>NC_067398.1:175970553-176308053 GCF_016432865.1 Antechinus flavipes
TGCTTTTATCCAAGGTGCTCAATATTTTAGGAATGCTTATATTTGCATTCTAAATTGTTTCCAGGTTTTTAATTAAAATCATTGCAATTTGACCAAAATTAATTCTGGTTTGTAACAGGAGAATTTCCCAGGAATTAAACAGTATGATTTTGCTAAATTGTTATGTTTCCTTGGGGTCAGGTCATCTAAAAGCTCTTTGCAAAGTGGTACAGTTAGTTTGGGCCTCATTTTTGAAGATGAAGAAGGAGAGGGGAGGAAAGGGGGGGTTATAAGAAAGGATGTATCTTTGGAATGGTGTTTGACAGGGGGAATGAACGCAGACACCAGAACAATTATATTACTATCCCATTGGGAATGCCAGCACCAAATTTAGCCAGACTGATGGGGCACTGTCTAGACGGTCCCTTTTGTGTATCAGCTGTTTTTTCTCTGCTTTATTGCCCTGCTTGAATGTGTGAGTTGAACATGCATATGGATCCCCAAACATAACCATCCCTTTACCCATACATTGCTATTAAACATCTTATCATTGAGTGCTATGTAT
Source organism: Antechinus flavipes (assembly GCF_016432865.1). Lineage (NCBI taxonomy): Eukaryota > Metazoa > Chordata > Mammalia > Dasyuromorphia > Dasyuridae > Antechinus > Antechinus flavipes. Next base: position 175,971,098 of record NC_067398.1, read on the forward strand.
TTCTACTATATTCCTTTTTAAAAAAAATTCAACATTTGGCAACTAAAAATGCAGCTTGATGAAATTAGTGGTTAAGTAGAGGTCAGTAGATAAATTCACAAGGTACCTAGTCTGATTCCTCTTAGGAAAAACGTGGTAGAGAAATAGTTCTATCTCATGTGCCCCACCTCTTCCTAATACAAGAGGGAAAAGAAAGGAAGGGAGAGGGAAAGGAATAAAATAATCAGGTTACATGAAGTCACAGTACATGTAAATTACAACCTTTCATTTTTGAAAAGGGCAAAGGATAAAAGGAAGGAATATTTATTAAATGTTTACAATGTAATTAACAGCAGAGACTTATGCTCTTTTTTTTTTTTTAGCCTAGTAAATCAAATAGAATTCAGTAATCAGAACTGTTTTCAAAGATTTAGAAATAGACAAACAAACTCTTACAAATACTCACTTCTATGTTGGCTTTAGTCTTCTCTGGCAGGTAGCAATTTCCAGTTAAATTTAAGGTACTATGAGCTGTTACTGGCTTTTTGTTTGTTTGTTTTGTTTGTCAAGATGGTGACAGAAAAGAACAACTTATCTATGTAAAATATTGATTATCCAAGAGGACAAGAATGGAACCAGACAGTGTCCAAACTTTGAGTGAAGGACCCATAATGCTGAATTGTACCAGCAGACTATTGAGAATGAAAAAAAGGGTGGGTGGGGAGACATGTTTTCAATCAAAACATTAGAAATGTTACATGGGAACTATTAGAAATAGGAAAGGACTTTAATGGTAAATAAAACAGGTGTCTTAACCTCTCTGTGCCCACCCAGTCGAATATGTTTCTGAGAATCTTTCTTTTCACACCTACCAAAAAGAAAAGGTAAAAAGAGTTAAGATTCCACGAGTTCTAAGTCCTAATTATGGGCTAAAAAAATAATTTCACCTTTAGAAAGAACTTGAATCAAACAAGTCTGTTGTTTCAAAAAAAAAATCCATATCTCACTTCACAGTTCCCTTCTTCCTATCTAAATAGTCATGAACTTTACTTTGGGGAGAGCATTTCTATTTTCCACTTGCTAGATTTATTTTTATTTTAGTGATGGTATAGATTACAGTTGTAATCAGTGATAAAGGGAAGAAGACTCAAGGATCTAAAATGAGAACATTTTGGTTTTCCACTTGGTCAGGGTTTAAGAAGAGGACTTTGGGTTTAAAGTCCTGATTCTCCATGTCTTCTTTCCACTCCTGGGGTTTAACACAGTACCTCCTGCTGTGGGCAATTACAATTTTATCCATCTTTGGGGGTTAGACAAGATAGGGAATGAGCCTGATGCCTAATTTTAATGAACAAGAAAAGATGAGGTGTGATGTTCTATAACTTGGAAATTGAGGGCATATTTACCCCTAGCCCTCCATCCACCCCAAGCCCATGAAGAAGCGCTGGAGAGGTGAATCCAGGCATTTGGTGTTAGATACTTCTCAGGCCTTACTTAGTTATAAGAAGAAAAATAGATCCAGAGAGAGACAAGCATTGTAAAAGAAATTGAGAAACATGGTGGGGGGAGGGGGGTGAATCGAGGAGGAAAGATGGAGGGGGACACGTTTGCTGCTCAGAGAATGAATATTCTAAGCATTGTTTTAATCTAAAGCACAGAAGCTTCCAGGAGAATGAATTTCAATGGAGCTGAGCCAAAAATAATTATAGAGATTTTCTTGTTTTGTTTTGTGAATGAAGAGCATCTCTTTTCTCTGGGGATGCAAGAGTAAAGAGAGCCAGAGCCAAGAGATTGGAGTGATGCCCCTTTGCCCCTTTCCTTCCACATAGCACAGTGGCAGACTTTTTTTTTCTCTTTCCTTTTCCGAAAGACATTGGCACATGGAATTGAGCGAGGATGAGAGGGAAGTGGTTGTAGCCTTCAAACTTGACTGGATTGTATATTCTAACAATAGCTTGGCTCACTTTGATTAAGCTCAAAGTATTAAAATCAAGGGAAGGATTTTTAGGGATGTAGCTTTAAATGATTAGAAATAAAATTTCCTTATTTATAGACGAGAATTATTTCTGTATTTGAGGGTGATGGTAGCTCTGATTTCTTTGTGATGTTATTTTATTTATATTGTTTTTCTGTTGCTAGCCATTTGCAAATGCTCTCCATTTTCCTTCAGTTAGTCTATAGTAAATGCATTCAGAAAAACATTCACCTGAAAACTTTTTTTTTTTTTTTTTTTTTTTTAAGGAGGGGATTCTTGAGTTATCACTGGATTTTTGCATACGTGTTAAATGCCCTACAAAACCATAGGGGGAAAATCTTTGTGTGTAGCTGAAATGCAGAAAAGTGGGACATCTTAGTAGTGATCAAATTTGGGGAGAAAATATCACGACAAACAGCTCAGTAATGACACACAAACACCCTCATTCTTACTTACTAAAATCTGCTCGAATACAAAATGATCATGTGAAGTGCAGGCTGAGCCTCAATGTTCCCTACATCTCATTAACTTAGGAGTTGTGGCATTTGGCATGTGATATGCTAGAAATTCTGTTTCTCTGCTTACCATTCACAATTTGTTCTACATGCATTTTAAATATGGAAGACATCTGGGCTACTGGAATTACCTGGATGACTTCTGTTTTCAGATAACCTACTAAATCTACAAATCAGTTCCTTTCCATCATATCTGATTTCATATTTTATAAGAAGTAACTTGTTCCCCAAAGCAGTTTACCTGTGTGTTTCAACCTGTTCACATTATTCTTTCTCAAGACCTAGAATAAATTTGTGGGTTTTGAAAGTGGTAAAAGAAATAGAACATTTTATTAAAATCCAGAAAATTTTTGAAATAGAGTTATAAAAACAGACATTTAGGTCATTGTTAATAACCAGATGTAGGAAATAATATCTCAACACAAGATATAATTTCAAATTTAAGTTTCTTCCATAACTTTTGCCTTACTTAAAAAACAGGTTCTATTTTTAAGGTGCTTGTTTGAAAACAGTTCCCCAACCCAGATATATAATGGGGACAGTAACAGGTATTTAATTTGGTTCTACAAATTTTTCAAATACCTTATAAAAAGGAAAATGCTTCAATTTATTCTGATTTTATTTTATTATTGATATTTTATGTAAATCTGTGAAAATAGTTTTTATCTCCTTAACTTAATTAAGCATACCAATTTATTTGACATTTTTCTAAATGAAAAGTCTTCAATTTTTTTTAATCTACCAAAAGCAATTCAGTTATACTGTTAGGCTAATTTTTGATGTGGGATTTTACAAAATCAAATGTATAGTTTTGAAAAAACTTCAATCAAGCTTGGTTTCATTTCACTTAAATGTAACATGTCTTTGGAAATATGGTTGTTCATGTCTGTAATTAAAATTTTTAATATCTATTAAGATTGGTTCAATTGTGTTCTTTCCACTCTTAAAAGAAATAAGGAACACAAATCCAAAATTTATATTCCTTTAAATCAATATTAATTCTCATAATTAATTGTCACAATTAATACATACATATAAGTTTATGAAATTTAACAATTATCACTTTCCCCTTATACTGGAAAAAAATTCTCTTTTAACAAAAATAGTACAAGTTTTAAAATATTTTTCAGTATTTAAACTGTAATAACTCCAATTTAAGAATAATTTTTATTTACTTCATTAGAGGTTTCATTCAAAATGATACAGCATTAAAATAAGTGTTCTTTTAAAATCTTTCATCATTGCTGGTACCACAGCATTGTAATTTTTTATGTATTTATCAGCTAACAATCCTATTAAAAAAGGGATGTATATTTTTTCAGAGTAATATTGACAGTAAAATACCACTCTAGAGAAATGATAGTAGCCCAATCAAAAATAGTTTGTTTTTCCTTGATAAATACTAAGAAGGTCTGTATAAATCCAAATTTGTGATACATATCCTTCTTTTTGGTGGAGAGGAGAGTTCCCACCTGTGATTTCCTATGTTAATAGGAGACTCTTGGTGAGAAAGCTTCTTCTACCAAAAAATATCTGAAGCAGTATATCACTTATAATTTTAGAGTTACCTGGGGGTTAAAGGTTAAGTGATTTGCCCATGATCACATATGTTGTCTCCTCCATTAGACTGTGAACTCTGTAAGAGATAGGATTAGCTTTTATCTTTTCTTGTACCCCCAGTGCTTAACACAGTGCCAAGTACATAGTATATATTTAATAAAATGTTTATTGACTGCCGGACAATCCTCATAGGACATCAACCTGTTTTCCTGTCCCTCTGTCTGTTTTCTATCTACTAGCACATGCTTCCTTTTACACACACACACACACACACACACACACACACACACTTCCATGAACATGTATAGATAAATATATACACATGTATAACACATACATGTACATGTATATATGCATATATGTGTGCTTATTTTACATTAGAACTGGAAGGATCTAAGAACTTATCTAAGTATAACATCCTCATTTCCTTCATAGGGTTACAGGCCCAGAGAAATTAAGAGAATTGGTAGTAAGTAGCATTTGGGATTTATACTTAGTTTCCAATGTTCTTCAAATTATATAACATTTTGCTCTGTGTGTATACTTGCCCACCTGTCCTCTTTTCATTTATTTCCATTGCTTATATAAAGAGATTAGATTAGTTTTCTATTTGTTTGTTTTTTTAATGGAAAAAACAAACACCCTTTCCTATTTTCATAAAGTCTGTTTTCACTGTACACTGTTGAACCAATTTTAGACTTTTGTCTGGAAAAGTTACATTTTAGCTAAAACCAACCATAGAATTTCATCTCCCTCTCCCGTACCTAATTTAAGGCTCCAAAGACATTTTTCTTACTTGTTTGTTTATTTGGTTTCTGAAGTAGGTATAGGAGAGCTATATAGGTAGGTATGGAAAAGGAGGTAGCAGCAGGAAGCAAATGAAAATAAAAGATTAGGATGGGAAAGCTTCTGACTTATTTGCTAGCCACAGATGCCCTTATAGTGGCTAGATAAGATAGGTTTAGTATTAAGACTTTGAAAAGAGCCATCACACCCTGGAAAATTCAGAGTAAAAGCCTTAACTGCCTTTAACCCATATATTTCAATACTTTTGATACAGCAAGGCCAGTTAAAGATAGTTTCATCCTGCTCATATATATGGGTTTTGTCACTTTGTGTCATAACCTCAACATTACTTAAATGTAGTTTTAAAATGTGGTAACAGAAATGCTGATATAAGCTTAAATGTAACTGTACTTGCTGTCTCTGCTCTAAGTTTATTCATCTTAGTAGAGAAAGTTAAAGACCCCAAAATAGTTATGCTTATAGTTAAGGAAACAAAATCCTTTGAATTTCAATAAGAGGTAGGTGCATGTCAGAGCTGGGTGAACACATAGAAGATATTTAAATAAATCTCTTCTGTGAAAGTCCTCAAATTTCTTTGATCCCTTTCAGAACAGATTCCTATTTTGGATACTATATTTACAAGCAAGGCCATCAGATTTTTGTTTCTTTTAAATGAAAGTCTATTTTTTTTTAATCGACTCCACATGTAGACTGTGCAATCATGTTTATGATCAAAATAAGTGGCTCCAAATAGGACCTGATAATGATCTTAGGTGTCTATTTAGTCATAATTAAGGGCTATCTAGTAAACATTAAGAGATAATAAATAGTATTCTTGATAAAACATTAGATGAATTGATAAGGAAGAAAATGGTCACTTTGACAAAAAATCAACAGAAAATAGCAGTAATTATATTTGCCATGTATGGCAGGTACACTGTATTACACCCAGGATCCAATGTGCTATTATAGATAAGTGTGTTATCTCAGCTTGATGATACTTCCATCCTAAGACGTTGTATAGGCAGTCTTTCTTTCCAGAAAATTCTACATCACTCTCCTGGGTGTCCTAGATGATAATTTTTTTTCCTCCTCCCCTTCCAGTTAAAAAATACTGTTTTCGCTGGCCAGGTGCATACCTATTTTTCTTTGGCTAACTATGAGGATCAGAGAGAGAGAGAGAGCCAGTGTTTTGTATTCCACACTGAAGTTGTTTCTATGTATAAGATGAATGTGAAAAGGAATGTTGATCACATTTATACTCTCTATGTAAGAAATAGGATAGAAATTCTTTTCTGCATAAAGACACAAAAATCCATGTTGGTTTGAGTTTACATCATCATTGTTATGTGAGTTTTCTCTCCAGTATAAAACTAGAGATAGCTAGAGACAAGAAACCTCGTGGAAATTACCCAGTGCACAAAGAAATTCCCTCTCATATAGCTATACAATGGGTAACTGAATAAAAAAGGGCTGTTAGAGGGGATTTGTTGATAGTGCCATCATAGAAAAGCCTGGAATCAGTGTTTGTGAGATTTGTCACACCAAAAAACAAACATGGATTTCAGTGCATTCAAAAAATCTAATCATTTTATACCATCCACAAAGCTTCCTCTAAATGAAAATTACGCAGACTCCCTCTTGCCACCCTTCTTTCATCTTCCAGCAGTGCATTTTCTTTCTTTTCCTTCCAACTCCTGTTTGTCTCTGTCTTTCTCCTTTCTTTCAAGTTCTCTTTACTCCTCACTTTCCCATGCCCTGCTCAAGTCCCGTTCACCACCATGCCAACAAAAATAAACAAACAGTCTGTTTAAAACAAATGAGCCAGTGCCAAAAGAGAAGTGCTTATTTTCAATAGCCCTACACCTGTGGCACTACCTCATTTCCCTTCTCTTTATTTCTTTAAAAAAGCAGAAATGTATGAAAAACAGGCTATCACTGATCTCTGGTTTAATGTCTCTGCATTTATTTATACATATGTGTAATGTTAAATGCAGTGAGACCCTTCTGAGACTACTTTTGTGCTCACTGATCCCAGGGCACCAGAAGAATTAGCTTATCCAGGAAAACTCAAAGTCATAATTAGTCTTGTGAATTATAATAATCGGGCCTCATCCTACATTTCTTTCTCATGTGGTACTCCCAGTGGGAGTTCTGCTTGTGGAAAGACTACAGGATTGGGCATTAATAATGGTATACCTGTGAAATATGAGCATTTTCCTACAGTGCCAATCAGTGAAATTAAAAATTGGCCTGATCCTAGACCCATATTCTTTAAGTAATTAAAAGGGCAACATCAGCAGATTTTTCATAATTTCAAAAAATTATTTCATTCTTAATTTGGAAAAACAAACCACAGAAATAGTGGAATGAAAAGGTATTTTCTTATTGGCTTTCACTTCTGCAGTGTATGGCACAATTATCAAGAATAGGGCTACAGACATAAAATTAAATTATTTTATGCTTCAAACTTGTTGCAGTCTTTAAACTATAGATTAAAATTTATACATCAAAAATACATAAAAATGACCAGCTCTTAAACTGTATTAAGTTTTCTAAAAGAAAGTAAGTCACTAAATAAAAGATCATGTTCAGATCCAAGACTTCCAGATTAATAATTTTGATTCAATTGTAAAATAATTCTTGAGTTCTAACTTAGAATTCTTATCCTATTGCCGACCCGTTTCAAGACCTTGGCCAATGCATAGATCCTACCAGTTCTTGATTTCTCATTAGTGAAATGGGAATTATTAAGTCTTACCTTTTAAAGACAAATTATGGAAAATAGCTAATTAAAAAAGCAAACTATGGAAGACAATAGTTGTTTTTTAAGACAAACTCTATATGCCCCAGAGTACCTTGAAAATTCAGACAAAAGATTCTTAAATTATCTGGATAATTGGGGTCATGAATAGCTGTACTTAGAGTAGCATTTAAGGAGGATTTTGTGACTCACATTAGCCTTCTCTTTCTGTAGGAAACGTCTAAGACCCCTGATTTAACTTTTTTTTTTTTTTTTTTTTGCTCTTCGCATTTCTTGAGGCTGTGTTATTTGTCCTTTGTTTTGAAGAGGACCAATGACATCATGATGTTGGGGTAAAATAATGCATGATGAGTAATGTTTTGACTTTTGTTCCAGATGCAATAGATGACCTTGACATCTTCCACATTTGACCATGATCTAAGTACTCCACAGAGCCTTCAGCTTCAGCCATCTTCATCACCATTGGAACAAATTATTCTCAAGGCTTAGTGGATAGAGTTAAGAACCAGGAATCAGTCAGAAAACTTGTTATCTCATCAGTGATGCAAATAGTGTGATCTTTGGCAGTGACTGAACTAGTGTCAACACCCCAGGAAACAAATGTGAGAAAAGGAAAATTAGTGAAAATGAATCTGTGAAGTAGTTTCTTCATAACAAAACTCAGTCCACCTACCAAATAGTTCACAAGAATGTTTGTTTCAAACTAGCATAGTTTCTCATTTTGACCCAGATTTTTTCCTTTCAATTTCTTATTTACTATACAGGTAAGCAAAGAATTTTCTGTTCTGTTTCTTTTATGCCATATACTTAAAGAATTGGAAAGGGGAGGAAAAATGTTTTAAATCAAACCATAATTAGATATACTTATCCATGAAGATAGATCGAAATCAACAGGTTAGTTGCTTCACATGGAATGTGAGATTTAAAATAACTATCCAAAGCACAGAAATGATGTGAGAATAATTGAGTAGCCCATATTACAATGGTTTGAACTTTTCAGAGTAAATAATTTATATAAATATAAGGTAAGAATTCTGTTTTATTTTGATCAAGTCAGAACTTCATTTATCTATCTACAATTAAATCCTCAGATTCATAAATTGCCACATCAGTAGCATTAAATTAGAAATCATTAAATAGAAAAAAGGACTGATTTTTGAGCTACGTTTTTATTAATATATTTCATTTTTATGGGAAAAAGCTCTTCATGTAATAAAATCACCATATTCTGTTTATTGTATATTACTTTCATTTGCCCTAATACATACATACTGAATTAAAATAAATTTTGAGAACTAAATTTAAAGCTAATAGGCATATGAAAATAGAGTAGCAAATTTCATATATTTTTTGCTGAGAATATTGTTAAAACTTTGGACTTTCTTATATTCAGTTGATAACATAATTAAAATGTCTCAAGCCGAATATAAATAAAAAGAAAAAATGAAAACTTTGAAATCCTTTAGTTTCTTTAAATTTAAATATTTCTACATTATTTTTACTTTAGATGATAATTCTGGGTTTACAGAAATACCATTTTAACATTTTGTTATAGAGTACATTTTAATATAGAGATATTAGGTCCTTTTTATTTTTATTTTTAATTGTGTATGTTTTTTCTTCTAGATAAATAGATGTTGTTGTTGTTGAGTTGTTGTGTCTGACTCTTTGTGATCCCATTTGAAGTTTTCTTGGCAAAGATATTAGAGTAGTTTGTCATTTCCTTTTCCAGCTCAATTTACAATGAGGAAAGCAAGGTAAGTAGGGATTAAATGACCTGCCCATTGTCACACAGTTAGTGTTAGAGGTCACACTTGAACTCTGATTTTTCCTGCTCTGGGCCTGGTCTACTATCTGCTGTGCTACCTAGCTGGGAAATGTCGCCCATTTAGATTTCCACATAAAAGATTCATAATATGACATAAATTCTATTTATCTTAGTGGTAAACAAACAGCTAATTTTATTTTGGAAAATAGCTGCATGTTGATATTTTAATATCTTTTTGTAATAGATATAGGTATCATCATCCTGTTTTCAGGGATTTTATAACAAGCATCTTAAAGAAATTTTTCCATTTCTGACTTTTCCATCTTCTTTCCCTTCTCCGTCTGTTTCTCTGTAGCTGTCTCTCTCCCTTCTCTCCACCCCCTCTCCTCTTGGCCCTGTCCTCCTTCTTTGCTACTGAGCCAATAACAGTTTCTTCTGTTACGCTGAGTCCCTGCTGTTGCTCTCGCCACAGGAATAGAGCAGGACATTGTCACATACCGTAGTTTCAGGTACGTTTTGGCAAGGCCCCATTACTATTTCCTGACTCTATCCAGAGCAAAAAGTGGTCCAGGAAAAAGGACATCAATGTTTCTTTGGTCTGTCTCATTTAGCTTGTTTTCTCTTAGCATTTAGGGTACTTTTATCACTCAGGATTCTAACTTTAACAACATACTATTTTATGATACTATCTAGAAATAAGTCAGAAGGTTTCTCCCTTTGCTTTCCCCTAATCTTCAATCCTGATGACCCATGAATCTGGGAAAGGATTCAGATTAAGCCAGGTGGAAATGAATATAGAGAGAGGTAAAGTCCTGCTGTTCATGAAAATGCAAATTAAGCAGAGCCTGTCCTGCCCTCCTGGAACTGGCTTTTCTTCTGATTAGTGAATTTTAATCTCTCTAGAAGCTCATTTATTTTTTACTGAAAAATTTCCTCTAGGAGTGGAATTGTACCTATTCTTGAATAATACTTAGTAATAGATCTTTTCTGATTTCCCTTTATTTCAGAACTAAGATTTAACATCACATCATATTTATGATGCTTCCTATTCATATTTTAAACTATTGGATTTTTCCATAGGACCTCACCTATCTAATTGGGTTTGCAGAAGCAACTTTCACAGATTCATGGGGTCATAGAAATGTGGAACTAAAAGGGACTTCAGTCAAACAACCAAAAGTCCAGAGTCACATGGTTAGTGTCAAAGGTGAGATTTAATTCCTTCTTGATTTCAAATTCAATGTTGTATCCACTGTATCACACTGCTACCACACAAGTAATAAACATCAGAATTGAAATTTGAACTCAGATACTGGGCTTCAGAATCAATGGTGTTTCCAGTTGTTTCTATTGACTATGACTCACAGTTTATCCTCCTCAGAAAGAAAAAAAAATTCAAAATGCTGTAGTTGAAAGAATACTGAATTTAGAGTCATAAGCTGTGGAATCAGATATTGCCTCTACTGCTTACTTCTCTGGTCATTAGTTGTCATATTTAAAAATAAAGGATTGCATAAAGCAACCTTCATAATACTTAAATCAACTCTAAATATAAACCTATTTGTCCTTGAGGCTCAGCTAATGAAACATTACAACTCAGAGACAAGAATAGTTTCAATATTTTGTTGTACAAACTGAAGAATATCTAAGATCCATCAAACACTATCTATTTGTGGTTATTTTTAGGTATTTTTAGATAGTAATTAGAAGCATACCGAACAAACTGATAATTATCAATTTCAAAGACTAGCAGAATAAAGTAATGAAGTGATTTTGGATGGATAGTCAGCAAGATTTAGTAAGTATAAGGCCCTCGCTAAACCCTAAACATATAAAGATAGGCAAAAACACAACCCCTACTTTCAAAGATCTCACATTATAAAGGGGGGGGGGGGAGACAAGGTACCATAGCCTATGTACCTACATAGAAAAGTTATACAGAATAAGTGGGATATTTAAGATAAAGTTAATAGGAAGTTGATAGATGATGCCTGGGATAATTTTATTCAGAATCTTGTGGAATTATTCAGAATCTTTTGTAGATAAGACAATGTTTTTTTGGTGTGAGTTCAATAAATTTGGGAATTGAGGATAGTAATATATAAAATTATGCAAAATGTTGCCAAAAAAACCAGATAACTGATAAAAATACTTTTGTTATTTATTTAATATGTAAACTTTTTTCCTAAGAAATTGTCTGAAATACATGGATGTTAAATGATTTCCTAAGGATCATAAAACTATTTTTCTTAAGCCCAGAACTATGCCAAGTTGCAATTTAATACATGGTAAGGGATAAAGATTAGATTTGTGATGTCATTTATGCAGAAAACTCCCAGGTGAGGAAAGTACTTCTGCAGATTAGGCTTTCTTTGCAAATTTCAGTCTTAATAGTCTAGAGATTGAGAGAAACCGGTTGAATTGCTATGGGAAATAACAGCTTCTGAGTATGTATCAGAAGCAGAACTTGAATCTCTGTCTTTTGGAGGCCAGGTCTCTATCAGCTACACTATGGTGCTTAATATGTGAGCCATTTGCCTTTTGATATATGAATAGTTTTTTTAAAAAGCTCTATCATTAGCTTGATGAAATCAACCATTAAAGCCATTGATTGATGGCCTGGCCTATTTGTGAGGTCAAAGATAATTATTTCATCTTTATTATTATTTGGCATATTTTTGGCATCAGCTTATGAGATGATTCTGCATTCTCAGTCTTCAGAAGTCACTTTGGTAATCTGCCCATCCTTCGTACTAGTATCACTTAGTAACTTCTAAGAGTAGAGAAGTCAATTTATTCCCAATAATGAATGACTTCTGCATTCAGCATTACTCATCAAAAACATTTATACAGAAACTCTGGCCAGAACTTGGCATTTGAGACTCTGAGAAATTATTATTTAAAGAGATTGAACCTGGGGGGAGAGGGCACCAGCTATATTTTCCCTGAATACAAAGTTAAGAGTATGTTCTTTTTTTATTTTAAAGTCTCAAAGACCAAATCTTTATAGTTAGTAAAAGACCAAGAAAAACCTACTCTAAGAAAATTCTTTAAAAAAAAAATGTAGGGTTTGTTAGGTTCTATGCAATTGGTTATTCTAAAATTACATATCTTGAGTCAAGCATTTATTTATTTAAATTGAATAATTAATTTGACTCCCCCAATTACATTCAAAACAGTTTTTTTTTTACATTTATTTTTAAGATTTTTGAGTTCTGGGTTCTCTCCCTTATCCACACCCACAATTAAGAAACCACATATGAAGTTATGCAAAACATTTCCATAAAAGTCAAGATGTGAAAGAAAACATAGATCTCCCAACCTAATGAAAATTACAACTCTCAAGAAAAAATAAGTTAAAAATAGAAAGCTAGAGAGAGAAATAAAGAATGCTTCAATAAGTTCTTCAAAGTAGTTGTAACAAAGTCATTTACAGCTGGTCATCCTGGAATATTGCTCTTACTTTGTATACAGGATATTTCATTTTGTCTTTCCATAGAGGACTTTCCAGTTTTTTTTTTTTTTTCTGAGAGCATGCTGCTCATCATTTCCCAGAGAAGAATAATATTTCATGAGAGAAACTTGCTTCAAAATTGTTTTACAATTGCTATTACTAATTGTATTTTCCCCCATTTATTCTCTCTCTCCTTTTACCCTGTCCCTCCTCAAAAGTGTTTTGCTACTGACCACTCCTTCCCCTTCAAATGCCCTCTATTTTATTACCTTACCCACTTCCCTTATCCCATTCCCCTCCTATTTTCCTACAGGATATGTTATATCCCTATTAAGTATGTATGTTATTTCCTATTTGAGCTAATTCTGATGAGAGTAAGGTTCACTCACTCACTTTCTTTTCCCTCTCTTCCCCTTCATTGTAAAAATTTTGTCTTCCTTTTTTTAATGGCAAATAATTTGCACCATTCCACTTCTCCCTTTTCCTTTCTCCCAGTACATTCTTCTTTCACCCCTTATTTTCATTATTTAAAAAAAATATATTACCCTTTTACATTCAACTCACATCTGTACCCTTTGTTTATATATACTCCTTCTAATTGTCATAATAATGAAAATATTTTAAAGAATTACAAGTATCATCCTCCCATGGAGGAATAGAAATAGATAAATCTTATTAAGTCCCTTATGATATCACTTTCCTGATTATCTCTGAATGCTTCTCCAAAGTCCTCTGTTTGAAAATCAAGTTTTTCATTCAACCCTGATCTTTTCATCACAAATGCTTGAAAATCCTCCATTTCATTGAATGACCACCTTTTTCTTTGAAGGATTATACTCAAGTTTCCTGGATAAGTAGTTCTTGGTTGCAATCCTAGCTTCTTTGCTCCCTGGAATATCATATTTCAAGCCCTTCAGTTCTTTAATGTAGAAGCTGCTTAATCTTGTGTTAGTCTGACTGTAGCTCCACTATATTTGAATTTTTTTCTTTCTGGATGCTTGCAATATTTTCTCTTTGACCTGGGTGTTCTAGAATTTGGCTATAATATTCTTGGAAGTTTTTATTTTGTAATCTCTTTTAGGTAGTAATTAGTGGATTTTTTCAATTCATATTTTATCTCTAGAATATCAAGTTTTCCTTGATAATTTCTTGAAAGATGCTGTCCAGCCTCTTTTTTTTTTTTTTTGATCATGACTTTTGGGTAGATTACTAATTTTAAAATTATGTCTCCTGAATCTATTTTCTAGGCCAGTTGTTTTTCCAATGAGATATTTTACATTTTTTCTATTTTTTTCCAGTTTTTTTTTTTTTTTTGGTTTTGCTTTATTGTATCGTGATTTCTCATAAAGTCATTTGCTTCCATTAGCTACATTCTATTTTTTAAGAATTATTTTCCTCAGTGAGCTTTTGTATCTTTTTTCCCAATTGGCCAGTTTTGCTTTTTAAGGCAGTCTTCTCCTCATGAGCTTTTTGTATTTTCTTTTGCACCTCTTTCAATTCTTTCCCTGATTTTTCCTCTGTCTCTCTTACTTGATTTTCAAAGATCCTTTTGAGCTCTTTCATGGCCTGAGCCCAATTCTTATTTTTCTTGGAGGTTTTGAATGTAGGAGCTTTGACGTTGCTACTATCTTTTGACTGTGTGTTTTAATCCTTCTTGTCACCATAATAACTTTCAATAGTCAGAAACTTTTTTTGTTTTCTGATCATTTTCCTAACCTATTACTTTGCTTTTAAGTCTTTGTTTACGCAGGGTTCTGTTTCCAGGGTGGATGATGCATTGTCCCAAGCTCCAGGGGTTTTGTGCATCTGTTTCCAGAAATCCTTTTAGGAATCTGACCGCAAGCACTCTTTTCTGCCCTGGAGCTATTGGATGTGTCCCCATCCCACTGTAAGACAGTGGGGCTCCGATGACCCCACCAGCATTGGTATTGCACACCAGATTCCCACCCCACTGCCACAGACCTTTTCATTGACCTGAGTTCTCCCTGGTGTCCCCGTTCTGAAAGATCCAGAAGCCTCCAGCACTGCTGATTCAGAGGTCCTAACTTGCTGGTATTGGGGTCAGGCCAGGCCTGGGGTCAGAGCCAGAGCTGGATCTGCACTGGAACTGCTTGAAGGCCTCCCACTCTGGTTCCATAGACCTTTTCTGCTGAGCTTCTAAGTTGCCCTCAACTGGAAAATGTTCTACTCTGTCTTTTTGGGTGTTCAGATTTTCTAAAATTTGTTTAGAGTCATTATTTAAAGGAATCTTTGGTTCTACCTCAAAGTGCATCAAACATTTCTTTAACTCCTTTTTCTATTACAGAACAATGTTTTCACCAGTGTGAAAAATTCCCACTAGGAAAACTTCTTTTAGTTAATGCAGATCATCAACTCATGTGGAATTTATAGTTTTAGAAAATTGTTTAGTATACTGAGAAATTTAGTTGCCTTGCCCAGGGGGTGCCCAACTATTATGTGTTAGAGGCAGGTCTGAACTCAGGACTTGGGTTCAGGCCTTCCTGATTGTCTGATGATCATACTTTTTCTCACATAATCATAACTTACTCACTGATGCTAATTCCATTAACACCAGGTTCCATTTAGTCATGTTCCCTTCCTAGTTCAAAGACTAACTCATTGTTTTGATTGCTTTCCTAACAGTCCAGTTTTACAAAGTACTACTTCAAAAACAAGCTAGAATGTAATACAGATTACTGAGGAAATGATTAATGAGCATAGGCACCTCTTCAGAGTCTATATTAGGTTAAGAGGAAATGTTCCTCAAAATCACACAAAATGAAGGGGACCTATTCTAATTTGTTGTACTGAAGTGATCTTAGAGCAAAAAAGATTTCATTTTCTGAAAATCTTAAGTACAATATAAATTTTAATTACAATGATTTTTATTAGTGCATTGGTTTTATGTACTGAAAAATAAAAATAATGAAATGAAAAAGACACTATTTGACCAAAAGTGTCTATGTCAGCCAGATGGTATAATAGAGAATAGACCTGGAGTCAAGAAGAACTGAGTTCAAATCCTCCCTCAGGTACTCATTAGCTATTAGAGACTGGACAAATTACTTAACCTTTCTCAGCCTGTTTTCTCATTTATAAAAAGGGGTTAATAATAGTGCCTGTTTCATAGGGATCAAATGAGATATTAGGTTCTTTTTCAAACCTTACAGTACTATATAAAGACTAGCTATTATTATTTATCATCATTATCATCATCATCATCATCACTTTTTCCATGAATGGCAATTTAGTGTCAATGGCAAAATAATGGCAAATTAAATGTTAATTACATTGAAATGGCAAAATAAAGCAAAAGTATTTTTTAATATGGAGAAAAGAAAAGCTGAGGAAAAAAGGTTTTTCATGCAAAATGAAGCTTGGGAAATACATTAGATATGATCTATAAGAGAAAATGAATAGTCGGGATCCTGTCAATCGTTGGTCAATAGCACACTTTTTCTCCTAGATTCATCCCTCTGCTCTATTCCATGTAACTAAGGCTAAAGCAGGGGCCAAAAAGCTGCTACTACCACATGATAGAATGAACACTGGTTGTCTAAGAACCACTCTAGCTCAATTTGGAGAAACTCATTATCACCATTTTTGCCACAATTCTCAAAGATCACTTAGTAAATGATAAAGCAGTTGAAATCTATAATTCATGGAGGGAGTATGGCTATTACCAAAATCATATGTGTTTGCTGATTTGAAATTAAACAACGTATAGGAGATTTCAGTGAGGAAAACAGAGTTTAAAAAAGGTTATATTGGCAACTGTATTTGACAGAAAATAGTCTTGAGTCAAAATAATGAGTTAAGAACCTGAGTTAGTGCTTGAATTGTGGTAATGGAGCCCTAGACTAGGGTTGTAGCGTGTGAAAGCAGAGAGAAAGAGGGTGGAATTTAATACTTCCAAGGAAATATTGACAGGTCTTAATGATAAGTTGACTATGTAGGATAAATGGGAAAGTATAATTAAAGATACATCAGAATTATAACTTTGAGTGTGTGGGAGCTGGAAACAAGATGGTTATGCTGACAACACAGGGAATGTTAAGAAGGAGCTTGGGTATATAGGAAGAGAGATAATAAGTTCAGTCTTTGTCATAGTAACTAAAATCTTGATAGGTTATTGAAGTGGATGACAGTTATACTCAATAAGGATAACTACAGATATAAAGAAGACTGTCTTTATCTCAGTCAGGAGTTCATACTGTACTTTGGATAGATATGAACTGAGTGAACCTGGGTAAGTAACTTTATCTTTCAATGTACCCAAAAGCTCTCTAAGACTATAAGTTTACTAAAAAATGTCTATCTGCATTGATATGAGTTTCATCATCTAGGAATTCCCTGAATTAAGAAAATCACAGACCTAGTCTCTAGACTATTAAAGAACTTTCATTGTAGGTTCTTACATAGAATCTTACATAGCCAACTTTTTGTAATCAGGAGGAGTAACCCAAAAACTTTATTTTAGCTAATTTTCATTTCTTTTTCCACTAAGTATTTTTTCAGGACTATTCTCAAAGAAAGTCTAAGTCTTTCATTTCACCTATGCTCTTTCCCACCATAGCTGGTGGGCTATGTAAGTCCTTGGAAGAGGCTGACAAAAGAAGAAAGAGACAATCCAGGAAATGGTTAATACACAAGTAAGATAATCAGTCAGAAGATAAGAAGAAAGTGTGGTTATGTCTTAGGACCATTTGACCAAAAAATCTTGAGCATCTAGCAAGAGATATAGTATTTTCCTAAGAAAGCATTTAACTATGGAGGAGAAATTAAGGCATAGTCTAGTCTTCTTGGGAAGAGGGGGCACAGGAAGAGAAATGTAGACCAGTATTATGAATCCCATGTCTTCTTTTATATTTGTAAGGGAAGACTTATATTTGGATTCTGAAGTAGGACTCTAATCATCTATAATGGAGAAGAGGCTGTGGGGCTTTTGTTTGTTTTTTTTAAAGACTTCAACCTAGCATCAGAAAAAGAAATATGATAAATGAGTGTTGGAATCTTTACAAACTGTTAACTCACTAGAGTTGATAGATTGTTGATCTGATCTTACAAGAAGATGTTTCAGAACCTGAAACAAGGTACTAAGTAGAACTAATTGATACAATGCTTGTGTTCACACCTTTACTCATTGGAGTTCACACGTTTGGGAAATTTCAGGGTTTAGTATGCGATATCTGAATTCACACCTCCCTTTAAGCTCTTAGGGCCAGAGAGCACTATGGGAGAAAACCCATAATCCCATTCTCTCAGAAGAGTCATATATAAACCAGTGAAAAGGGATTCAAAAGTATATTTTCTACTTGGCTGGCTGGTGGCGGAAGAAAGAGTTTTCAGAGGAAGAAGCTACGAGTCGAGAGTTCAGCAGACAACCAGATTCATCTTCATCTCACACCACTGTGGTTGGTGGCTGGGCTCCTGCACCTCCCCCACTGAGACCAAGCTGGTCTGAAAGACTCACCAGAAAGCTAGCCAAGCCCCAAATGAAGGAGACAAGAGATTCATTCCATCTTTGTGCTGGCTGGAGGCAGAAGAAAGCAGAGGCAGAGGCTAAAGGACAAAACCTTTGGATTTGGAGACATTCGGAGGGCTCTAAGCTAACCGGGCTATATTAGAGACAATAAAAGATCTGAACTTTTATTACCTGGCTGCGTTTTGAGGTGATTATTACTTTCAACTGATACTTAAGCTGCCTCCAAGAAAACCTCCCCCGAGAAACCTGTACCCTCTCACCCAGAGAGAACTATTCTACTTATTTTAAAAGAACAAGAACTCTTACAAATGAGCACAGAATCATTACTTGGGGTGAGGGAGACTAGATAAGAAGCCACCTCCAACAATGTTACTTCCCATGGTTGGAATAAATGACCCTGCAAAACTCTGACTCATTCAGTCAATAAGCAGGTTCTATGTGCATGTACTATGCTAGATTGAGAATTTAAAGCTAATAATTAATGGATTAAATAGAAAAATAGATACATATACTATGGTTTTGACAATGTGCTTGAATAACTCAGATGTTGATTTTTGAATATAGATCATAGAATCAGATTATTATCAAAATGTCAAGAGTTTAATGAATAGCAGTTGAGGAGTATTTTTTCTCCTCTCTCTCTCTCTCTCTCTCTCTCTCTCTCTCTCTCTCAACCTCTCTCTCTCTCTCTCTCTCTCTCTCTCTCTCTCTCTCTCTCTCTCTCTCTCTTCCCTCTCCCCATATTTGGAGTGTTCTGAATCATGCTCTTCCCTCATATTGGGCTGGCCATTGACAGACATTTTAATAATGTAATTGTTTTGTATTTGTCTAGGTGTGTTTGTTTCTGTGATAAATGTTTCATTGCTACTATCCTCTAGGGTATTCACATAAAGGAAGGTGTTCATCTCAATGGAGTTTTAGCCATGCTACAATTAAAGTAAAATGCAACCAATAAAAATTAACATAGTTATGTTTGAAAATTAACTAGTTGATGGCTTCTTGGACCTTATTGATGACTACCTAGATATTTGGGGGTCATTATGAAGCCAAAACAATTCAAATAAGAAATAAGAAATTTAGTACCTGTAGACTTTAATTGAAGGTCTTTTTAACTTTCTTCAGAGGAATTTGACTTCGTTGGTAAGACCTAATATTAATTGGTAAGATTTGACATCAGATCCTGTCAGTAGCCTTTTCTCCCAATTTTGGCTATTCCTTTGAAGTATATAATCATTGGGTGACATGTTTAATGACAGATATTCATGCAGAGAATGCACATGAAGTAAAAATTTGGGCATAGTTCCCTAAACAAATTCTTAGCCCAGAGTCTTTATACTGCCTGTCCCCAGCCTGTAATGAACTCCCTTCTTACCTCTGCCCCTTAGAGTCCCTTTCTTCTTTCAAAACTCAACTCAAAGATCAATGTCTTGCAAAGATCAAGAAATCTTTTTCAGATGATAGTGATCCTCTCTCCCATCTCTCTTCATATCTCTGGATATACCTTTATGTATATGTTTCCCTTGATGGAATGAAAGTTCTTTCAGGACACTTTAATTTTTGACTCTGTAGCCCCAATGTCTAGAAATGTCTGGCATATGGTAGCACTTAACAAATGTTAGTTGATTATTTAGGTGCTGAGTAGGCCTTTTTTTACATGTCTGTCAAGGGGGAAAGGAAAAAGATGAGGAAACTAAGGAACATCCATCCATGCTTGGAGACTGTACCTACTGCCATGAGTGCATCATGAAAATCTGTTCAGTTTCCTTTGGGTAGAAGTAGCTTGATCCTGTTTTACTCTCTCAATCACTAACTCAGAAATGCCACTCAGGAATTGGAAGGTGGCTCATAGCATCATGAAATTACTGAATTGAAATAGACCTTAAGGATCACCTAATCATTTTGACTTCAAATCCAGTGTTCTTTCTGTTACACCACTAAATACTAAGAATTTAAAAAGGCAATTGATGGCTCTAAGATCCAGGGAATTTGCAATATATCCAAATGAACTATTGCAAAGTGCATTAATAATCAAAGCATAGTATTTTCACTTTTTTTGGTTGTTGTTTGATTGCTTGTGTGTTTTTTCCCCTTTTGATCTAATTCCATATGGAAATATGTTTAGAAGAATTGCACATGTTTAACCTACATTAGATTTCTTGTTGTCTAGGGGAGGGGAATGGGGAAAGAGAGAAAATTGGGAATACAAGGTTTTGCAAAGATAAATGAAAACTATCTTTTCATGTATTTTGAAAAATAAAATATTATTTTAAAAACCAAAAAAAAATGGATCAATGAAAGAAACTAATACTTTAAGGGCCATTTTGGTTTTCTGTGTTGGCAAACAAGTTTTTGCAAGTGTTATTTAATAATGCATTGAATTGGGGCAGATAGATGGTACAGTGGATGGAGCAATAGCTCTGAAGTCAGAAGGACTTGAATTTAGATTCTGACACAGACTTTTGGAACTTAGTATCTGTGTGATCTTGGGCAAGTCACTTAATCCAAGTTATTCTTAAAAAAAATAGAGCACTCATTTCACAGTTTTTACTTGAATGAAAGAATGTAAAGAATATAAGATTTCATTGAACTTATTTTTTATCACAAAAAATAACATTTGATATAATAGAGCAAAATCTTATCCTGAAGGCTCTTTTTCCAATAAGATATCATTCATTTGTACTTCAAAATCAAGCAATATTCCTTGAGAACTATAATTTCAGAGGTAACCAGGTGGGTGCCATGGATTGAGTGCTAGATCTGGATTTAGCCTCAGTCATTTACTAGCTCTGTGTCCCTAAGTAAGGGCAGTTAAGTGGCCCAATGGATAGAGTTCTAGGCCTGGAGTCAGGAAGGTGTTTGCTGTTGAGCCATTTCAATCATGGCTGACTCTTGGTAACCGTGTTTTGGACTTTTCTTGGTAAAGATGGTGAAATAGTTTGTCATTTCTTTCTCTATTTTTGTTTTATGAATATAATCATGAACTCATGAAGATGAGTCTTCTTATTTCAAGCACAGTGCTCTATCCAGTGTGCCACCTAGCTCCCTGAATTCAAATCCAGCCTTAGATACTTACTAACTGTGTGATCTTCAGCAATTCATCTAACCCTGTTTGCTTCAGTTCCTTCATCTATAAAATAAGCTACAGAAAGAGATGACAAATTACTCGAGTATCTTTGCCATGAAAACCCCCAAATAAAGTCATGAAAAAGAATCAGATAGGTGAAATGACTGAATAGCAACATGCATCCCTGAGTACATCACAATCTCTATAAGACTCCTCAATTGTAAAATGTGGATAACAATAGCAAAGTTGTTGTGAGAATCAAATGAAATAATACTTGCAAAGTACTTAGCACAGCACCTGTCATAATGCAGCTACTTATTAAATATTTGTTTTCTTCCTTCTACCTTCTTTTAGAAATCATTCTGTCAATGCAAGTGATCATAAATACCATGTGTTGCATAAAACAGGGAAATATATACCAGCCAAAAGTATTTGCTAGTGTTGACAGAGATCTGTGTAGAGTACCAACTGAATAGGAATTCTATATAGATGGTGAGATTTTCCAGATGATGGTTTTTTTAATTGCATTTAATCACAAGTAATTATGGAGTCTTTTGTAAGAGAACTAAAATCACTCAAATGAGTTGACATAAACATCTATACAGAGAAGACCAAGTGGATGATGAAGAATGTATCCTGCCACAATTGTGACATGCATTTGAATGAATAATCTATAGAGTTTATCCACCAGTGCTGGTTATGTTTGTGCTGTACATGTACATACATGTAAAACACACTAATACATATGAATAATATATATGCATACATGTATTTTGTGGGTATATATACATATATATTCGTGAAATACAATGCAATTGGACAATGAATTTGAGCCAAAGATGGATAGGAGGAAAAAGAAACTTGATCACATTTGGGAACTTGCCAATTTCCATCAACAACCTTCAATCTTCTCAAGGAAACAAAGCTCATATTGTTAGCAGCTATATCTTAACACTTTTTCTGAATGACATCAAGACACAAAATACAATGGTCTCTGAAAAACTGAAAATGGATGTAAGACAGAAGGCAACAGAAAGGTTCACTCTTGAGTGTGAGCAGGACAGGCTGCAATATATGACCAATTAGGAACTCTCAAAAAATTCCACCAGGGGAATTCATAGTAAAAACAAAGTTATTTAATCACATGGCAAGGGTAAAGAAAAGGAGAAGAAATAATAAGTGAACAGCATTGATTCCTTTGTGGTATCAGTACAAAATGAGGAAAAACTCTAGCACATTGGTAGACTCCCTTTGATGAATTTATGGAAGATTATGAGGAACTATTCCACATGATGATCAAACATGCATTAGTTGCAATGTGTATGTTAGAGGGAATTTCTAAATCTATGAGAACACATCCATTTGAGTCTAGTCAAGTCAAATCAATGTAATAAGTATTAAATTACTATGTGCTATTGATTCTACTAAGTCCTGGGAAGACAAAATTGAGAAGAACAACAGTTCCTGCCATCAAGGAGCTTACTATTCTAATGAGGAAGGCAATGTGTCAAAAGAAAGTTAAAAAGGGTTGGGGGAAAGAGAAGAAATGAAGATACTTAGTGTGGGGGTTTTGTAGAAAAAGTCCTGGCTAGTTAAAAATGTAGCTTAGAGAAGAATGAAATTGTGGCTGGTCTGGTTATATTTGAAACCAGCTGATCAGAGGAAGAGGCCATAGAGATGGGAGGTATTTCCAGTGTGTAAAATTTTGAAGTAGAGTAGTCTTTTAGGATGAAGAAGTTTCTAAGCATGATAGAGAAAGACCAGGAAAGTAGGGAGTGACAACAGCAGTTGGAAATTGTGCTGAATGCTTCCTCTAATTTTCTTCATCATCCACTTGGTCTTATCGGTATAAATGTTTATGTCAATTCATTTGAGTGATCTTAGTTCTCTTTCAAGAGGCTCCATAATTGCATGTGATTAAATTCAATAAAAAAAATCATCTGGAGAATTTTACCATTTATATACAATTCCTGTTCAGCTTGAATCTCTACATTGAATCTCTTTCAACACTAGCAATGAGTTCAACAATTCTTTGTTTTGCCAGATACTGAGCACAAGGATGATCAGAAAAAAATTTTTTTGCCCTATTCCCTAGTCAAGTAGCTTTCTCCATAATCAGGAAAGTGGTCTTTTTGGTGCTACAAGTCAGCAGTCACTTGTTTTGTTGCATGTTTTCACAACTTCCAAACATGTGTCTAATAGTACAACCTTGTGTACCTAATTGTATTACAATTTAAGAATCATCACTCATCAACTAACATTTATATATCAAGCAATGTCCTAAGTTCTAAGGATGCAACAAAAAATAAAAAAGTTCCAACTTTCAATGAATATATTTTATCTGAAATATATATATATTAGTATTTCCAAAATAAATAATGAGCAGAATAAATGCAAAAGAAATATAAGGTAGCTAGTGATAGAAGGCACTAACAGTTGTCAGACTTTATGGAGAAGGTGCTACTTAAATTGATTCTTGGAAGAAGATAAAGACTCTATGAACTAATAGTGGAGGTAGAACATTCCAGGAATAGGAGATAGTGCAAAGTACAGACATAGATAAAAGATGGAGTACCACGTGTGAGGAACAGGAAAAGAGTATTGGGGGCTGAATAATGGGAGTGCAATAAAGGAGAATCATATATAATGTTGTAAGCTGGACTTCTGGTCAAGTCATGAAAGCTTTAAAAGCCAAACATTTTTAACCAAGATTCAGTAGGGAGGCACTAGAGTTAACTGAGCAGGAAAATGATCTGATCCTGCTTAATGAGTAAAGGTCAAATGGAAGAGATTTTGTGGAATTAGAAAAAAGGCAAGATTTGACAACTGATTGGTTATATGGGATGGCTGGGTTGTTTTCCATTCTCAAAGAGGATCAAAATGACATCACTCTTAAGAGTCAGATTAATGTGTGTGATTGTGGTTGTTCAGACCAATTTGAGTTCAGAATGCTCTGCCAAAGGTCAGATACAAATAATCCTTATGAATATTTGGGGTGGCTCCTCTAACTTTGTGCATCTTGCATTTCTTCTGAGCTAATTTAATTCTGCTTTGCTCATAGAGCACAGCACCTTCTCTGATGAGGGCATGCCATGCTGAGTGGTCCTGTGCCACGGTTTCTCATATCATATAATCAATTCTAAAATTCTTAAGAGAGAACTTGAGAGTATCCTTGTATCGCTTTTTCTGACCACCTTGTGAGCATTTGCCCTGTGTGAGTTTTCCATAAAATAGTCTTTGTCAAGCATACATCTAGCATTAAAATAATGTGCTTTTTTTTTTTTTTTTAAACAGTTGCGCTTTCTGCAGTAGAGTTTGAATGCTTGGCAGTTTAATTTGAGAAAGGATCTCAGCATCTGGTATCTTATTCTGACAGGGGATCTTTACAATCTTCCTGATACAATAAAGGAGAGTTGTGAAAGTTTTTTGGAACATCTAATTTGAAATGTTCAATAGGCAGTTGATGATGTAGGAGTAGAATTGGGGAGAAGATTTTGGGTTGCATATATACATCTGTGAATTGTCTGCATTGACTCATGAAGTCATTGTCACCAGGAGGGAGAATATATAGAGGATTTAAGAATGAACCCTATAGTACTCCAATTGTTATGATGGATACTGTGGATGAAGATCCAACAAAAGAGACTGAGAGAAGTTGTCAGATATGTAGGTTAGAGCAGTGCTATGAAAGCCCAGGAGTAGAGAGTTTTCCTGAGTGGAAACTCTTCATTAATTTGTATCTGTGAAACTGACTTGTCAAATTCAATTTAGTGTTCAACTGTGTCCATCTCCCAGATAGTTAATGGTGAAACTTTAATTAGCACCCGAGTCTCCATCTACCACATCATTATGTTCTTCCTAAGTAGACAAAAATGAGCCTTTCCCTCCAACTTGACTCATTCATTCTCTACCATTGGAATAAGTATAAAACATTATTAAGTGTGACACTGAAGTCCCTTTGCAAACAACGATTTTGTCTTAATTTCTTTGTCTCCTTAATGTCAATAACATTAATTTTATAGAATTATTGGAAAAGAAATCAAACAAATAATTTCAAATGTGAAATATATGGATGTATTATTAGGAACAATATTGGAGATATTAAAAAAGCTAAATCACTTTAAAACTATGAAGTTATTTAGTGAACAGAAAGAAGAAAAATAATTTTCCTAGTGTAGACACTAAACTCATAGTTGAATTTGAACCTCTTTTTCCCCACTGAGGCCATTTTGTCTAAGCAAATCACAGTGTGTTTTGTTTTGTTTTAAATTTACATGTCTTAGATTCTTGGAAACATGGCAAGAATAACTTTCTAACCAATAATTTAATTTTTTTACATGTACAGGCTTTCATTGAATTACAAAAACTGAAATCCTGCTAGAAAAAGAAAGGTTTAAATTAAGGGAAAATTATGTGTCTTACAAATCTCAAAAATGATAATTAAGGCTGAGGGTTGAAATAAAGAAATTTAAAGATTTTTTTTTGAAATCCAATGACTCCCTGAAAAAAAAAGTGTTTGTGTGAGGTCTTTAAGGGATGTAGAGATAACTTCTTCCTATTCCTGGGTTACAAGATTTCTTCCCAATATCATTAGGCCTGCTCTAATCAAGTAAGATTTTGGAGGACAAAGAATTACATTTTAGAATGACAGAAGGATCATCAGCTTCCTACTGACTTATTCTTACTTTACATCCTGTATTCCTGCGTACTTTCTAAGAAGCAAAAAGAACAGACTACCCTGTGCATAGGGAAAGGATGGGAGGTGACACTGGAAGTAGAATTGGAGGGAGGAATGATTATAGGTGTTTGTGCTGCTAAAGCTAACAAAATCATCTTGCATATATGCATACAAATATATAATAAAATTTAGCCTCTCTTCCCTTGGTTTCTGTGATGTATTTTCATGAATCCCTTTATACATTTCTGATCACTCTTTCGGCCTTTTTTGATAGCTCATCATCTTTCTCCAGCATTCTAAAGAATAGATGTTTCCCAAAGTCCCGGTTGTGTCTTTTCCCACACTCTCACCCTTGTTCATCTTCTCCTATGGTTTCAATTATCGTCTTTATACAAATAACTTCTAAATCTGTAATTTCAACATTGTCTTCTCCTCTGCTTTCTAGTACTGCATTTCCAACTACATACTAGCTACAGTATCTCTGAATAGATGTCCCACCAATTCATCAAACTCAACATGTTCAAAATGGAATTTTTTATCTCTTTAATTTTCTATTTCTATTGATAGAAGACATTGCCCTAGGGATGCAGGCTCATAATCTTGGAATGATCTTTGAATCTTCTCTGTTGTCACATCTGCATCTAATCAGTTATCAAGCTATATCGATTTTACCATCTTAACTGTCTTTTTTTTTAGGTCTTTATTTCTTCTCCAATGGATTATTTTGATAGAGGATACTATATCTTCTGCAATTCATCCTTCGTATCAATGTTAAAGTAATACCTAATACCTCACTTTGATCACACTATTCTTCCATTACAAAAGCTTTTGTGGCTCCCTATTGTTCCAGTTTTTTAAGAATTCTGAGGGTTTGGGGAGGTTTTTTGTTGTTGTTGTTGACAAACTTATGAGCAGACCAATCTTAGGTACATTGGTTACTCTCAGGAAGATTATATTACAATGTAAAATGCCAGATATAACACCTTGATATTTAAATGAATATATGCTGCCTGATATATCCCTTCCACGGATTTTGTAACTTACCCATTCATGTCCATCTTGTGTGATTCTTTCATGTCCTCCCTAAATTTTCTAAATTCTCCAAAGGTATCCCACCCAAATTATTAGAAGTTTTTTTTAAATTTTTCTGAGGCAACTGGGGTTAAGTAACTTGCTCTGGGTCACATAGCCAGGAAGTGATTTGAACTCATATCCTTCTGATTTCAGGGCTGGTGCTCTATCTAACTAACTGCACCCATTATTATCTAGTTCTTATGGTGTTAGTTACCAGCGTAGCATGCATATTGACTATTAGTTAAGTCTTACATTCATTATCTGATGTGATTTTTCCCAATAATATATTTTTTGTACCAGTTTTCCCATATATTTCTTCATCTGTAATGTATTACAACATCTCCTTACCTGATATGAAACTCCCTATTGCTTTACTTTAATTTCTTATATATTGATATTCCATGAATCATTGCCATATAGCATCACTGGAAGACTATTGCTGGGAATTTGATTAAAAGATTGAAATCATTAAAAGAACTTCATAATTTGCCAAAGACAATCTAATCTTCTTCTTCTCATTCAATTCTAAGTAGGGCTTTTTCTCTCTTTGCATTGTATGTCCAGGACCCATATAGTGACAAATTTATGAGTTGTCCATCCAATTCAATATCATAGTCTTACAATAGACATTCTACTTCCACTTGGTTGTTTCAGTGTAGAGAATCAGTCCAAATACTTTTGAGTAATTATGGATGTCATTTAAGATGCTTGGCCATATTTTGAGGCTTGAAACATTTAAAATAATGTTACACATACACAGACATAGACATACACAGACATACCCAGAGACACACACATTGAAGCTCTTAACTGATATAGGATCTCTATACCATTTGGACTTTTGGCTGAATTTCTTTGATGAAAGTAGCAAAAAACCTCAGGATACTTGATTAGAAAGAAGTGGAAAAAATTATTTCTGTAATTTATTTTGAGGAATTAACATTATTTCTTGTGATTTCAAAATATGTGTGAAAGACAATTTGTTGGAGAAGAGCCTCTAAGGCAGATTTTTAGCTCTGCCAAATCAAATGGTTTTGTAATAGTCTTCAAAGAAGCATAGCAATATCATATGCTCCCTAGACTTTTCAGTGAATTAAGTGACTATAAAAATGTAGTCAAAATAAAATATTTTTGCCAAAGCCAGCATTTTGAACCTTCATCAAGGATGCCTCAGTGCACATATAGATTAGTCTCAATTATTTTTTTAGAAATGGGAAAGCAGACATGAGCCAGTAGTTATTCTTACTCATTAAAAAAAAAAAAAACCAAAGTACGAGATTTTTCTCAAATCTTTTGTATCCTTCCCTCTTTTATACATTTTGTAAACTGATCCTCAATGTAACCAAAGTCATTTTTTCTCTAGTATCAATTTCCTTTCCTCACATTTAATTTAAGAGAGCTGTTCATCACATCTTTGTTTCATCCAGTACTATTTCCAACTCATTGACCAGCACATCATAGGCCTGTGATGTTAGAATTCAAACGCAATTGTTTTGTGGCTATTTATGGGAGGGGGGAGAATCTTTACAGATCTTTGACATTTTTCTTCTATTTGTTGACTTTTATCCTGTTTTATCCCAAGGTGACCAAAGGATGACTTTTCTTAATTGGATTTCTTGCTAGGATTTTTGGAGATTTGTTTTTCTAAATATTGCTTATTGATGTTTTATGAGGCAAGGAGATCAAGTGTTGTTGACTGAAACAGTTTCTAGACCCTTTCAGTCTTCTTGTTATGATGATTATTTTACTAGTTAAGCTTTTTGTTTTTAATACAAAATGAGTTTTTAAATCCAAAAATGAGTTTTTAATTAATGTCTTTTGTTTTTCTTTTTGTATCATCACCATTTTCCTGATTGCAACACTCTCTTCTCCTTGCAGCAAGATATTCTCTGTAATACTTTTAAAGACAAAAGAATCCAGCAGTGTTTCTATTGGGCTTATATCCCAAAGAAATACTAAAGAAGGGAAAGGGACCTGTATGTGCCAAAATGTTTGTAGCAGCCCTGTTTGTAGTGGCTAGAAACTGGAAAATGAATGGATGCCCATCAATTGGAGAATGGCTGGGTAAATTGTGGTATATGAATGTTATGGAATATTATTGTTCTGTAAGAAATGACCAGCAGGATGAATACAGAGAGGACTGGCGAGACTTACATGAACTGATGCTAAGTGAAATGAGCAGAACCAGGAGATCATTATACACTTCGACAACGATATTGTATGAGGACATATTTTGATGGAAGTGGATTTCTTTGACAAAGAGACCTAACTGAGTTTCAATTGATAAATGATGGACAAAAGCAGCTACATCCAAAGAAAGAACACTGGGAAACGAATGTGAACTATCTGCATTTTTGTTTTTCTTCCCGGGATATTTATACCTTCTGAATCCAATTCTCCCTATGCAACAAGAGAACTGTTCGGTTCTGCAAACATATATTGTATTTAGGATATACTGCAACATATCCAACATATAAAGGACTGCTTGCCATCTAGGGGAGGAGGTGGAGGGAGGGAGAGGAAAAAAATTGGAACAGAAACAAGTGCAAAGGATAATGTTGTAAAAAAAAAAATTATCCTGGCATGGATTCTGTCAATATAAAGTAATTATTAAATAAAAATTAAAAAACAAAAAACAAAACAAAACAAAACAAAAAAAGACAAATGAAGAAGTAAAACTATCAGCATAAAATCTGAAGTCTGAAAATATGTGATATATACCATATTTGTGGACCTCTGCAAAAGGTCGTTAGTGTCTCTTCTTTTAAATTATGTTTTTTCTTTTTAAAAACATTTATAAAATTCATTTTTGATTTTTCTGTGTGTGTGTGTTTTTTTTTTCCATTAACCTTGTTGTAGTCATTGTGTATATTGTTTTCTTGTCTCTGCTTACTTCACTTTGTATCAATTCATATAGATGTTTCTGTTCTTCTCTATGGCCATCATTTTTTAGAGTAAAGTAGTATTCTATTCTATTTATATACCATAATTGACATAACTATTCTCTACTCAATGGATAGCTATTTTGTTTACAACTCTTTGATATCACAACAAATGTTGCTATTACCAAGAACTTTCTTCTTATTAGCAGCCTTCTTGGTATATTAGCTTATTAGTGGTCTGTCTGAGTAAAACAATATGGATATTTTAGTTACTTTGTTTTAATTCCAAATTTATTTCCAAAATGTTTGCATGGTTCTCAATTCCACTAACAAAGCACTCACACCCCTACTTTTCTATAATCTTTCCTTTTATCTTTAATATATTTCATCTTTTGTCATCTGAGTTATTATGACATACATTTCTCTTAATATTAATTATGTAGAAAATTCTTCCATAAGGTTGTTAATAGTTTGTAATTTATTCTTTGGGAACTGTTTATGCATATCCTTGATTACTTATCTATTTGAAAATGACTTTAATATAGATATAGGAATCTCCATTTACATTCAAATATATACACACAGAGAGAAGTTACTTATTTATAAATAATATTGGATATCAAATCCTTCTCAGAAAAATTTGATACAAAGAGCTTTCCCTCCACTCAACTGCTTCTCTTCTCATCTCCAGGTCATTAATTTGGTTTGTGAAAAAGCTTTTCTCATTCCATGTAGTCACAGTTATCTTTTTTTATCTTTTGTAATTGCCTCTATCCATTGTTTAGGTAAGAATATATGTCCTACCCATAGCTGTGAAAGATATGTGAACTACTTCTGAATTTTTTATAGTATGATTTTAATATTAAGATTATTATTTAAATGTACTGTGGATATGGTGTTTAAGATGTTTGTCTAAGCCTAATTTCTGTCAGAGGATTTTCTAGTTTTCCAGGCAGTTTTAATTATATGTGGAGTTCTTTCCTATGTATTTATATTTTCCTGTTTTTCAGTCACATATTTATTGAGTCCCATTGTTTCTTATTCTTCCTTATCTAGACTATTTCATGCTTTACTTCTATATCTTTTAACCAGTTCCAAATGGTTTTGACTATTCCAATTTTATAATATAGTTAGAGGTCTAGAAGTGCTATTTCCTCTTTTGCCCCTACCTATTTCCCTTGAAAGTCTAAACATTTTAGTTTTTCACACGGATTCTGTTATTGTGTTATCAAG
This sequence comes from Antechinus flavipes, assembly GCF_016432865.1. NCBI lineage: Eukaryota > Metazoa > Chordata > Mammalia > Dasyuromorphia > Dasyuridae > Antechinus > Antechinus flavipes. Next base: position 176,002,315 of record NC_067398.1, read on the forward strand.
TTCCATATAGTATCCTTTGATAATTTCATTGGTTAAGTTAAACTTCTTTATGGAATGTTGTTAATTTTTGTTGCTATCTATTCTTTTCTTCTCCATTTTTCATTTAAATAGCAGTATTTCTACTTCCAATCCCCACAATTTAGTAATCATCTTGAAGACCTTCATGGTAAGAAATACAGATTCAGAAGACAATCAATTTGATGTTTAGACAGTTTGGATAGCACTTTACAGTTATGACTGACTTAAAATACTTTATACATTCTTAGAGACAAAGACCAAGGCCAAAAAAGACAAATGGAAAAGCCAGAACTCAAACCTAGATTTTATAACTCCAAGTTAGATGCTTTCTCTCATTCTGATTTTTATTTAAAAAATATTTCCTTAGACACACAGGAGTACATACATTTATACTACCATAGTTTCCAGATAAGATTAGAGGTCTCTCTTCTCTCAAAATAATCCCCATTAATCTTGACAATATCCAAGGCATGATAATTCTTATTTTAAAGATTGAAAAGTTGATTTATTCAGAGCTTCCTCCAGGAGTAAGGCAGCTCAGCTAGAACTATAATGTGTCTTCCTGATTCTCTTATGTGAACAGAAACTCATTTTTGATACCTATGTTTCAGACCAGGAGGTCTTTTGCCGTTTGGTGCATTGTCTAACCATTCTGTGTTCCTTATAACTTCTCCTATTCATTGACCATAAGTCATGTCATATAGCTTACCTGAAGTCACCTGGCAAACTTTCCATTGTATTTACCACCCATACAACTCGACACTTCAGGTATATAGATGGTAAATCCATATACAGAGATCACACAAGCTTTTTTGGAATTTTTTTTTTTTTACTATCTTTTAAGTGCTGAATTAAGCTGATTTCTAAAGGAAGGTGTTAAATAATTCTTCAAAGGGAGCCACTATCACTTGTGACTTTAATAATTTATTTGTAAAAAATTAAAAATTTGTAATAAGACATTATAAATTGAACAAGTTATTTGATCCTTCAGTTTCAGCATATTTACCAAGGAAATGACCAAAAGCTTTTTAGCTCCTCAAATGTTGACATCTCAGAGATATCTGATCATTATGAAGGGACCTAAAATCTCTGAATTGTTTTTGACATCACACAGACTAAGTACAATGGATTTGCTACGGATATTCTTTCCTGTTATTGGTTAGTGCCACAAGCGGATAACTGGATTTAAGGATAAAATTAAGGAGTTAAGGATAAAATTAGCCTCAGCTAGTAATAATATGGTTGATTCTTGCTTTATCTCTGAGAGTACATGGTGATGGTTCCTCCTATGTGTACAGGATATGAAGAAGGAAAAGAATTCTACAAAATCCCTGTGTGGAATAGTTGAGTTTTTAAATTCATATGTCAATTTTATTTAGTATATATTTAATAAATTTTAATGAAACTAATCAATGAACACATCAAGGGCTTCCTAGATAAGACTATTAGTGATGGAGTAAGCAGAATTTTTTCAAGTAATCTTTCACAATAATAGGCCATAGTTTTTCCAGTTGTTGCTAGAGATATAAGGAATGAATAATCTTAATGTTGCATTTGGTTTACTAAACAAAAGCGTGCCTTAAAAGCTCTCTTCCAAAAAGATGTCTCCTATAGATACATCAAAATTATTCAAGATTCTTAGAAATTCATAGCTACTATAAACCTTATTGATGAATGCCCTAATTATTATTATCTGATAGCACATAAAACAAGTTATCTGCTTGCCAAGATCAGGAGATCTAGAGCAGAGTTGAAATAGAAGAGACATTCCCTGTAGATAGTTAAATTCTCAATATCCCCTGCCAAGTTCTCTAAGATGTTCTTTGTGGGTGATCTTAAACTGGTTACATCAGAGCTCAAAATATTTCAGGGACTCTTGGATAAAATTTTCTATATGCACTTGATCTTATGGATGTATTTTCTTCCTAAAGGATAAAGTATTATATAAATACAAGCGACAATAACACTTCACTTACCCAGAGTTCATTTTCCCCTATTCCATTTGCTTACTATATACAAAGCATTTGCTAGGGATTGATAAGAGGTTAAAAGAAATTGAAAATACTGCCCTTGATTAGTGTGAGTAGAACCTACGGCCTGTTGTCAGGATGACAAGTTCAAATCCAACCTCAGTTACTTAATATATGACTCTGCTCAATCCTGTCTGCCTCAGTTTCCTCAACTATAAAATTAGGATAATATTAGTACCTATATCTCAGAGTTTTAGGATCAAATAAAAAAAATTATAAAAAGCACTTTGCATATTGTCTGGCACACAGTAAGTATGATATACTTATTCTCTTCCCTCCCTTCCCCTGCTTATAGAAAGTTTAAAGACTAAGTAGGGGCAAGTACATATACAGAAATACCTAACTTGCAAAATAAAATAAGAAAAGGGTACAAGAGCTGTACAGAGTATTGTGTAATATCAGGAAGAAAAGATCACTTTTGATCAGATAGACATTTCAAAGGATATACGGAATTTCCAAAGAAACAGTTGAGGTTACAAGTAGGATTTAGATATCTGAAATGGCATAAGCAAAAGTCATGTAGGTATGTCTAGGTTGTACTAGATACGATTGTAGTAGCTCTTATTGACTAAAGTAAAGAACTTGTAGTCTGAATTCCATAGATGAAAATAAGGAGCTTTGCAGAACAATTAGACCCACTAGTCTAATACTAATCTAATACGACATTTTGTTTGGTTTTCATAACAGAATACCATTTCATTCTAATTTGACTATTCATAAATGATCTATTAATATGCTCACTACATCAAGAGAAAGTGAGGAAGACTTCCAATATGTTGGATAGGCCCCCTACAGCAAATTTCTGGAAAGACATGGACAACAATTACATAAACAGGACCAGGTATGGATGGATAGTGATCTGCTTCATTGAAGGCTATGTCCCTGAGATCAGAGATCCATTTGTATATTTGGATATTAAAATTAACATATTCCTGTCGTCAATAGATTGAGTTTCTAAAAGGTTGTTAGAGGAGTTGGTTGGGTTTTTGCGAGATTTCTTAGAGTGAAAAGAATCATCTTTCTTCATTCATTGAAGCCAGAATTGCTATCTCTGCTATGGTGACAGTATAATTACCTCAGAGGATATGTCACGGAATTTGAGTTGATTTTGAAATGATTTTTTTAAATTAGTGAATGATTGGATGAATTAAAAAAATTTATGAAGTGCTGCAATTTTCATTGAGAAATGATCTGATAACCAAGCTTACAATAGCTAGCATCTTAGAGGATCCTCCAACCAGAATCTTTCTCTATGTGGGCATGAGAAAAGGGATGAAGAAATACATTCTGAGTTAGGAAATATGAATGAGTACCAGATTGATAGCTCTCTCCCCTCAAAAACCAGAGTTCAGAGACAAACCTGATACAAGGTAATAAATCTTGAACAATAATAGCATAGATGATATTGCAAAATTGTGCAGGGTTTGTAAATAAGAATAGTTTCAATGGGTTCTAACTTTGGAGATAAGAAAGATTTGGTGATTCATATAGAAAAATGAGTATGGAGTCAGGAGGTAGCACTAATGTGTGAGTTAGGAGGCAGCATTCATGTGTGCGAATCAGTTGGGAGATTATTTTTCCTTAAAGAGTTTTGTAGAATGTTATGTTGTCTCAAAAGGTACCCTATATTTTTTGGCCTATTCAGCATTAAACTCCCTTATTTTTTTTCAGGGATAATTTAATCTGAATAAAGTATTGACTATGGCTTTTTAAAAAAATCAGTAGAATTCATGCATTTCCTCTTTCCTTATAATCTTGAATCTGTGTTTCTTTCATAATATATCGAACCACTGAAAACATCCCCTTTTATTACATCCTAAGTTGGTGAGGCATATGCCAGTCTACCAAAGGAAAACCTGTCAAATTCATTTTATTTTTTCAAGGTATTGGTTATAGACTTAGAGCCACATTATATGGACTATAATAGAACATGATCAGGGCTGAAGGCAATGATTCAAATAAGATATCACACACTGTAAAAAGCCACTGAAATCCCATCTCCTCTAGAACGTTCAGACTCCCACTATAGAACTATTCAGAACTACCTTTCAATGTCATTCAATCAATCAATCAAATTCAGGTTTGCTTTTATATCACATTTCTTTAGAGTAAACAAAGAATCTTAGGTCTAGTAACAACTACATGAGTGTCACTGTTAGAAAAATGTTTCAATTCATTCACCACTGTCATGTGATAAGAACCCTACTTGCTATCTGCCCAATGCACTTCAGTTTTCTCCTATAAAAATAGTCCCAAGAATAAATATGGAACCTTCTACTGCTTTTGATATGATCCTAGATAAGACAAATCTTTTATTTATTTATAGTCAAATGATTCAGTGATTTCACTTAGTTCCTTAGTGTCTGTATATTGTAATGCTCACACCTATCATGTCACTTTACATTGTCTTCTGTAGCTGATTAATCACCTTTAGTTCCTCACTAAACTTCTCTTCAGAAGCAGTGGTTTTCTACTTCTAGCTATGATAGAACAACAAGGATAAAATTGAAAAGATAGTCTTTTCCTTTTGTGGGAATCTTGAGATCAGTAAAAGAGCTTTGCAATTTCCAGAAAGCATCCTCATCCTGTGCAATTCTGGGCTTAACTTACTATTTGTGCTATATCACAGATATACATACAATTCCACAAGCTCTCTAGAGTATTCATCCCAATATATATTGGGTAGCTAGGTGATATAATGCATATGAATGCTAGACCTGGAGTCTGGAAAACTTGAGTTCAAATTCTCCCTCAGCCATATACTAACTGTGTGATCCCAGGCAAGTTATTTACACTTTCAGCTTCAGTTTCCTTATCTCTAAAAATTAGGATAGTAATAGTACTTATTTCTTAGAGTTGTAGTAAAGGTCAAATGAGATAACATATGCACAGTTCTTTTCCAACCTCAAAACTACTTGTCTTTTTATACTATTTAAAAGCTATTATCTATGTTATCTTAGCTGTTAATGATCTTGAAATATGGGTAATAAACATTCTTCTATTTCATGTTTCCTGTGTCAATGGATTAACCAGCTTCTCATTTATATCACAAATAATGACTAGTTAATAAAAGAAATAAAAGTATAAATATTGTCATTTTAAAAATCCAAAACAGGTTATAATCCCCCTGAGGGCAGAAAAATGTTGTTCTTTAAAAAAAAAAAAAAGCAGAAAACAAGATAATGTATTTAAAATTCTTTGCAAACCTTGTCCTAAATAGAGTATAGTGTTATTACTCAGAACCCATCATAGCATCTCACGTGTGACAGGTGCTTAATAGGCTATCTAAAATATCTTTATTGACCACTAGCGGTCTATGGATAATATTTGAGAATCCCTGCCTTAGTGCAGTTTGTGTTTGTGCTATTTAAATAGTCATTTATGTCTGAGAAATATGGATGGTGGTCAGATTTGTCATTGGAGCATAAATGTGCTACTGTACCTGGTAATGGCAATGGTGTATTCCCTAGGTCTAGCCCTGGTAGGACTCGTAGCTATTCTATCTATGATGAGCAGCTTCAAAAAGGTTTAAAGATGGGGGTATGTGTAATTTAAAACCATGTCATTGATAACATTATTTTGAAGTTGCTTGGATTGTGATGGATATTTTAGGGAAGTTGGATGTTTGTGGGGAGACTTTTTCTATACCACTAATATCCAGTCTCTTAGGAGCAGAAAGAGACCCCTTGTCCCACTAAAATGCCTTATCATGTTTTAATATTTTAATTTATAGGAAACCCAAAATGAACTTGGATTTGACAGGAATTTGGCAATGAGAATAAATATGTGGTATAAGGAAAGTCCATCACATATTATATTTGCATTTTTTGTTTTGTTTTTTTCCCTTAGTATTTAAAGGCAGATATTTCTGGAAGTCTAGTATCACTTCTTTTTGATCTTCAGGCACAACAAAGGTATCTATCAGACAGGAAAATACACAACTATTCTCCTTTATCATCACTGTTTCTTCAGATTTCCTCAATGAATATAAGATTTAGTAGGTTTGTCATTTTAATTTTTAAATGTTGAAATTCAGAATTAAAAAATAATGAAGTGTGTTGAAAAAAACCTCAGTTTTCTTCTTTCCCCTTCCAATAGACCACCCCTGGTTCCAAGAAATGTATGTTTAATGTGAAAAATAGTGATGAGAAAGATTAGATTTCATGTCTTGCTGGAAGATTTAGAGTCTGAATAAGATACCAGGCAATGAACCAATAGGATACTGCATGTGATTCAGTTAAAAAAGGGAAGGGAGGAAGGAGAACATGGTACAGAATCCATGAGCCATTATTTAAGTGCTTGTGTAAATGTGGTTTAGTTCATCATCACTTCTTCAAATTATGTTTATATTCAATTCTAAAGTAGACTTTGGAAGAAGCTCTGCTTCCTTATTTGAAGTGCCACTGACTGAACCAGCATTTTCATTAATTCAAAAAGTGTTCACCACACCAAAAAAATGGTCTTTTATCTCCAGTGTAGATAGACTTCAGTTAAAAGTTCCATTTTGCTTTATAACTCGTCACTTAAAATAAAATATTTCTTAGATTCTAGCGAATATTATGGAATAGTCCATAATAATTAGTCTGATTATGTTAAACATAATTCAAATAAAACTAAAGATAGCATTAATCACAATGTAATTTAAATGTGCAGAATATTCTGAAGGTCAGTGATTGGATACATTAAATACTTTGAAGCAAGACTTAACTTTGTAATGAAGTCTTTTTTTTTTTTTGGAAGATTATACCATTTTACCTGTAATACTTACATGAACACATAAAGCTACATAATGACAAATAATGCTGAAAGTAGGGGAGAATATATGTGTGTATATATAGTTCCATTGGTGTCTTCAAGATCAAACTGTATCTACCTATTGACATGTTTCATCAACATTTTAGAAATTATGTATTTTGCTGTTTAAAGAGGAAGTTTTCAGTTAAATTAGTTAACAATTTCAGACTGAGCATGTCAGAAAAACATTCAGCCATAGTTAATTCATTAGTTATAGTGTCAGTGTTCAGGGTAATAACTTCCTAATGTTAAAAAAATTTCATTTTTAAATAATCTTTAATGGTTTTGATTAGATGTTCCAAATTGATCTGCTTACCTGATCTGGTTTATGCATCTTAACAAATGGTAGTCAATAGCTGCAATGAGTCCTCTTATATATCCTTCAGATCTTTCCTTCTAAGATCAATATAAACAGTATAAATTTCATTATAATACAACTAGTAAAAGTCAGTCACATAGAAAGCATAGTCACTGGGACCAGCTGTGCAGCTTTTCATGAATGTGGAGAAGGAATTTAGCATTCAACAAGCGCAATGAAAAATCTGATAATTGTCAGGGGAGGTGAGGATCTTCATAAAGCACATGTTATATTTCCAATTAGAATGTGAACTACTTGTGGGGAGGGGCCTTGGTTTGCCTTTCTCTATATCCTCTGAGTTTAGAACTGTCCTTCTTCTTAGGAAGCATTTAATAAATATTCATTTATTACCTGAATTAAACCAGGAAATCAAGCCATAAGTGGGAATGTTTAAACTCAGGGAAATTGCCAGAAATGATGATTGGGGTCATCAGTATGAAGGCAGTGTGGAGGCAGGACACCACTTCTTAAGGCAGGACTGAGACCTCAGGGTTCTGGCACAAGGCTACTGCTGAGGAGGACACTTTGCTGGAGGAAGAAGAGCCAATCATCTGGAAGCATCTTATTTTAACTATTTTTCATTCAACCTAAACTTCTCTTTCCAAAGTTATTAATGATCTCTTCATTGCTAAATTGAATGTCCTTTACTCAGATCTTATCCTTCTTGACCTCTCTACAGTCTTTTGTCACTGCTAATTATGCTCTTCTCCATAATACTATCTTTTCTCTAGGTTCTGATTTGCTCTCCTATTTTTCATCCTACCTTTTCAATTATTCCCTTGTCTCCTTTGCTGGATCTTCATCCAGGGATACTCATTCACTGTAGGAATCCCTCAACCTTTCTCCTTCCTTCCCTTCTCCTTCCTTCCCTTTCCCTCTTCTTTCCTTTCCTCTTCTCTCCTCTCCTTTTCTTTCTTTTTCTTCTTCTCTTTCCCCTCTCCTCTCCTCTGTTAACCACTTACCCAAGGAAACAGGACCAAGATCAGTAAGCAAACCAGCAAGCATGTCAGTAAGATAACAGGAACCCCAAAGACAAATCCTTGGGCCATTTATCATTGTTCTAAAAGTAGGAGCAGAGATGGACTGGCTGTTCATTTTGAATGAGCATATGCTACCATTTATTTTTGCTCACAAATCTCTTTTATATGTTCTATGTAGGCATATGTGAAGAAATAAAAATAAAATAAAATAATGAGTTAAATAAAATAAATAATTCAAAGCAAGCAAATAAATAATAAATGAGGCAAATAAATACATGAAATGAAAAGTAAAAAAAAAACACATTTTATTCAAAATTGCAAATCAAAAACAACAACAACAAAAAAAAACCCTACCAAAAATAATCCAGTCAGAAAACTTTTATTGTACATATGCATTATCATTGTCTTCTAAAGCAGGCACTCCACCTTTTATTTCAGCATGCACTGCTGTATAAGCAATAGTAACAGGTTCTGTCACTGGTTATTTATCCTTGGTACAAATGCTTATAAGAAGCAAAATAAAGAAGAAGGTGACAGTTAAAGCAAAACAATTTTATTTTTCCATCAAAGCCCTATATTAATATGATAGTTAATTTTAAATTTCACAAAATGTATTCTAGGGATCAAGCCATGGGCTTTGGAAGGAGGAGGAAGAAGAGGAGATAAGCTCTATTCTTAGCTCTTTTTTTTGCCTATTGAGAAATGTGTTTATTGCCCCCTGCTTTGCTCTTCACATATTGTATCCCTGTTGGAAGTGCTAGTGTTATTATTTTTCTAGTCTTCCAAGCTCATACATTTGACATTTGCCTCTCCTCCTCCCACATTTAGCTGCCAGCCAATTTGGTCATTTTTTTTCCTCCTTCATTTCTATAATTTCTCAAGACCATCTTTTTTTCTTCAACCTACACTTGGGTCATTTTTGTCTTCCATCTTTGTAGCCTCATTCTTGTTGTTCCCTGCCATTTCTCACCTTGCAGAGACTCAAAAAGAGAGATGAAAAAAATGAAAGGAAAATGTGTGAGTGCCGTCTCACCTAGGCTTTTGGACTTAGCTGTCCTATTTGTAATCTCTCTCACTAGGGAAAAAACTATTTCATTTGTGTTGTACTGGGCTGTGTGCTCTGCTTCTTTTAAATTACTAATGATGAGAGTTCAATTTTTTATTGGCTTATATTAAAAGAGTTTAGGAAAAGGGACGATTTTGCAGATACATTGGTCTGATCTTACAGCTCTAAGTTGCAGAACTGAGGTATGGCAAAAGTAGGAATCAAACTTCTCTGGATCTGGGATAGATTTATAGAAGCTTTAATTCCTAAGTATCTCCTGGATTATATTTTTCTTTTTTCATTGTGTCATCAGAGTCATAAAGTCTTTTAAAATTGTTTCTCTGTTGTTGTCATTGCATAAATTGTTTGTTTCACTCACTTCACTGTGCACAGTGAGCATCAGATCATAAGTTCTTCCCAGTTTATTCTGAAAGTGTACATTGCACAATTTCTTTTGGCACAATAATATTCCCTTACATTCATATACCACAATTTACCTACTCCCTTATAGTAAGATATTCCTTAGTTTTCAATTTTCAACTTCCATGAAAAGAATTGTTATCAATATTTTCTGTACATATAAGTCCTTTCCCCCTTTTATGGATTTTTTTGGGGGCATAAGCCCACTAGTAGTATAATGGAGGCAAGGGTCATTGACAACTATATAGATATCAGGTCATAGGTCCGAATTACTTTCAAGAAGGGCTAGAGCAATTCATACTACCATCAATGGTGTACTTGAGGCAAGGATTCTTACAACAAGGTGTTAACTCAGTGGAATTGATAAGACAATGGTTATCTAGTTTAGCATGGTGATTAATAGTTCTCTAGTTCAATATGATTGATTTAATCTTACAACAAATAATGGTTCCCTAGTGATATAATAATTGGCTTATACTCAGTATGATGAATTGATTTAATTGTAATAGAGTATATAAGCTGGGGACAAACTCAGTCACAGAAGAGAAGACTTGACCAGTCTCATGGTGACTCTCTTGCCTTGATTATTTCTTCACTAAGACTAAAGACTCGCGCTATTCCCAAGATCCTCCAGAGAGCTAATCTGGACACTATATTTTAAACCACCTTGATGTGGAGCTCTAGAAAGCAACGGTACTTTTTGTCATCCCAACTTGGGGGCTCTAGAAATAAGGACATTACATTTGGATGTGCAGACTGCTGACTGGCTGGCTGACTGAAACTGCTTACACAGACAGGGAGACTGAGGGAGACAATAAAGACTTTGGATCTATCCCTGACTATTCTTGTGATTATTCTGCTGAGACCAACGCTGGTCTGAAGGCCCTCCAGAAAGCTAGTCAGAACATTACATACTAGTATGCTCATTTTTTCACAGCGTCTCCAGTATTTGTTATTCCTCTTTTATTATCTTTGCTAATTTGATTGGCATGAGTCTGAATGTTTAAAGTAATTTAAAATTAAATTCTCTATTTATTAGTGATTTAGAATTTTTTTAATATGGTTGTTGATGACTTGAATTTCTTCTTTGAAAACTGTTTCTGTCTTTTGACCCTTTATTGAAGAAAGGCTCTTAGTTTAAAGAATTTGAATTGATTCCTTTTTTATCTGGGAAATTAGGCTTTTATCAAAGAAATTTGCTTCAAAGATTTTTCCCCCCAAGTTACCTGTTTCCCATTTCATTTTAACCACATAAGATCTAATAATAAATTCTTAAAGAAGCTAGAGACCTTTCATTTATTCATTCAATCGAAAAACATTTATAAATGTCTACCTCTCACATCTGTGGGGAAGGAAGGAATTTATGACCAAAGAAGAATTAGAGAACATCAAATGCAAAATGGGTCATTTTGATTACATTAAATTAAAAAGGTTTGTACAAACAAAACCAATGTAGCCAAGATTAGAGTGGAAGCAGAAAACTGGGGAAAAATTTTATCATCAAAGGATTCTGATAAAGGCTTCATTTCTGAAATGTATAGAGAATTGGCTCAAATTTATAAGACTACAAGCCATTCTCCAATTGATAATGATCAATTATCAAATTTGATATTTTGATATCAATTTGATTAAACTATCACAAAATACAAACATTTTTCAGATGAAGAAATTGTCATATGAAAAAATGCTCTAAATTACTATTGATTAGAGAAATTCAAATTAAGTCAATTCTGAGAAACCCCTCTATAGCTCTTAGATTGGCTAAGGTACCAGGAAAAAAATAATGATAGATATTGGAGGAGATGTGGGAAAACTGAGTCACTAATACATTGTTGGTGGAATTGTGAACTGATCCAACCGTTTTGAAGAGCAATTTGGGACTATGTTCAAAGGGCTATCAAAGTGTGCATATCCTTTGATCCAACAGTGTGTCTACTGGGTCTGTATCCCAAAGAGATCTTAAAAGAGGGAAAGGGACCCCATGTGCAAAAATGTTTATAGCAACCCATTTTGTGGTGGCAAATAACTGGAAATTAAATGGATGCCCATCAATTGGAGAATGGCTGAATAAGTTATGGTATATGAATATTATGGAATATTATTGTTGTATAGGAAACAAATCAGCAGGATGATTTCAACGAAGCCCAGAGAGACTTACATAAACTGATGCTAAATGAAGTGAGTAGAACCAAGAAAACATTGTATACCGTGACAACAAAATTGTGAGATGATCAGCTCTAAAGGATATAGCTCTTTTTTACAATGAGGTGATTCAGGCCAATTCCAATTGACTTGTAATGGAGATAATCCATTATATCTGAATCCAGAAAGAGTGACTGAAAATGGATCACAACATAGTATTTGCACCATTTTTGTTGTTTGTGGGTTTTTTTTCCTTTCTTTCCTTCTATTTTTTTTCTTTTTGATCAGATTTTTCTTGTGCAACATGATAAATGTGGAAATATGTATAGAAGAATTGCACATGTTTAAGATATATTACATTGCTTGCCATCTAGGGGAGGCGATGGGAGGAAGGAAGGGAGAAAAACTTGGGCCACAGGATTTTGCAAAGGTGAATGTTGAAAACTATCTTTGCCTGTATTTTGAAAATTAGAAACTATTATTTAAAAAAAAAAAAAGGAAAAAAAAGAATACTTGAAAATCCTCCTTAAAAAAAAAAAAAATTATCAAGTGTCCAAAATAATCCCAGGAACTGTGTGGGGCTTTCTGAGGGATAATAAAAGTGTCCATAGCTCCTGTCCTCAAGGAATTTTTCATCTAGGAGGACGTATTTCTTTATTTCTTACTTCCGTTTAGCAGATACTGACCATGATGTGGTTCTGACTATTAAGTCAAAAGAAAATGAAGTCTGACCATAGAAAAGGGAAACAGGTTCCTTAGCTCAATCAAGTGTCAAAACAAGTATCTTGCCTAAGAAAAATGGACAACGATTTCTTTTTTAGACTTGCTAAACATTTTTTAAAAAGTTTTTTTTCCTATTTCTTACATTCCGTAGATGATGCTTCTATACTCCTGCATTCTTGTGTCAGACTTCATGTGTTCTTTCATGGTACAGGAATTCCTGATTTAATATCATAAATCAATTCCATTAAAACTTAAATAATACTTTGAGATTATTTAGTTCCACAGGAATAAGTTGCTTGTTTTGCTTGTTTTTCATTGTGTCTGACTCTTTATGATCCTGTTTGGGGTATTCTTTGCAAAAATACTGGAGTGGTTTACTATTTCCTTCTCTAGGTCATTCTACAGGATAGAGAACTGAGGAAAACATGGTTAAATGACTTGCCAAGGATAACACAGCTAGTAAGTATCTGAGACCAAATATAAACAAACTCCCAACAATGAGACTTCCTGGCTACAGGCCCAGGACTCTCCTCATTGTACCACTTATCACTGGACAACTGGATGAATTATATGAATAGAATTTCACAGCTTTATAGTGGGGTTTAGTTATAAATAAATTTGTTAAACATTTATTAAAAGCTTACTATAAACAAACCACTATGCTATATGCATTATATAATACATTATTTATATAACAATGTTATTATGATATTGCTGAGATAATTATTGTTCAGGAAAACTTCCATATGGTATTCCTGTAACTAATTCAATTTAGAGTCTTCTAGACAGGCCTTTTAAATAGTCTATCCATGGAGCAGATGATGTAATATTTACTGCTATGGAAATAACCACAAAAAAATGCTGATGTTTTTCTTTGCTAATTTGTGTACTTTATGTGAGCAAATAATTTTAGTTAGTATATTTTTTAACTGAATTTCAAGGTAATTCTAACACTTTTAGAGGTTTAAAAGACTTTGTGGACACTTTCAATTTGCTTATAGAATGTGTAACTAAATTAGTAATCATTGCCCTCAAGGCTAATCAGTCACAAGATATTAAAAAAAGAGGTCAGGAGTCTCATTTAGGCTGAGTCTACACAATACCAACAAATTAAGTTTAAAAGAGTAACAAGCAGCCCTCCTCTTCTAAGGGCTGATGTTCTATCTGTTGCTTTAATAGTTGCTCTTCTTCTCTGGGCTTAGGTCGACCAATTGTGAACTCCAGATGTGGCTTTTGAGAATACATCTGTGGTAAAGCCAGCATCCTGTCAATGCTGTATCTTTGAGGCAATAATCAAGAGCAACTAAACATGAGAGAAGATGAATGAATTTCTCAACACTGAGCTGCCTGTCCGGTGTCCAGCCCTTTGAAGATCTAGTCAAGACTATTTCTGTGTTAGAACCTTGAGAGATGTCACACTAATTCAAAGAAAAGTCTTTCCTTGTTGAAACATTTTGCTTAATGACATCTTTATTCATGTGAAACTACAGGATGATTTTCTACAATATGATTATGTTTTTGTTCATCAGAAATGTTATTTTTCTTTACAGAGTCTGGTTTCAATGAGCCAGCTATGTAATAGATATTAAATAAACATGGAATTTTATACATCCAGAATATTTGGTTTTTTCTTATGATTTTGATGAACTACATGTCAAGCATTGTTGGTTCATCCTTATTTACAAACTAAACATTTGCTTGTAGCAGAGTAATATAGTGACTAGCTTATTTTAAAATAAGTTAACTTTTGTTTTCAATGTTTAATGTGAAACTGACTAAAATTTTTCTTCAAGAGCATACATATTTCTTTTTTGATAGCATGCATTCTGATATTTTTAACTTATTGCTATGAGTTATATAAACTAATAGTATTTTTGCTTTTAATAAGTTTTTTTCTGAGACAAATAATTCATAATGTTTTAATGAGACTAAATAGATCATATTAAAAGACAAGATCAGCTGAAGTTGATTTGCAGTAAGTGACTCTCTTAAAAGTAACTTTGAGGAAATTGTTTTGGGCAGGGTTGATCTTCTTGTATGAAATTTGGCAATGGTGAATTTATAAAACTCCTCCCTTCCTTCTTAATATACATAAACAAGAAAGAATTGAAAACAGAATACATTTTTTCTTTTATGATCTGTTTCCTATAATTAAGTCTTAATTCTGGTGTCTTTCTTCTGCTTTATTTTATTCTGTATATGGCTTACTTATTGTTATTTTCATATGAATCCCCCATTTGACTTTGAGCTTCTTGAGAGCAGGGACTGTCTTTTACCTTTCAACACTTAGCATGATGCCTGACACATAGTAGGCATTTAATATTTATTGATTGGCTGACTATCAAAAGAAATCAAATGAAAAAAAAGAAATGTTAAGTTATTATATATGTGATGTGGCAAGGAATTTAGTTCAGAGACTTTAGGTAATGATCAACAAGTATTCTATTCAACTTCAGCAACGTGAGTGTGATAAGATCTCCTCGCCTGTGGGATGTCCTCAATAATGAAACCTTGTGTTTGCTTTAATTTAAAAATAGCACTATACACCCCTTTATAGTCTTTGATTCCATTTTTATATACCTACCTAAAAGGAAACAGTCACCAGCCAGTTAATCCCAATAAGATGAGACTGCCTCTGGCCCCCTGATAAATGCCAGTCCATTCTCCCAATGTGCACTTCTAGATCTCTGGAAGACAGCTAAAGACTATATGTCTACCTCCATTGTTTTATATTTTTGAGTTGATGTCTCTGAATCCTTTTACTTTATCATTACTTTCAGCTTTCTGGCATTTTAGCTGGTAGGGGAATGATAATATCTTTACTTATATAGCTTCTGGACCTTCACTTTGAGATCTTTGTCCTTTGCTTAAATCTTTAGTTATGGGATGGCCCCTTGGAATGATTAATTTGTATTGCTTTGGTCACAACTTAAGCTTTGTAGCAGCCTCTCTGAATTTATTGCCTTAACTTCCACTTATCTTGATCAACAATAGGTCCTATCCCAAGTTTCATTTGGTTGTTATTTGGATTTTGATGACTCAGAGTGAGTGTAAATAGTAAGTTTTTTTTTTTTTTTGACCAGAAACCCTGAGAGTCTTCCCCTCCCAAACAGTTTTTTTTTTTGAATAGATAAAATAGGCCAATCTTTTAGCCTCATTTCTTATCTAGTCTTAATCACTGAATGGGTTTTGCCTCAGACAAATGGAAACCTAGGAAAGACCTTAGATGAAAGAGACCAAAATTTCCTACTGCATCTGGGGTCATCACCAGTAGTCCTGATCTATACCCTGTCACTGAATTTAGGTAACTCCAAAGGAGATATGATAGGTCAACACGGATGATAACTCTGTATCACTTAAATTTAATTCATTTGCAAGTCAAGACACCATCTTCCTGATGACATTGGTCCTCTTTGAGAATGTAGGGCAAACCACAGCAACAATTTCTCTTGGCAGGTTGAGTCCCCCAAAGAGCAGCTAGAACTGACCCTGAGAGGATAATAAGGATTTTTTTTAGTACTGTTGCTCACTGGAGTGTTCCCCATTGATAATAAGCTAGACTTAGTTCTTAGAAAGAGTATTTAATAAGCAGGTATACTAAAAACAATTGCGACAGAAATATGCCTCCAAACAGGGGCTGCCCGCTGTTTCACAAACAAAATCCTTGAAAGAATAGATTTAAACTTGAAGACCACATGTGACCAAAGAGTAAGGTAACAGTACCTATGACCTGGTTAGTAGAAGTCCTTTTCTTTTTTCAGGGAGTTGTCATAAAGTTCTCCTTACAAAGGAGTTCTGGAGTCAGCTCATCTCAAAAGAGCTGATTTTCTTCAGTGTGAGCATTTACAACTCAGAAATCAGAAAATGCTGTAAATGAGAATTGAATATATTGTTTTGTTGATTGTCTAGACTTTAGAAAGACATAGAAAAAATGTTAATAATGAAGATTAAACTTAAAAGTCCTGCATTTACTATGCCCCCTACCCACCCAGTCTAGTTGTTAAACAAATTTTGCCAGCAAGTCTCTGCTTAGGTGTTGCTCTCTGCTGGGCCTTTGTGGTGTTCTAAAGCTAACTCTCTTTGTTGCATATTGTTTGTCCTTTTTTGTTCTCTCAGCCTCCCACACTTAAGCTGCCATCATCATGCCATTGCATCAGGTATTGCAATTTAAAAGAAACTGCTGTTTTTGCCAATAGGAACTTTAAAACTGACATTTTGATATTCATAAGGTTACTTATTTGGCCAGATGGGTGGTACTGTGGATAAAATGCTGGACCTTGAGTCAAGAAGACCTGAATTCAAGGTGTGTGTGATCTTGTAAAATTCTGTTTGCTTTGGTTTCCTCATCTTTAAAATGAGCTGAAGAAGAAAATGACAAACCACTCCAGTGTCTTTGCCAAGGTAAAAACAATCCAAAAGGGGTCACAAGAAGCTTAAGAGTCAGACAGTAGTAAAAAGGGACTGAAAGGTTACTTAATCAAGGTGGGAAAGAGAAGGAAGCTCAGATCTTCCCTCAGGACAATTCTTTTTCAGGGGTCCTTCACCACTCACCACAGCTTGACTCAGTGTACTAGGATGTGCTATTGTGAATTTGACTTGCAATGTTATCTTGCGCCAGAGGTGTGTCTAATTGTTTTAGTCATGGGAGGTATAGTACCATCTCTCTATACTATGATCAAAAACTTAACTTCTTCCAAATTGAGGATTTGTTAAAACCTGGATAGATCCTTGATCTATTGACAGATTGATTGGATTGATGATTGATTTGATTTATTATTCTGGGAGAATTTGAAGATTACATTAATTGGGTGAGGATTTTCACCCCTTTAGACATGTTCCTTTCAATGGGAGGAGAGGAGGAATACATTTATTTCATCAAACAAGACAAAGTTTTCTAAAAATTTAGGTTAGAATAGTGTGTTTATACAGACAGCTATTCAAGGAATAGTTACAGGCAATCCCTTGCACAGAAATGATCACCAAAAGTTACAGATGAGGAAATCAAACCTTCTATAAGTAAGGGTCAGGGTAGCAGCTGTCTCTTGGCTTGAATTGATTACTGTGTCAATTTGCCCATATATTTTAACTGGGGATTTTTTCCCAAAAACCAAACAAATATAAAAACCATAGAATGATATGACTTTTTATAAGTCCTAAGGTTTATTAAATACTTTAATTTGATATTCCCATTATCAGCCTTTCATTGAGATGGTCCTGGGGTCCAAAATCTTTCTTTCTACCTCCCACTCTCCAAACCCACCATCTTCAACTTTTGAAATCCTACTCAGCTTTCAAAGGGCCAGTGATTTCACTGATACAAGAATTTCCCCAGTGAGATTCTCCTAATAAAGGTTATCTGTAATATAATCTTAGAGCAATAGTGTTAGACTCACATAGAGGGATGGGTAGTTGGCACAGTGAATAAAGTATCAGCCTGAAGTCAGGAGGATCTGAGTTCAAATCTAGCTTCAGACACTTAACAGTTCCTAGCTGTGTTATCCTATGTCACACTTAATCACCTTGAAAAAAAACAAAACAAAAAAACAAAACAAAAAACACATCCACACACAAAAAAAATCTCACACAGGAATAAGAGACACTAGTCCATACATAAGGATTTCTGTGGGCCATATGTTGATTTAGTTTTAAATTGTAATGTTATCCATATTTTATTATATTACATTTTCCATTTTAATTTGGTTCTCAGACTGTTGAAAGTCCTGTTTGACACTTTGATCTTATAGGGTTGTTTGGGGTATAGATAGGTTAAGTGGCTTAGAGTCACATAGCTAATATATATTAGAGGCAGGACTCAAATCCAGATCTTACTGAATTGACCAGTTTTTCCTTTCACTATGTAACTTTGCTTTTTATTTTATACTATATTGCATAGTTTTTTTTTTTTTTAAATATACTTCAGTAATCTGTGCTTTCCATCCAGTGTGCTTTTCACCTAAGTAAATGGAATTCATGAGTTACTCTGGCAAAAAAACAAAACAAGACAAAACAAAAACCTGTTGAGTTGAGCCATCTAACTGATGGATAACCTTCTTTTGATGAACCTTTGACTTTAATCAAAGGAATATTCCTATACCAGGTACAGTCCTTCATTGGTCCTTTACTCAAAGTTCTATCAGCTTTAATTCCAGCTCTTGATTTGTCCAGCCCAGCATCTTACATGTTGTAGTCTGCATATAATTTAAATAAAGAGGCAATATATAGTTTTGTCATTCCTATTTTAAAATCTTAAACCAATCAGTCACTCCATGTTTGGTAATAATAGTTACTTCTTGGCCCACATACAAGTCCTCAGGAGGCAAGTAAGATGATCTGATATTCCCATTTCTTGGAAGTCTTGCCACATTTTGTTGTGGTCTACATAGTCAAAAGCTTTAGTGCAGCAATAAAGCAGAAGTAGATATTTTTCTGGAACTCCCTTGTTTCTCCATAATTCTGGGAATGTTGGTAATTTGGTTTCTAATTTCTCTGTCTCTTCCAAAACCAGTCTGCTCTTCTGGTAACTCTTGGTTTACAATTGTTGAAGCCTAGCTTGAAGAATCTTAAGCAAAATCTTGCTGGCCTGTGAAATGAATACAGTTGTTCAGTAATTTAAATATTTATTGCATTGCCTTTCTTTAGGATTGGGACATTAAAATGATCTTTTCCAATTCAGTGGCCACTGTTAAGTTTTCCAAATTTTCTGGCATATTGAGTGCAGCACTTTAACAGTATCACCTTTTAGGATTTTAAATAGCTCAGTGGGAATTCATCATCCCCACTAGTCATATTGATAGAATGCTTCCTAAGGCCCACCTGACTTCATTCTCCTAGATGTGTAATTCTAGTCTAGTGACCACAGCTATGTGGTTATTGGAAATGTTAAGTTCTTTCTTGTACAGGTCTTTTGTGCATCTTTGCCATTTCTTAATTTTTTCTGCTTCTATTACGTTCTCTGTAATATCTAATTTTCAAGAATTCTCACTGGCTTTCCTCCATGCCTGGGATATTCTCCCTTCTCACTTCCCTGGATTCCTTCAAGTCTCAGTCAAAATCTAGCCTTCTATACGAAGACTTTCCTGATCCCCCTAAAACCAATCCAATCCAATAAACGTTTATTAAATGCCTATTAAATTTCAGGCATTAGGCTAACCACTAGAGATAATCCAATCCAATCCAATCCAATAAACATTTATTAACTGCCTATTAAATTCCAGGCACAATGCTAACTCCTGGGGATAAAATTAATAAGGAGAAATAATATAGTAAATGTTGGCAATTTGGTCTTTAGTTCCTCTGCTTCTTTGAAAATAAGTCTGCTTTTCAGGTATTTTTTGTTCACATATTTCTAAAGCCTAGTTTGCAGACTGCTAAATCTAATCCAGCTGATATGTAAAATGAGTGCAATTGTTCAGTGTGCCTTTCTTATGTTAAGAAATGAAGACACAAGGAAAGACAAGAGAGATAGTCCCTGCCCTCATGGGGCTAACATGCAAAAAAGAGGAAAAAAAGGCATAGGGTGGGGTGGAGAAACCTGGAAGTACTGGGCCTGAGTTTTGAAACCAGGCATATGAGCAGATGCAGATGCAGATGCAGTGTCTTCTCTTTGTTGATTATCTCCAGTTTATTCTGTATATAGATGGTACATAGTTTACACATTATTTTCCCAATTAAACTGTAAGTTCCTAGAGAGCAGGGACTATCTCTTGTTTTTGTTGATTGATTGACTTCAATATCAAGGAAGTGATTAGGCTGAAAAAATATAATCCAATCAGTTGTGTGATTTGCTCTTAAACAGAACCTATATGAAATGGGCCATCTGCTGTCATGATATTGAATGGGGGAACGTTTACTATCATTCCAGTTAGTGCCTAAAAGTGTTGCCACAAAGGATTGCTATTGGGACCACTCTTTTTTATCATGATCAGGAGCAAAGCAACTGAGTGCTTTTTTATCAATGAGTGAGGGAGAGAGATACTTCTGCACCTCACAGTCAACAAATAGATAGATATATATAGATAGATAGATTTTGTGGTATTTAAAATTAGCTTCATTTCACATTCAGATAAAGAGATGTAGTGTGATATAATGGATTTTGTGTCAGAGGACTTGGGTTTCATATTCTGTTTCACAAAGTCAATAAACATTTATTAAGTGCTTATTATCTGCCAGTCATAGTATTGGGCTTACCAAGAAAAGCAAATACAATCCCTACCTTCAAGGATCTCACAAGTGAATGAGAGAAGACAACTCATTAAAAGAAACTGAAGGGGTAGGATGATCAAAGTATAGATGAGTGAAGTTGGGTAAGAAATGATGAGACAACTGCCCTGAGCCCACTCAAATTGAAAATCTGGAAGGACTTTTCCACCTTCTACCCTCTCCATTAGAGGGGAGAGACTCCAGGGGCAGGGAATGTGGAAGAGGTATGAGTTTTAAGGTGATATTATCTTGCAGGATTATGAGATTTTAAAAGCATCTTGCTTTTAATCCACTTGCACTCCTTACTTGTCCTTGGGGAAATCACAATTTCTTGTGTCTTTAATTTCCTTTTCTGTAAAATGAGGGCATTAGATAGTTTCTAGCTCCAAATTTGTCATCCTAGACTTCATCCAATGTGTCTGTATGTATACATGTACATATGTATGGTGTGTATGAATGCATGCATGTTTATATGTATTGGGACAACTAAATGGTACAGAGAATAGACCACAAGACTAAGTCAGGAAGATCTGAGTTCAAATTGGTCTCAGACACTTGGTAGCTGTGTGATCCTGGACAGTTCTGGATTTAAATCCTACTTACTTCAGTTTCTTATTTGTAAAATGGTGACATATTGCAGAAGGAAATAGCAAACCAATCCAGTATCCTTGCCAAAAAAACCCTTGGGCAAAAATCCAAGGGATCATATAGAATTGGATAGTATTGAAACATTGAACAACATATTCATGTATGACTTAAGTAAAGGTCATCATGGGTTACTAAGCCTCCAAATCACATCAGCTAGTGACATATTTATGTGATAAATCTCTCAGACTTTAGCCATGGTAGAATTGACATAAATTAACAATACATACATCTATGGTAAGAGAGCTTAGATTTAGGCTTAAAGGCTTTTTAAAAAACTTTATTTATTCATTTAATTAAAAAAAAACTTAAATATAAAAAAGAGAAAGAAAAAATAAACATCTTTTTGTGAAAAATAGAATATGAAAGGATTCAAAATATGAAACAATATATTTCCATTTCAATAAAGCATATATAATAAAACTACACCTTGTATTCAGAACCATCCATCTTTTCTTTGCTTCCTTGTAGGTTTGTTCTCTGCTGTGCACTTTTTATTTTATTCTTTTTTCCTCTTGCCAATCTCCACTTCTCCCAAACAGGCTATCATAGTTCTGGAAGGCTACTCACATTGGGATTGTGTTGAAGAGAGAACAATTCGTGTGTGTGTGTGTGTGTGTGTGTGTGTGTGTATACACACACATATATATGTAGGATAAGGGGTAGTATAGGATGAGAGGTAGTATAGAAGGGAGTATAGATTAATGGGAATGGGATAAAATTTGTAGATTAATGGCAATGATATAAAGATGGAGGGAAATGATGAAAAGAAAGGATGGGGGAGAAGATAAGGGAAGGAATCCTTGAATGTGAGATATAGTAATAGCAATGAAAGATAGCAGGAAAAGGAAAGTAGAAGAGTCATCAGGGAGAGAAAACAAGTGATACACATAAACATAATAATGATCAGGAGTAGAATGTATTAGAAAAAAAGTAGGGATAATTATCAATCTCAGATAAAGTTAAAATAGATTCAATCAAAAAGAAAAAAAATAGGAAACCATATTATATGTTAATCACATTAATTTATATTGTTTTCAACTATTTAAAACAACTAGATGGTATAAGGTGGGAATATTGTTGTGGTATGGGAAATGGTAAATTGGTGAATTTAGAAAAATATAGAAAGACTTAAACCTAAGAAGAACAATATTATCTACTTTCAGAGAAACAGAGTCCAAACTAGTGTACAATCATAAGTAGATGCATATGAATGTATATATGGATATATATGTATGATTATAAATTTCTATGTATGTGTATGTATATATGTATGTGTATATGTGTGTATATGTGATGACCATGTATTTAAAATCAGCCGGAGTCAGGAATTCAGCTTAAGGGAAAAATCTTCAATCTTTATTGAAACGAAGAGGTGAAAAAGGATTGCGATAGCAATATGGGCAAGAAAGATTGCCATAGCAATATGGGCAGCTGCGACAGGAAGCCAGTTAGCAGAGGGGGATTGGAGATGAAAGGCCGTCACAATGGCAATGCGAGCAGTCTCTCTTTCCGCTTCCCTTACCACCCCCTGCCTCCCCCCACCAAAAACATCATTTCCTATACAACACATCAGGACTTGCACAAAGAGTGGGCGGGGGCCATTCTTTCTCCAAGCTTATATGTTAATAGAGTATGGTCCAATTACTATTTAGCCTCATGTGCTTGGGACCTCAGTGCATCAACTTGAGCCTCAGCCCATTACATGTATATGTTGTTGTTTTTTGTCCTATGTTCTCAAAGAGGGAGATGACACAAGTGAATTAGATTTAATTGAGGGAGGGCTGTGCAAAGTCACCTGTCTCACTTTCCCCTCCAGAGCCATCTGGGTCCAGAGGCCAGATATAGATCAAAACAACTAGAGATTGCCCTGAATGTAATGGAAGATCTCTGATTTTTTTTAAGCTAAGGTCTTCAACAGGTATCAGCTTGACTGGGGTCGAACCTATTCAGTGATTAAGGCTAGGTAGCAATTGAGACAAAGAATGGCCTTTTTTACCTACTCAAAAAAAAGAAAAAAATCTAAATAAATAAATATATCTGGTTGGAGAAGACCCATAGTTTCTGTCCAAAACAGAAAAGATTGTTATTTACATTTACTGAGTCAATCAGGACCCAAACAAGGACCAACTAGGGTTTGTGTATGTATGTAAGTGTGCATGCTTACACCCCCAAGGATTCCCTCCCTTATCTCCCCCCCTATATCCTTTCCTTTATCCATTTCCCTCCATCTTTATATCATTCCCATTAATCTACAAATTTTATCCCATTCCCATTAATCGACACTCCCTTCTATACTATCCCCTATCCTATACACACACACACACACACACACACACACACACACATATTGTTCTCTCTCCAACACAATCCCAATGTGAGTAGCCTTCCAGAACTACCAGCCCTCCCCCTCCATCTAATTCCTCCATGTCAGCTCTTGTTGTCACGCCTTATTTGTATGATCTAATTGCTATTTTTTTTTTACCTTTTCCTATATGATTTTGCTTTTTAGAATCACATCATACTCCGCTCTACTCTAATCTTTCTTTCAAACTACCCACTTACTAATGACAATTTTAGACATATGGTTTACATTTCCACACATAAAGCATAAACAGTTTGTACTTATTGAGTTCTAAGAAATTAATCTTTGATGTTTACCTGGTATTTTTCTTGGATCTTATATGTCAAAATTTCTATTAAGTTCAGGTCTTTTTGCAACCAAGTCTTGAAATTCTGACAATTTATTGAAGGTCTTTTTTTTTTCATTTAAGATTATGTTTAATTTTTCTAGGTAAGATTCTTTTGGCTGCAACCCTTGCTATTTGGCTTTTTAATACATAGTGTTCCAAGACCTGCAGTTTTTTAATGTAGCCACTGTTAGGTCTTGTGTTATTCTAATTGTAGCTCTGTTGCATTTGAATAGTTTTTTCTTGTTCCTGATATTTTCTCCTTGATCTGGGGGTTTTGAAATTTAGTTATGATGCTCCTGTAGGATTTCCTCATAGGATCTCTTTTAAAGATAATGATAATTGATTTTTTCTTTTTCTATAATTTTCTTTAATTATTTGTTGTATTATAATATCAATATTCTTTTTTTGGTCATAGCTTTCAAGTCATCCAATTATTCATATATTTTCTCTTCTTGATCTGCTTTTCTTATAAAATGTCTCACATTTTCTTATTTTTTAAAAAATCTTTATATTTTGTTTTATTTCTTGGTCTCATAGCTTTGGTGGATTCCACTTGCCTAATTCTATCAAGAAGTCATTTTCCTCCTTAAGATTCTGGATTTCCTTTTTTAGTTAGTTGCCTTTCTTTACATAATCTTGTTTTTCTTGGATTGTTCTTTTTTTCTTTTAGCTTTCTCTCCATTTCTCATTTGATTTTAAAAGTCTTTTTTTTTTTTTTTTGGAGTTCTTCTATGAATTCTTTTTGTGAAGCTAACCATTTGACATTACTCTTTGGAGAGGTTTGTTTTTTTTTTTTTTTTAATTTTAGTATTCTCTTCTGAAGATGAATCCTGTTCTTCCCTATTCCCATGGTAACTTTCTGTGGTTGGTTTTTCTTCTCAGGCTGTTCATTTTTTTTTTTTTTTTTTAAAGTAAGAGCTTGTTAGTGCAATCACTTTTAGTGATTTCAGATTCCCTGACTTACCATATACCTGTGACTGGGGGCTACTTCCCAACCTAGCTAGCTCCAGGGCTCCCTTCTTGCTGTTTCATGAGATGTTTGCACTTCATATGGGCCAAACCTTGGTTCTGGTATCTTTCTTTAGATCTTCTTTGATAGTCCCATCCCAGGAAGACCACTGTTTTGCCTCAATTCTTATTTGTTTTTAACTATTTTATATTTGCCTGAAGTGTAATTTTGTCTTGTTTGTGGGGGGAAATCTGGAGAGTTTGGAATTTTATTCTGTCATCTTTCCAGAATTTTCTCATTCTTAGAGACTTTGATTTATATGATTTCTAAGATTCCGTCTGTTTCTATGGACCCTACTCCTTAGAGCAGAAACTATCTGTGAACACAAAGCCTTATTAATAGTTTTCAGTGAATATACTAATATTTCCTCAAAAAATAGCTCAGATTGAAAGCCAGCACAATCTTCCAAGCCTTGAAATCATAATAGTAATCAGCATTTTAAAATTTGCAAAATAATTTATAAATATTATATCATTTTTATCCTTGCAACAACTCTAGGAGATAGATACTTTTTTTAATCTTTATTTTTACAAACAGAAACAGTGGCAAATTGAAGAAAAGTGACTTGCCTAGAGTCAGTCACATAGTAATTGTCTGAGGCTGTAGTTAAACTCAGGTTAGTATCAGTCCAGTGTTTTATTTACTGACCACCTTGTTGCCTTCCCAGATCTTCCTTAATCTTTGGACTTTCCATCTGAGATTATCACCAATTACCCTCAACATAGCTTGCTTGTACATAGTTTTTTGTATGTTGTCTTCCCATTTGACTGTGAACTCCTTGGGAATAGGGACTGTTTTTTGCCTTTCTGTTTATCCTTGGCACTCCAGCTGGCATATAGTAAATGCTTGATAAGTGCTTGTCCACTTGGCTTGAAATAGCAATAATAGTTATAAAACTTTGATTTCTAAATGTTTCCTTCTTTTTCCTCAGTCAGAGATCATAAATGACTAGATTGTCTAAATTTACTAAAACCACATGGACAGCCATGTGGATATACCAATGAGACAGTTGTTCCTGATATATCACTGAAGGACTGCTTTTTTTTTTTTTTTTTTTAAGAATGGTTAGTCTTAATTTTCAGATAAAGAGATTGAAACCATTTTTAGTCATATGAAAAGGTGCTCTAAATCATTATTCATGAGAAAAATGCAAATTAAGACAACTCTGAGGTATCACTATTCACTTCTCAGATTGGCTAAAATGACAGGAAAAGATTATGACAAATGTTGGAGGGAATGTGGGAAAACTGGGACACTAATATGTGATTGGTAGAGTTGTAACCAATCCAACCATTCTGGAGAGCAATTTGGAACTATGCTCATACCCTTTGATTCAGCAGTGTTACTACTGGGCTTATATCTTAAAGAGATCTTACAAGAGGGAAAGGGACCCACATGTGCAAAAAATGTTTGTGGCAGCCCCTTTTGTAGTGACTAGAAACTGGAAATTAAGTGTATATCCATCAATTGGAGAATGGCTGAATAAATTATGGTATATGAATGTTATGGAACATTATTGTTCTGTAAGAAAGGACCAGCAGGAGGATTTCACAGAGGCCTGGAGAGACTTACATGTACTGATGCTGAGTGAAATGAAAAGAACCAGAAGATCATTAAACATAGCAACAACAAGACTATATGATGACCAATTCTGATGGACATGGCTCTCTTCAACAATGAGATATCTCAGACCAGTTTCAATGATCTTGTGATGAAGAGAGCCATATACACCCAGAGAGAGGACTGAGGAAACTGAGAGTGGATCACAACATAGCATTTTTGTTTTTTTATTGTTGTTTGCTTGCATTTTGTTTTCTTTCTCATTTTTTCCCTTTTTGCTTTGATTTTTCTTGTGCAGCAAGATAATTGTATAAATATGTATGCATATATTGGATTTAACATATATTTTTTACCATGTTTAACATATATTGGATTACTTGCCGGGAGAGGGGAGGAGGGGAAGGGAGGGAAAAATTGGAACACAAAGTTTTTCAAGGGTTAATATTGAAAAACTGTCCATGTATATGTTTTGAAAATTAAAAAGCTTTAATCAAAAAAAAAAAAAAAGAATGGTTGGTCTGACCAAAAGAGCAGTGTGATGGGTCAAGGATTGTCGTTTCTATAATGAAGCCACCTAGCCTGCCAGCTGGTCCCTTTTGAATAAAGTCAATGTACGTGATATTGACAGTTTCTAACAATTTTTCTTTATATTTTCTACTTGCTCCCATTCTATAAATGTCTGCATTAAAAAATTATAGCAAAATGAAAGCTCTTGATAGCTAATAAGAAGCATTATATTCATTCCTTACCTTGCCAACCAAACTTTGCCAGTGCTTTGGAAGGTAATGCTTCAAATTATTTTTTCAAATAAATGTCACACTTCGGACATTTAATTAGAACCTAGAAAAGAAAAGTAAATTTTTAATATCATTTTGCTATGCAAAATACTTGTGAATATTTCCACCATATTAGGTAATTCTGTATCAAATGTATTTGCGATTCCAAATGGCTTGGCAGCATTTCAAAAAAAATGTAACCATCAGTCAGTGTTAGCGCCTTGTAGGACGTATTGTTCCCGGTGTGTTCTAAAGCAATCAAATGATTCGGCAAATGTTCTTCAAAGAATACATCTCAAATGTTACTTCATTAAACATCTCCTTGGCATTCATTCTATTTTCCACTTTGAATTGCTGCATTTAGTTTTGTAATGACCTTCTATAACAGGGAGGTTTTACTAACTCTTTGATCTTCTGGCTTTGGGATGAAAACAAAGAAGATAGAAACGAACATTTTGTACACTGCCTTATATCAAAAAAGGTGGGGCAAAGGGAGGGAAGGAAAATATGTTTTCCTCAAAAAGTTTAGACTTTAAGTCTTTTCCTTCTCTTTTCCCCACCTCCCTCCTTTAAGCAAAATGCTTATCAATTTTAGACATGTGTTTGTTTTAATGTCTTCTGTACAATGCAAGCTTTGTTTCATTCTAGTCTAACTGCAGTTGCTAGGGTTAGTTTGGAAAAAAATTTCTCTCTGGGGTTTTACTTGAAGTCCTTTCTCTATTCTGTTTTCCTCTAACCTTTGGTTCAGCTTTTGAAGAAATCTATTATTATATTTAAGAGATGATGGTTGTCCTGCCATGTTGTCTAATTATGCTTTCTTCTGAATTATATGTGTTGTTGGCAAAGGTGAGGAATTGGGATGGGTAAGGATTAACTTTGTCATTTTCCAGTAATTTCTGACTCTTTCTGACCCCCTCTTGGGGTGTTTTCTTGACAAAATTACCAGGGTGGTTTGTAATTTTCTTTTCCAGCTCATTTCATAGATGAGGAATCAAGGCAAATAGGAGTAAATGACTTGCCCAGGGTCATACAGCTAGTAAGTGTCCAAGGTCATATTTGACCTCAAAAAAAAAAAAAAATTAGTCTTCTTAACTCTCAACTTGGCACTTTATCCATTATACTACCTAGAATCTGGGTAAGGATTACGGGGAACTACAAATCAGTTAACATACTCTACCTCAGTGCTGAGAACAGGACCAAAATTTCTCTATGTCCCAAATTTAGCCCTGTACTTCCCTGTGTGATGAGGAGATACTCTGCTGTATAATCAGCAAGTCATGTACTTAATAAGGTACTAGCCTTATAACTTTATTACACAAGGGAGCCATTGCCATTAAAAACTAATAAATATGTCATTATTGTTAAATATTCATGGAAATATGGACCCTTATGTATCAACTGAAGTCAGGAAAACCTCACTTCAAATCCTGCCTTAGATGCTTATCACCTCTGTGACCTTGCACAAATCATTATACCTCTCTCAGCCTCAGTTTTCTTATCTATAAAATAGGGAGTTTGGACTTGATGCTGTTCTAGGTCTCTCCTATTTCTACATCTAGGATCCCATGACTCAGTCATGTATCTCTTGGTTAGCTACCAAGTAGCAAAATGGTTCGTTTTACTGGGGGAAATGTTGAGATTCAAGTATTTTAGATTGCTTAAATTCCAAAGAGTGTATTTAAATATTTGTTAATCAAAGATGGCATTTTTTACTACCTATTATTTAGATAAACATAGTTGATAATGAAAATGTTTTGTTGCCAGGACCTTGTAACTTGGGCCTCTTTTGATACTTTAGTGATGCAAGTCCTAGTACTTTTGGGCTCCTTTTAGCATAAGAAAGCAGAAAGTAAGTTTACCTACCTGCTAGTATTTCAACTAAATGAAGGTGAGATCTATTGTCTTTCCAAAGCAATTTGTTTTATTTGGACTATAATTGAAGGACTACAAAATTCTTCTTTTGCTTGAATCTGTTAATCATTTTAGTATTGGTTTGCTTTTGTAACATGTCATTCCAGGGATCTCACTTTGTTGATGAAAAAACTAAGTTATAAGTTATTTAAGTGATTTGCCCTCATTAACAGAACTATAATTAACACTTAAAACTTTCAATGTTTCAGCTGATCTTAATTTGCTTTTTTGGGCCAGTCAATTGGCCAATATCATATATCTTTCAAGGAAGGCAGCAGTGGAAAATAAAACATTTCATTATTCTTTGTTGTTATTTTTTCCCCCAAAATATTTATCTTATCTGAAAGAATTTACCAGTTTGGCAAATACTCTCTCATAGTCCTATTCTAAGGCTTTCAGTTGTATTCCAACTCTGATAACACTCATTCCTCATGTTGTTTTATGCTTACTTGTCATGTCATTTTTTAGATTATAAGCTCTCTAAGCTGAAAATTTATCTTATTTATGGTCTAGAATATGTTCTATAAATATTTTGTAACAATATTAATAATTTTAAATTGCCAAAAATGTATATTTGCTTTGTTGGAAAATTTAAAGTTATATATCAATAAATAACTTGGAAATGATGTCAGTTTGCCAATTTTGAGAAGAAAATTATTCAAGGCTATCATACTGATTTAATATATTTCTAAAAATTTTATTTAAATATTTTTATTAAATTAAAATGAGTAATAAAGAAATTAATGCTTACATAATATGAATTATTTAAGCCTTGGCTAGACAGTGAGAAGACAATCATAAATCAAGAGCAAATTGAGGTATTAGAGTTCCATGCTATCATTACAGAGATTTCAGAAATACTTACATTTATGGCATTAAAGGACTAATTATTTGTGTAATGGAGCCCTTTTTTTTTGTTGGCTTAGATCACCTAATATGGAGGCACCCTCCTTCTCTATGTTTCCCTATCAATCTGGTGGGAGTAGCCTCCTTTGACTGGTTGTATAGCCAGGATGGATTTTAAAACTGGAAGAACTAGTACAGTTTTGCCCTCTTTATATACTTTCTTTCCTGCTTCAGCCAGAGAGCAAAGATCACAGACCGTTCATCCACAGTATAGGTACCATGAACTGCATTGGGAAAGGGGAAATATTTCCTTCTACCATCTCTTTTTAGGGAAAATGCAATGAGGTATTTGTTTCTATTCTGTTTAATTTGTCTCTCTTAGTGTCTAGGTACTAATCCCCACCAGACACAGGAGTTTGAGCTATCACTACCTTGAAGCCAGGATTCCAAGGTATAATGACAGAGGTGCTATCAGGCAGCACAGAAAAAAAGCCCTGAGAAACCAGGCTACCTGAGATTTGAAGCCAAAAGGGGAGCCCTGAACTTGAAATTAGGACTGTGCTCAATAAGAACTGAGCTAAACTATGGACCTAATCTTTTTCTCCCAAGAGAATGAAGTGGTTTGGATCAGGAAGGGATTTTGCTTCCCAAATATTATGAAATATAATTGCATATTCTTTATTATTCCTTTGAAATAGTATTCCTTTGTAAAATATTAATCTGATGTAATACTTAAGTGGAACTGAGGCATTCATCTCTACAGTTTACTTTTGATGGGGCTAGAGCCAATGACAATGCCTAGAAACCCCAAATTTCCTTAAAAGTACCAGAGAACCCTAAAAGATAGGAAAACAATATACATAGCCTCCAGGAAATGGGGGCTAGCTTGGTTGGTATTATATTTCAAACATTCACAGGTAAGTTGAAAATTATTAGCAACAATCTATTTTTAAAATTTCTACTTTACTTTAGAAGTAAGATGATCTTGCAATTAAAAAATATACAACTTAAATCAACATTGGAAACACTTATTTAATGAGAATACTTTCAAATGGATGTGATATTTTATTTTTCCTCTAGACATTTTTAAATGCAAACAATAAACATCTATTAAGTGTTCATCATGTGCCATGCACTGTTCTTCCAAGTTCCCTGTCCTCAAAGTACTTAGCATCTAATGGTACTAATATCAGTGCCTGCAATATACAAATTAAATGTTAGATTTGGATCACAAGTAGAAATGAAAAAATGTGGGAAGTGGCTGAAAAGACAGGGGGTCCTTTAATGACAACTAGAAGTGTTTTACTTAAAAATAAAGAGAATTACAGAAGTTTTTTTTTTTTTTTTTTTTTTTGAGTACAGAAGTGGTTTGATCAGATCCATGAAAAGAAAAAAAAATTCTCTTAAAGTGGTATAAATGACAAGATTGTAGGAAAAGTAAAGGATGGAGATGAAAAGATTCATAAAAAATCTTTTACAATAGTTCAAGTGGGTACTATCATTAGAAAATATATCTCAATCATCTTTAGAGTATTTTAAAGAGAGAACATATTTCCATGAAGAATATTTAGAGGAAAACCTTTAAGAATTGGCTAAATTTTTATTCTTATAGTGAATATCCAATGGTTAGAAAATAAGTAGAAAAATGAATTCCAGACACACTGATCTCTCAAGAAAATACTCAATATACTGATTGACTAACCAAACTAGGAGATATTACCTCAGCAGGATAAATTGTACAAGAAACATTCATCAAGTAGTAAAGTTTCTAATCTCTCTATGGACATTGTATGTGATGTCTGGATGCCTGGCACAAACAGAATTTTTAGTCAATTGATTACTGAAGTGTCTGAAGCTGATTCAGATTTAGCCAAAGTATCTGAAGTTAAGTAAAGACCTATTCAAATCAAACCACGTGCAGAAGCAAATCAAATCAGACCATGGTTATTCCCAATATGACAGATCCAGAAGAGATCAGAATGACTCTAACCCTTATTATAGGCTTATAGGAATCTTCAGGAAATAATGACATGGGATATCCACAGGACAATATGGAAAAAGATCAAAAGATGGTTGACTGGGTGGAGGTTGGCACTGAGGTGAATAGAGTAAAAAAGGAATATAAAAAGATGGCTAGTGTCTAAAAAGTCTTGATTATGTCAGTGGATTAATTGAGCCAGAAAAAAACTAAAATGTTCAAAAAATAAAAACTAAATAAAAATAAAAATAAAAAGCAATAAGTTCAAATAGAGCTACTCCAATTATGGGCATGAAATAAGCTAGACAGCAACTTGATGTAGGAATCCTAAGTCTAATTCCATGGAGCCATCATTGTTGAAAGGTCATTTATTCAACATATCCTAGCATCTCACATAAAAGTATGTTTTGTATTTGAATTGTATTTTGATTATTTGTCATGACATGCTTATGCCTGACAATTGTATGTCCCCCAAAAATGCATCATCTGATATGTGTTTATCGAAGTAATAATGGTAAAAAAAAAATATTTGGGACCCTAAAAAGGAAAGGCCTACATATCAAATGAATAAATTGTTCATTAGCATGATATGAGTTCTTCCTGATAGGAACAGAGCCAGCCTACAATCATTTATTTCACTTTCTGCATATGAAGTGAGCCTTGTATATAACAGCCTTCCATATAATTATGAACAATTTTACAGGGTCACAAAAAGAATGCTTGCCAATCCTCTGTCCTTCTCTCTTCCCAGCTTTTCCAAGCTGTAGATCTTTTGCTATACAGAGAATAAAATCAATTCAATTAACATCATTTGCTATGATGCTGTCATGAATTATTAGTGCTCCCTTTCTTCCCTACCCACTGCCCTACCATTTAGACTTGGGCAGGTAGCCATCTATCAGGATATTCACATGGTTAACAGTAGCAAAAATAGTTGATTGTTCTGTAAACTGGAATCTTTCACACCTCCCAGAGAAAATCATTTTCCCAAATGTCTCATATAACTCCACAATTATTTGATAATTTTGAAAGTATAATCATAGTATGAATTTTTCACATTAAAACAAACTTTTCTTTGTTAAGCAGCTTCTTTTTCTTATCATGTGATTGTCAAAAGGTATGCCAAAGGTAAAATATGAAGTGAAAGTGAAATCTTAAGAAATAAATAAGAGAAACAATTTTACATTTTTATAGTGATTACTGTTGACTGCAACTGTTCAATTTGGGAATACTTATGTCCTCAAATTCATCTGTAATGATTGACAAGCACCATCTGGATTTTTCTTTTTTTATATATTTCATAGGATTCATCTTTAAAATTGGGAATATTTATCCTTCAATGTGTCTTGTTAGGAAGAAGCCATGTTGCATTTAAAAATCATCATCTGGAGGGGAAAAAGAATTTTAACCTTTATTAACTGCAAAAAAGGCAAATGACATGCATTATACTGTTCTTTGTAGTCTAAGCAATGACTCAAAGCTGCCATTATATCCAAGTCTATTTGATCTCAACATTTTTTTAACATAAAATTGTGAGAAACACCTAAATGATGATGTTTAAGTTTATGGATATTTTTGTTATACCTTCCTCCCATCACATTCTCTTTCTCAAATTAAGAAAAACAAAGCAATTTTGCAATCAGTCTCCAATTTATGAACAATTTATGTTCCAAAATTAATTTGTAAATTGATTGTTCAGAAATCAAAGTATATCCCATGGAAAAAATGTTATCTTCTTAGTTACTTAAATCCCAGGCTAGCTCACATAAGCATATGTAAATGCATATTGCAACTGGAGTATGATTAGGAGCATCACACAACACAACTATCATGTACAATGTTTTTACTGGAAAATATTTTCAGAATTCCAGTTTGAGATGCCAAGAGACTTAGGGCTCTTTCAGAGGAGTTTGGAAAGATAAGAAAGAGGTTTTTAGATCATTGGAGATGAAGGTTATGGAACAGCTAAGCCAAAGTCTCCTGCTGATGTAATATCCCCTCTGCTCACTCCACTTTGTGACAATTCTCATCAAGATTCCTATTCATCCCTCATCCCCCATCATTCCCTATTCAACTCTTCTCCTCTGCCTACAACCTTAACTGTTCCACTTGGAA
The DNA here is from genome assembly GCF_016432865.1 of Antechinus flavipes. Classification (NCBI taxonomy): domain Eukaryota; kingdom Metazoa; phylum Chordata; class Mammalia; order Dasyuromorphia; family Dasyuridae; genus Antechinus; species Antechinus flavipes. The sequence continues at coordinate 176,036,557 of NC_067398.1, forward strand.
TCTCTAATCCATTGTTAACAATTCCTCTTCATTTTTCTTCTCTTCCCTTTGTAGTACCTAAGTCACCTCAAAATTCAAATGAATTGAAAACTGGTTTTCTCATATAGGACTTGTATCTCTTGTTTGTGCAATGCTATTTTAATGTTGTCGTTCCTTTCCCCCCCATTTGACTGTGAGCTCCTTAACAGCAAAAACTGTTTTTGCTTTTCTTTTTATCCCCAGTGCTTAACAGAGTGTCTGACAAATAGGAAGTGTTTAATAAATGCTTGCTGCCTTGACATGACTCTAGAAGTCTTCCAATGATTGACTCCTTAACATTGTGCCATCAGACTTTAAGCACTCTTTCTTAATCTTTATTACTGGCTTCTATTGTCAGTATACAATTCCTCCAAATCTTAAATATGCTCCTTGATTATCTATTTTAAATTGTGTCCTCTTAGAATTCAACTCAGGATTTCTGTTCACCTCAACTGTTTTTAAGCAATTCACTAAGGGAGATCTTATCATCACACATAATTTGTCTACCACTAAAATCCTCCAATCTAAAATTTCCCTCTTATTAGTTTCCTACTTTTTCACCTTTATCATTTCCTTATTCTCTTAATATTTTATTCTCATCAAGATGTTCAGTTCCTGGAAATTGAGTGGATGTCCATCATCAGTTAGGGAATGGCTAAATAAGTTATAGTACATGAATGGAAAATGATATTCTATAAATTTTGATTGGGAGGCTAATTTCATAAAAGCCTGGAAAGATTTACATGAACTGATGCAAAGTGAAGTGAGTAGAAACAAAAATTCTGTACACAGTTCTGTACATAAGAGTATTGTACACAGTAATAACAAGATTACATAATGATCAGTTGTGATGGACTTGGCTGTCTTCAACAATGAGGTGATTCAAGGCAATTCCAATAGCCTTTTTTTTTTTTAAATAACTTTTTATTGACAGAACCCATACCAGGGTAATTTTTTACAACATTATCCCTTGCACTCACTTCTGTTCCTATTTTTCCCCTCCCTCTCTCCACCCTCTCCCTCAGATAGCAAGCAGTCCTTTACATGTTAAATAGGTTACAGTATATCCTAGATACAATATGTGTGCAGAACCGCACAGTTCTCTTGTTGCACAGGGAGAATTGGATTCAGAAGGTATAAATAATACAGGAAGAAAAACAAAAATGCAAGCAGTTTTCCAATAGCCTTTTGATGGAAAATGCTATCTACATCCAGAGAGAAGTATGGGAGCTAAATGTGCAACAAAGCACAGTATTTGCACCTTTTTGTTGTTTATTTGTTTTCTTTCTCATTTCCCCTCCTTTTGATCTGATTTTTCTTGTATAGCATGATGAATGTGGAAATATATTTAGAACAATTACACCTTTGACCTATACTGGATTACTTGCTCTCTTGGAGAGTAGGGGTAGGGAAAAGGAGAAAAAATTGAAACACCAAGGTTTGTCAAAGATAAATTATGAAAACTATCTTTGTATGTATTTTGAAAAATAAAATGTTATTAAAATAATAAAAAGAAGAAGAAATTTTAAAAAGCTATTCTGTTCCTTCATTTCTCTCATTTCCTCAAATGTTTTCTTGTTGTGAGCTTTTTCTTCTCAAAATACAACCAGGTGATCAAAGTTCAGATCTTTTATTATCTCCAATATAGCCCGGTTAGCTTAGAGGCCTATCTCTCTGCTTGGTTCCAAGAGCTCTCTCCGAATGTCTTTAAATCCAAAGGTCTGGTCCTTCAGCCTCTGCCTCTGCTTTCTTCAGCCTCCAGCCAGCTCCAACTCTTCATGCCATTCCGGTGAAAATCTCGACTTGTAGCGTCTTCCTCTGAAGAACTTCTTCGACTGGCCCATTGGCCTATTTATGCTCCTTCCGGAGAGAGGGATTATGGGTTTTCTCCCATAGTGCTCTCTGGCCCAAAGAGCTTCAAGGGAGGTATGAACTCATTGAACTCCAATGAGTAAAGGTGTGAACACAAGCCTTGTATTAATTAGTTCTACTTAGTACCTTGTTTCAGGTTCTGCCCAAAACATCTTCTTGTAAGATTAGATCAACTCTAATTAGTTAGCAGTTAGTAAGGATTCCAACATTTTCTGACTTGTCTTATTTTCCTCCCTAAAGTGTTAATAATTACCTCTTTTCTACCCTTGCATTCATTCCATCCTCCATCCTATTTATATTAATAGTCTTCACTTGCACTTTTTATGGGTCTACAACATCTTATGTTAAGATGATATTAGAGAATTCGACATATGAAATTTTAACCCCTAGTAATTGGAAATCTATAGCAAGGCATGTTTAGAACCTGGACAAAACTTTTGGCTTTTGGAGTATAGTGAACTTGTAGAATACAAGACCAATGAAATAGGCAAACTAGAGTTAATATACAAATCACCTTTGACCAACTAGCAGATAAAGGTCAGCATGCAGATGCTTTAGCACAGATTACCTATAAAGAGATACAACTATATAAGAGATATGGCTCCTTCCCAAAAACACTGATTCCTCAGGCATCCATTTATAGCCCTGCCTATACCTTCTCTCAGTTTTGCCAACTCAGTGATAGTGAAGAGAGAGAGAACTGGAATACTCCTTGCTCCTCACTGCCACAGCTATTCCTCCTTTTATCATCTTCACTAAGAAACATCTTCTGAGATTCAAACTACCTAAGATTATCACCTAATCCAGACCTAGATGGCAGTTATCTATTGAATACCAGGAAATTTTCCTTTCTGTTTCAATGAGTTTGATTCCTGGCTCACAATTTTGCCATCCTCCCCATCTTCTATCTTTATATATGGAACTTCAACATAAATATCAATATCAATATCCCTTTAAACACTGTACTTCCCAGTTGCTCAAATATATTCAATTCTCATGAACTACTCTCTCATTCTACCTGTGATACACACAGAGATTGTCACCTCCTTGACCCTGCATTACCTACAACTCTTTTATTTCCATGTCCATGAACTCTGAAATTCTTTTGTCTCATCCCAATTTTTCATTAGTCCATCTTTTCCTGTGCCTTCCCATCTTTCATCTTCATCATGACTTACAATCCCTTTATCCTACAGTTCTTTCCTGAATCATCCCTCTTTCACTGATAACATTTCCCCTTTCATATTTTGAACTCTTAGTGAACTAACTCAACTTTATCTTTCATGCAGGTTCCCTCGACTCATCACACTATCACTGTTAAAGTCTTGTCAAAACTCAATACTGAATTATTTCCACCATTAGCTTCTTTTGCTATTATTCATGTGCCTCAAGAATTCATAAAACTCAATGGATTCAGCCCACTATAAATTAATGTTTTATAATTTCAATTTATTCTTTTACTAAATATTCTATTCCTCTTTCTTTGATTTGCTATCCCATTTCTATAGTAGCTATTTCAAATTTATCTTTCCTCAATACTCTAATAACACACCTTCTTTTTTAGCCTCTATGCTTAGGTCTTCACCTGCTATTACAATAAAAAAAAAATTAAGACCAACATCAGAGATCTCTCTTCTTTCTCTCCTTTCTAGGATATATTCAAATGTTATTTCCTCCTTCACTCAGATAAAAAAATAATCTTTTCATTTGCAAAGGCAAATTCTTTATGTTCACCCTTGATCCAATGCCCTCTTTAGTTCTACAGCAAATTGTTTCCACTATCATCCATATCTTCTCCCTTATATTCTAGCTCTCTATGTTTTGTCTTCTTCCCTACTATATACAAATGCACTCATGTCTCTCCCATTCCTAAAATAACTCTTATTTGATCTGACACATCCTATTAACTATATCACTTCTCCATTTCATGGTTAAATTCCACGAGAAAATTTCCATCTTCATTTGTTTTCTTACCATTAGTTTTTAAATTCTCTACATTTAGGCTTCTGAATTCATGAAATAGTCTTTTCCAAAGTTACCACAATGAAAAATTTCAGTCTCCATCCTTCTTAAATTCTCTATAGTATTTGACACCATTTATCACCATTTCTTTCTGTATATTTTCTTTTTTCCAGATTTCGGAGACACTGACTTTTGCTGATCATTCTTCAGTCCCTTTTGCTGGTTGTGTTATACTGGTAACCCTAAGACTGGGCATACCCTAAGACTTTGTTCTGGATCTTCTCTTTTCACTCTATACTACTTTTCTTGATAATCTCATCAGCCACCTGGGTTCAATTATCAAAATGTAGATGCTTCCAAGTTTTATAAATATATCCAACTCAGTGTTGGGTTATATACAGTTATATATTTCCAATTTATTCTTGGACATCTTTAAGATGTCTCATAGGCATCTCAACATCACTCAGAACTCATTATCTTTCCCTGAAAGTTATTCATTTCTATTTCCCTACTACTCTCAAGGGCTCCATACTCCCAGTCATCCAGCCTTGTACTGTGGTATCATTTTAGAATCTTCACTTTCTCTATATTTTCATTCCATTGCCAAATTTTGGGTTTTTTCCCCTACTTTTACCTTATCTCTCTCATCTGCTTGCTTCTTTCCACTCATTTATCGCAGTTTTAGTTAAAGTTCTCATTATCTCTCATTTGGGTTGTTACAATAACCTTCTAACTGGTCTTCCTTCCTCAAAGGTCTTTCTCTATTCCAATCCATTTTCAACTACCAAGAAGTATTTTTTAATTAAAGCTTTTTATGTTCAATATGTATGACAAATAATTTTTCAACGTTGACCTTTGCAAAATTTTGTGTTCCAAATTTTCCTCTCCTTCCCCTTCCTCCTTCCCTAGATGGAGCGGGGGGGAACTTCAACATAAATATAAATATCGATATCCCTTTAAACACTGTACTTCCCAGTTGCACATACAGGTCCCTGTAATCCTATATATGTTAAACATATTAAAATATATGTCAAATCCAACATATACATACATATTTATACAATTATCTTGCTGCACAAGAAAAATCATATCAAAAAGGGAAAAATGAGAAAGAAAACAAAATGCAAGGAAACAACAACATAAAGAGTAAAAATACTATGTTGTGATCCACACTTAGTTACCATCGTCCTCTCTCTGATTGTTGATAGCTCTCTTCATCACAAGATCATTGGGACTGGCATCAATCATCTCATTGTTGGAAAGAGTCACATCCATTAGAATTGATCATCATATAATATTGATGTTTCTGTGTACAATAATATCCTAGTTCTGCTCACTTCACTTAGCATCAGTTCATATAAGTCTCTTCAGGCTTCTCTAAAATCATCCTCCTGAATGCAAATTAAGACAACTCTGAGATACCACTACACACCTGTCAGACTGGCTAGAATGACAGGGAAAGATAATGCGGAATGTTGGAGGGGATGTGGGAAAACAGGGACACTGATACATTGTTGGTGGAATTGTGAATACATCCAGCCATTCTGGAGAGCAATTTGGAACAAGGCTCAAAAAGTTATCGAACTGTGCATACCCTTTGTCCCAGCAGTGTTTCTACTGGGCTTATATCCCAAAGAGATACTAAGAAGGGAAAGGGACCTGTATGTGCACAAATGTCTGTGGCAGCCCTCTTTGTAGTGGCCAGAAACTGGAAACTGAGTAGATGCCCATCAAGTGGAGAATGGCTGAATAAATTGTGGTATATGAATATTATGGAATATTATTGTTCAGTAAGAAATGACTAACAGGATGATTTCAGAAAGGCCTGAAGAGACTTACACGAACTGATGCTGAGTGAAACAAGCAGGTCCAGGAGATCCTTATATACTTCAACAACAATACCATATGATGATCAATTCTGACGGACCTGGCCATCTTCAGCAATGAGATGAACCAAATCAGTTCCAATGGAGCCGTAATGAACTGAACCAGCTACGCCCAGCGAAAGAATTCTGGAAGATGACTAAGAACCATTACATTGAATTCCCAATCCCTATATTTTTGCCTACCTGCAATTTGGATTTCCTTCACAGGTTAATTGTACAACATGTCAGAGTCCAATTCTTTTTGTACAGCAAAATAATGATTTGGTCATGTATACTTATTGTGTATCTAATTTATACTTTAATATATTTAACATCTACTGGTCATCCTGCCATCTGGGGGAGGGATGGGGGGAAGGAGGGGAAAAATTGGAACAAAACGTTTGGCAATTGTCAATGCTGTAAAATTACCCATACATATAACTTGTAAATAAAAAGCTATGAAAAATAAAAAATAAAATAAAATATAATCATTCTCCTGATCATGTCTTATAGAACAATAATATTCCATAACATTCATATACCATAACTTATTCAGCCATTTTCCAACTGATGGGCATCCACTCAATTTCTAGTTTCTTGCCACTATGAAAAGGGCTGCCACACAGATTTTTGCACATGTGGGTCCCTTTCCTTCCTTTAAGATCTCTTTGGGTTATAAGACCACTAGAAACACCACTGGGTCAAAGGATATACACAATTTGATAACTTTTTGAGCATAGTTCCAAATTGTTCTCCAGAATGGTTGGATCCATTCACAATTCCACAGCAATGTATCAGTGTCCCAGTTTTTCCACATCCTCGCCAATATTTGTCATTATCTTTTCCTGTCATCCAATCTGAGAGGTTTGTAGTGGTACCTAAGAGTTGTCTTAATTTGCATTTCTCTGATCAATAGTAATTTGGAACACCTTTTCATATGACTAGAAATAGTTTCAATTTCTTCATCTGAAAATTGTCTGTTCATATCCTTTGACCATTTATCGATTGGAGAATGGCTTGATTTCTTATAAATTTGAGTCAATTCTCTATATAATTTGGAAATGAGGCCTTTATCAGAATCTTTGAATGTAAAAATGTTTTCCCAATTTATTGCTTCTTAACTTAAGATAATCAAAATTATCTATTTTGTGATCAATAATGATGTCTAGTTCTTCTTTGGTCACAAATTCCTTCTTCCTCCACAGGTCTGAGAGATAAACTATCCTATGCTCTTCTAATTTATTTATAATCTCATTCTTTATGTCTAGATCATGAACCCATTTTGACCTTATCTATGTATATGGTGTTAAGTGTGGGTCAATGCCTAGTTTCTGCCATATTAGTTTCCAATTTTCCCAGCAGTTTTGTGAATTCTTATCCCCAAAGCTGGGGTCTTGGGGTTTGTCAAATACTAGATTGCTATAGTTATTGATTATTTTGTCCTGTGAGCCTAACCTATTCTACTGATCAACTAGTCTAGTTCTTAGTCAGTACCAGATGGTTTTGATGACTATTGCTTTATAATGTAGTTTTAGATCTGGTACAGCTATGCCCCCTTCATTTGATTTTTTTTTCATTAGTTCCCTTGAAATCCTTGACTTGTTCTTCCAGATGAATTTTGTTGTTATTTTTTCTAGGTCAGTAATATAGTTTCTTGGGAGTCTGATTGGTATAGCATTAAATAAATAGATTAATTTAGGTAGAATTGTCATCTTTATTATATTCACTCGACCTATTCAAGAGCACTTAATGTTTTTTCAATTGTTTAGATCTGACTTTATTTGTGTGGAAAGTGTTTTGTAGTTTTGCTAATATAGTTCCTGAATTTCCCTTGGCAGAGAGATTCCCAAATATTTTATACTATCAACAATTATTTTAAATGGAATTTATCTTTGTATCTCTTGCTGTTGGATTTTGTTAGTGATGTATAAAAATGCTGATGATTTATGTGGACTTATTTTGTATCCTGCAACTTTGCTAAAGTTGTGAATTATTTCTAATAGCTTCTTAGTAGAATCTCTGGGGTTATCTAAGTATATCATCATATCATCTGCAAAGAGTGATCATTTGGTTTCCTCATTACCTACTCTTAATTCCTTTAATCTCTTTGTCATCTCTTATTGCCAAAGCTAGCAATTTAATACAATATTGAATAGTAATGGCTGGTGGGCAACTTTGTTTCACTCTTTATTTTATTGGGAATGGTTCTTGTTTATTCCTGTTACATATGATGCTTACTAATGGTTTTAGATAGATGCTACTGACTATTTTAAGGAAGAGTCCATTTATATCTATATTCTGTAGTGTTTTTAATAGGAATGGGTGTCAGATTTTATCAAATGCTTCTTCTGCCTCTATTGAGATGATCATATGGTTTTTGTTAATTTGATTATTGACATAGTCAATTATGGTAATAGTTTTCCTAATATTGAATCAGCCCTGTATTTCTGATATAAATCCTACTTAGTCTTGGTGTATTATCCTGGGAATGATTTTCTGTAATCTCTTTGATAATATTTTATTTAAGATTTTTGCATCAATATTCATTAGGGAGATTGTCTATAATTTTCTTTCTCTGTTTTCAATCTATCTCATTTAGAAATCAGTACCATGCCTGTGTCATAAAAGGAATTTGGTAGGACTCCTTCATTCCCTATTTTTTCAAATAGTTTATATAGCATTGGAGTAATTGTTCTTTAAATGTTTGGTAGAATTCACATGTAAATCCATCTGGTCCTGGGGATTTTTTCTTAGGGAGTTGATTAATAGCTTGTTCTATTTCTTTTTCTAAAATGGAACTATTTAAGCAATTTATTTTCTCCTCTGTTAACCTGGACAACCTATATTTTTGTGGGTATTCCTCCATTTCACTTAGGTCATCAAATTTATTGGCATAAAGTTGGGCAAAGTAACTCCTGATTATTGCTCTAATTTGCTTTTCATTAGTGGAAAGTTCTCCCTTTTCATTTTTAAGACTAACAATTTGATTTTTCTCTTTCCTTTTTCTAATCAAATTATCTATTTTGTTTTTTTTTTCATAAAACCAATTCTTAGTTTTATTTATTAATTCAATACTTTTTTTTTCTTTTAATTTCATTAACCTCTCCTTTTATTTTTAGAATTCCAAGTTTAGTATTTGTTTTAAAAATTTGTTAAAAAAAATTTAAAAATTAAAAAAAAAATTTGTTTTAAATTTGCTCTTTTTTCTAGCTTTTTTAATTGCAAGCCCAATTCCTTGATCTTCTCTTTCTCTATTTTATGGAAGTAAGCCTTTAGAAATATAAAATTTCCTCTTATTACTGCTTTGGCTACATCTCACAAATTTTGGTATGTTGTCTCATTGTCAATTTCTTGCATGAAATTATTAATTGTGTCTATGATATGCTATTTCAACCATTCACTCTGGATGAGTAATGAGATTATTTAGTTTTCAATTACTTTTTGGTCTATTTTCCTCTGGCTTTTTATTGAATGTAGTTTTTATTGCATCATGATCTGAAAAGAATGCATTTACTATTTCTGCCTTTCTGCATTTGATTTTGAGGCCTTTATGTCCTAATATATATATAGTGAATTTTTGTATAGGTTCCATGAATTGCTGAGAAGAAAGTGTACTCCTTTCTGTCTCCATTCAATTTTCTCCAAAGATCTAACATACCTAACTTTTCTAGTATTCTATTTACTTCTTTAACTTCTTTCTCACTTATTTTGTGGTTTGATTTATCTAGTTCTCAGAATGAAAGATTGGGATCTCCCACTATTATAGTTTTGCTACCTATTTCTTCTTGCAGCTCTCAACTTCTCCTTTAAAAATTCAGATGCTATGCCACTTGGTGCATATATGTTTAATATTGATATTGCTTATTAACTATGGTACCCTTTAGCAAGATATAATTTCCTTTGCTTTTGCTTGATTTGAGATCAGGGTGGCTACCCATGCTTTTTTTTTTTTTTTTTTTTTTTTACCTCACCTGAAGCATAATAGATCCTGCTCTAGCCTTTTACCTTTACTCTGTATTTATCACCCTGCTTTAAATATGTTTCCTGTAAACAACATATTGTAGGATTCTGGCTTTTAATCCAGTCTGCTAACTGCCTCTGCTTTATGGGAGAGTTCATCTCATTCACATTTACAGTTAAAACTACTAATTATGTATGTCCTGCCATCTTATTATCCCCAGATTACACTTATATCTTTCCTTTTCCCCTTACTCCCCTCCCCAGTATTTAACTTATGGGCACCACTTGACTCAAGCAGCTCTCCCCCTTTAGAGTCTCTTCCCTTTTCTTATATTGTTTCCCTACTATTTCTATATTACCTTCTATTTAGACTATCCCTTCCCTTTTCTCTTTTCCCCTCCCACTTTTCTATAAGGTGAGAGAAGTTTCTTGGTAAACCAAATATGTCTAATATTTTCTTTTTGAGACGAATCTGATGAAAATAAGATTCACACAATGTTCATCCCTCTACCTTCTTTCCCTCAAATACAATAGGTTTCCTTTTTCTCCTCATGAGATGTAATTCCCCTCTTTTTACCTCCACTTTCCCCTTTTTTTTGATACAATCCCCTTTCCATCTCTAGTTCCTTTTTTATATTATAACCGTAAAATCAAATTATACATGCACTCTCTGTGTGTACCCATAACAGAAATACAGTTCTCAAGAGTTCTTTTTACCTTTTTATACTTTTCTGGAGTTCTATATTTGGAGGTCAGATTTCTTTATTTAGCTCTGTTTTGTTTGTTTGTTTGTTTTTTTTCATCAGAACACAGGAAGTCACCTGTTTCTTTCCCTGGAAGAAAATGCTCAGTTTAGCTGGGTAGTTTATTCTTGACTTCATTCCAAGTTCCTTTGACTTTCAGAATATCATATTCCAGGCCCTTCAGTCTTTTAATGTGGAAGCTGCTAGATCCTGAGTAATCCTTATTGTGGCTTCTCAATATGTGAATTGTTTTTTTCTAGCTGCTTGAAATATTTTTTCCTTGGTCCAATAGGTCTGAAATTTAGCCATAATATTACTTGGAATTTTAATTTTGGTATCTCTTTCAGGAGGTGTTTGATGAATTCTTTCATTGGCTATTTTACCTTCTGATTCTATGACATCTGGTCAGTTCTCTTTAATGATTTCATGAAAAATAGTGTCTAGGCTCTTTTTTTCATCATGCTTTTCAGGGAGTCCAATAATCCTTAGATTATCTCTCCTAGATCTCTTTTCCTGGTCTGTTGTTTTCCCAAGTAGGTATTTAACTTTTTTTTTTCTATTTTTTTCATTTTTTTTTGGTTTTGCTTGACTGATTCTTGATGTCTCATCGAGTCATTCATTTCCATGTGTTCAGTTCTGATTTTTAATGACTTCTTTTCATTTACTTTTTTTTTTAACTTCTTTTTGTATTTATCCAATTGAGTTTTTAAATGAGTTGTTTTCTTCTATGGATTTTTTTTCCATTTCACAATTTTTTTTAAGTTGCTATTTTCTTTTTCTTTTTCACAAATTCTATTTTCCTGGGAGTTCTTTACTTTTTCCATTTCACGTATTCTGTGGGATTTATTTTCTTTTTCTTTTTTAAATTTATCTTTTAATAAATTATATGCCTTTTCCAAATTCTCTTGAAGACTTTTCCTTTTTTTTTCCCCGTTTTTCTTCTAGCTCTATTTTGAGATCTTTAAAAATTTTTTTTTCTAGGAGAGTGTGGTGGGGAGATTATATCACCCTTTGGGGTTTCATTGGGAGACAATCTGCTCTTAGTCTCCTCAGGGTTTGGAATCTGTTGTTCCCGTTCACTCTAGAAGCTATGTATAGTTAGAGCTCACTTTGCCTTTTTACTTATTTTTTTTTAAAGTTGGGATCTGCTTTTAGGGTAAGGGAAATTTTCCAAGCTTCCTCTATAGATCAGGAAGGGACAGCAGCTGTGCTGGGATCAGGCTGACTCAATCCCGGTGGTAGGTGGGCATGGCCAGGTCTTGTGACACTCCGGCACTTTGGGATTCCCTCTTTACCTTTTGTTTTTGTGTTGGATATTTTATAACTTCTCTGCTGATCAACTGGCTTGCAACCAGGGCAGAGTAACCAACACTGTGGTAGAGTCCTCCCTATAGATTCTCCACTGCATGTAGTCTCCATTGCCCTGCGGAGATTGCACCCTGTCCTGGGTCTGCACAGTGTACACTGGGGTCCTGTGCCTGGCTTTCCTCCATGTGTGACCAAAACAGACATTTTCTGGTGATCTTTGAAATTATCTTCTGCTGTTAATTTGCTGCATTCCTAATATTCGTGAATTCTGCCAGTCTAGAACTAATTCAGAGGCTGAATTTGGTAATTAGTGTGAGGCTAGTAGAAGAGCTCAGAAAGAAGTGTGTGTCCTCTCCACCATCTTGGCTACACCCCTATCAACACTTATTTTGAATGGAATTTCTCTTTGTATTTCTTACTGCTGGACTTTGTTGGTGATATAAAAATGCTGATGATTTATGAGGATTTATTTTGTATCCTGCAACTTTGCTAAAGTTGTGGATTGTTTCTATTAGTTTTTAATTTTTTTTTTAGTTTTTAGTTTTGATTCTCTAGAATTCTCTAAGAATAACATCACTTCATTACCTATTCTAATTCCTTTAATTTCTTTTTCTTCTCTTGCTACCAAAACTAACATTTCTAATACAATATTGAATAGTAATGGTGATAGTGATTGTTTCATCCCACTCTTATTGGGAATGGTTCCAATTTGTTTCCATTACATATGATGTTTGCTAATGGTTTTAGATAAAATGTTACTGATCATTTTTTTAAAAAGTCCATTTATTCCTATATTCTCTAATGTTTTAAATAGGAATGGGTGTTGGGTTTTATTAAATACTTTTTCTGCATCTATTGAGATAATTATATGATTTTTGTTAGTTTGGTTTTTGTTATAGCCAATTATTGTAATAGTTTTCCTAATATTGAATCAGCCCTGCATTCCTGGTATAAATCCTACTTGGTCATAGTGTATTATCCTGGGAATGACTTTCTGTAATCTCTTTGCTAATATTTTATTTAAGATTTCTTGCATCAATATTCATTAGGGAGATTGGTTTATAATTTTCTTCTCTGCTTTCACCCTACCTGGTTTAGGTATCAGCACCATATCTGTGTCATAAAAGGAATTTGGTAGTATAGAGGGCTGAAACTCCAAAAAGGTATGCTTGACTCAGACAACAGAGCACTTAAAATTAATTATCTATTCTATGTGAGACAATGACTCTATTAGCATATATTTGGATAAATGGCACTTCTTACTTGGTGCTTGTTGAATGTTTGATAGGCAAGGATTGGGAGATGGAGGGAGAGAGGCACTTGGCTGCAGGAGGAGGAGGAGAGAGGTTGGTGACTCTGGACTCCAGAATCCAGGATTTTGCTTGTCTGCCTCCTTCACTTCTCCCCCTAAAGAGCAAGGACTTCAATTTATTCTGATGCTGGCTGATTTCAAGGCCCTCCAGGGAGCTAGCCCAAACATTACATGGTAGGATTCCTTCTTTCCCTATTTTTTCAAATGTTGGGATTAATTGTTCTTTAAATGCTTGGTAGAATTCACATGTAAATCCATCTGGCCCTGGAGATTTTTTTCTTAGGGAGTTGATTAATAATTTTTTTTTTATTTCTTTTTCTAAAATGGGACTACTTAAAGAATTTATTTCCTCTTCTGTTAACCTGGGAAATCTATATTTTTGTAGATATTCCTCCATTCAGGTAGATTATCAAATTTATTGACATATCGTTGTCAAAATAATTTCTAGTTATTACTCTAATTTCCTCTTCATTGATGGAAAGTTCTTCCTTTTCATTTTTGAGACTAACAATTTTATTTTCTTCTTTCCTTTTTCTAATCAAATTAACTAAAGGTTTATTTATTTTGTTGGGTTTTTCATAAAACCAACTTTTAGTTTTATTTATTAATTCAATAGTTTTCTTACTTTCAATTTTATTAATCTCCCCTTTTATTTTCAGAAGTTCAAATCTGGTACTTAATTGTGAGTTTTTAATTTGTTCTTTTTCTAGCTTTTTTAGTTGTAGGTCCAATTCATTGATCTTCTCTTTCTCTATTTTATGCAAGTAAGCATCTAGAGATATAAAATTTCCCCTAATTACCTCTTTGGCTGTATCCCACAAATTTTAGTATGTTGTCTCATTATTGTCTTCTCTCAGATGAAGTTATTGTGTCTATGATTAATTCATTCTTTAGGATTAGATTATTTAGTTTCTAATTAATTTTTGGTCTATTTTGGTCTATTTTCCCCTGGCTCAAAAGGTAATTTTTAAAAAAGCTTAAGTCTAAATGTATCATCCCTGCTCAGTGAATTCTGGTGGTTCTTTAACATCTTCCAGATCAAACAAAAAACTTCTATTTGTCCCTGAAAGCCCTTCAGAACCTTTTTTCTTCCTACCTTTTCTAGTTTTATCATATATTCATATCATATATTCCTCTTTTCCACACACTACAATCTAGTTTCTATGGTCATATTTACAGTTTTTCAAAAACAGCACTACACCTCTTTTTGTGTGTGTGTGTGTCTTTGTACTTGTTTCCCATTCCCAGAATCTTCTATCCTCTCACCTCTACCTCAACCTTATCTTATAGTCACCTTTGAAAACACTATGCTATGTTCCTGCACAACTTTACTACTATCTCTGGTTCTCATTTTGTTCTTTTCAATCTCCCATGTTTTTGCTACATTTTCCCTGTTACCTATAATGGACTCTTTCCCCATCCATCCAGTCTTTCCCTTCTTTTAAGATCTAACTCAAATAAGTCACCTTATTTTAGAAGTCTTTCCTGATTCTATCACCTGAATTTGACTTCTCCTCCTTAACATTTCTTATAATGTATTGTCTTTATTTCTTCTTTATATTTATCACCTTTCCTTTTCTATCATAGCTAATAATTGTAACTTGAAATGAATTGACTCGTGATGTTTTCAGACATTGGTCTTTCTTGTCTCCTCTTTCAGTTTACTATCTATTATTTCTTAGAAAGGTTTTCCTCCTTCCATGACCCCAAGAAAGAGTAGTTCTCTCCCTATAACTTCTCCCAAATCCTGCTGTTCCTCAAGAAAACAAATAGCATTTCTGAGTTTTTCTAGACTCTTTACTACCAGAATAGTTGGAAAACAAACAAAACTCCTGCTAACATACTTTAAGGTGCTATTTTATTTTGTGTCTCTTTTGGTTGTTATTCTGCAATCTGGCTGTGCATGAACTTAATCCTAAGAAGATCAACAGTAGAGAGAAGAAAAAGTAATTAATTAATGAAGTAGAGACAGTTCTACATCAGACATCCCTAGGAAGTTGCTTTGATATAAGTCAAGGTTTGCTAGCATTTAATCCTATAGTTACAAAGGAAAGAGCAGGGATATTTTGGATTGTTATTTTTGTGGGTTTACCAATTTAAATGTAGGTTTTCTTTATGAAAAATTCTTATTAATTGATGTTGATATACTAAGGAAAAAATGATAAAACCAGAAAGAAAAGATGATGGGAATCATAAATAAGGAATATGATTCTGATTTTGAGTTTGGCACATTTCCAACCCCACAAATCCTTCTTTAGCCTCAAAAAACCAAGATATAGAATTGGAAAGGATTTAAAAGATGATTTGGCTGAGCTCTTTCATTTTGTAGATGAGAAAACTATAGCTGATTTAGGTTTAGGACTTGTCCAAGGTCACAGAAGCCAAGGGTGAGAGGCAGTGAAACATTGCCCTCTGATTCCAGAGAGACTATTCCTTCCACCATTTTATGCTATCTTAGCTTATGGAAGGACATGAAGAAAAGTCCTTCAGAATATGGTGTAAATCAATAAATTGGAATCTGCATCATTGGAGGGACTATCCAAATCAAGGTGGTCACAGATCTTTGAATGTGTGAAAAAGAAATGTAACTTAATCAATTGCTTATATTAGTAGTTGAAATAGTTATAGAAACTTAAGAGAGTCTTTCTTCTCTTTAGACAATAACTGAAAATTATGAGAATGGAAAACAAATAATATTTATTACTTATAACAAAAAATATTAATAATCTAAATTCTCAACAGGAAAACATTAAGAGAAGAGACAACAAAACCAAACCTATCAATCAGTAGTTTATAGGTAATACTTTGATGTAAAAATATAAAACTAAGTTAAAATGAAGATCTTAGTCTAAACTATTATGCATCTTGGTTAAAATTCAAAGAAACAGAGATGACAATGATAGCATCTGATAAAATAAAATCAAATTTTAAAACATTATAATGAAATATTGGTAAAATGGGACATAAATATATATGCAACAGTCTCAATTCACATGTACCAAATAATCTGATAGTTAAATTCATAAAAGAAACATTATTAAAATATAAGAAGAAATGGATGGAAACAATGCTATTAGGGGATCTCAACACTTCATTATCAGAATGTGACAA
Source organism: Antechinus flavipes (assembly GCF_016432865.1). Taxonomy (NCBI): domain Eukaryota; kingdom Metazoa; phylum Chordata; class Mammalia; order Dasyuromorphia; family Dasyuridae; genus Antechinus; species Antechinus flavipes. Next base: position 176,052,708 of record NC_067398.1, read on the forward strand.
ACGAAGACAAGATTAAGGCTTGTTAATTTTACCAAACAAATATTCTTATCTTTAAGGAAAAAAAACTCATAAATTTCTTCAATTGGTCTTGTATCAGATAACCTTCAATCTAGTTGTCTGTTATTAAAAGAAAAAAAGATAGAGACAGGAAGAATATATTATTTGTTATTCTTGGACATTACAATGGCTTTTTAATAAAGCCTATCTTATTATGGTTATATGATGAATGTTAATTTATTAGGATTATGATATTATAAGCTTTTTGAGGGTCAACAACTATGTTCTTTTTCATTTTTACATCTTTTATAGTCAGGACAACTTGTAGTTAATCAATTTCTATTAAACTGAATTCAGTTGAGAAGTTATTATCTTAATATTACATATAGAGAAACTACAGCAGAAAGTAGTTGACCAATTTTCATAAGTATCATAATGAAAAATATTGAAGTAGAATAAAACCTAGGTTTCAGACTATGAAACTGAACAATTTTTTTTTTACTAGAGCAATCTCATTCCTTTTATGAGTCAATTTTATTTCTAATAGCTACAGATTTTTTACTTATAGACAGGGGAGAGATAGGGCTTCCAGAATAGGGTGGAGCAAAATGAAAAGGAAAAGATGGAGTAGAAAATATATTAGGAAGAAGATTCTTTTTGAGCTAAAATGCCAGCTGGGTGATTGTAGAATTCAGTCAACCATAAGGTATAAAGTTAGTATGGTATATTAGTATGCTGTAAATTTAATATAGCCAGACTTGATTTCAATCAAAATAACAATTTTAAATAGTGAGAGTATATCTCATGATGCATAAATAAAATTGATAGGCATAAGATTTCTTAAAAACTTCAAATATATTGTATTAGACTGTACTCTATTGGTATTGTAAAACTCATAGTAGATTTTTTAAAAAGAGATTTAGAGGCATTAACTTGTTTGAAAATATTTTATATATGATATTCTCAATTGGATCATTACTCCTTTTGTCATATTTGTTATTTAACATTGTTCAATTATCAATATTGCTTCCTGCACATATATTCAGCTCATCTATTTTTATGTATTTATAAGAATGAAAAATGAAGAAGCACACTATTTTTTAAACTTTGTATAGTATTTGCAAGATATAGCAAAATTATGCAAAATTGAGATACTTTTTAAAAAGCTCTGTGCTTATGATTTAAGAGATTGTCAACTATAATGTCTTTGAAATAAATAAATATATAATTAGAAGACCAGTGCCATAAAATGTGCTTTAGAACTAGTTGAGGGTATTTGAACTTCTGCCTGACTAGTCATAGAGAGGCTCTTGTTCAAAGCATCTGCAATTGTTTTCTCATGGTGAAGGATATGCCATTCTAAAAACTCATACCAGCATTGTGACCCCAAATGGAGAGTAAATACAACTAAAATATTTTTCATAATTTTAATATTGTAGTAGTGCTGACATCATTATCCAATGGTCATGTTAATCTGAAAATGCAGTGTATTTGTACTATCTGTATAATGCAGAAGTATTCAAGACTGTGATAATGTAGAGCTTAGTTTCAGTATTTATTATCAGATTATCTATAATGTGCATCAGCTATAAAGAATCTGATTTTGAAAACAATATGCACTTTGTCTTCTAATATCCTTCTATACAATGTGCTGGATGTGACTACAGAGAATTCTCTGTATTTCCAGTGTCTATGTAAAACCTCTATGCAGCTAACCAATGAAATCAAAGGAAAAGCTGTAAACAGCTGGTTTATATAGCTTTCTCAAAAGGCTCGTGTATGAGCTGTAATATGTGGAAATTTGTATTAGGTTTTGAGAAAGAAAAATGGAAGTTCCTACAGCTGTGTGTCAAGAAATTAATTCCAAGAAAAAGAAATAATATTTCCTTTCCTAAAAGATAGCAACAAAATATGTGTTCTTGGTTTGGAGACGTTTCTTGATTTTGTGTTATTGGGCATGAAATATACCTGCCCTGAAGAGCAATATCACCTAATATGAAATTATTAACCTATTTCATAACTCTAATGTAGGAACATCCCCACTCGTAATGTTCTAGTTTATAAAGATAATTGACTGTTGTGGAACCCTTGAAGGTAGGAAAGAAAGGTTTTATAGACTTACAGGAATACATTTTTTTTGGTTTGTTTTTTGAGTCATTATACCTTAGCATTCATGAAAACTGGAACTAAAAAAAAGAATTCCTTTTTTTTCCTAGGATAGAAAAAGTACAAGGCTTATTTTAAAATATAGTAAAAAACCCTTAGAAAAAGGTCTGGTCATCCACAAATACAGTTATTCTATGGATGAAATGAGATCACCAGTGTTCACAGCAACTTTTTCTGTAATAGAAGCCCTTTTTACATAAGTGTAATTCCCATTATAATGGCATTTTTTATATATTGTTTTTAATTAGGAAGCAGTTTAAATTCTTTTTTTTTTTTGCAATTTTTGGATCTAAAAAAATTCAGTTTTAGGAAACTTTAAGATTTTTTGTAATAAAAATAGTAAGAAACTCACTTGATTTTACGGAGAGCACAAAACAATAAGGTTCTGTAATTATTAGATAATTTTAAATAAGGAACAACAAAATTCATATTGATATAACACTTTAAATTTTGTTAAACATGTTTTTCATAACTATGAGATAGTGGGAATATTTTATATCAATTATATTTATACCAATTTTTATATCAAAGATGAAGAAACTGGGGGTTAGAGAGACTAAATGATTTGTTCATGGTCACAATGGAAATGACTAAGTATGGGAGAAAGGACTCTAAGGTCTCCTGATACTAAGTAGTACGACATGTTATCTTACCACTTGGCTTTATCCTCAATTCTTCCCATAAAATATCACTAGTTTAAGAAGTTTCTTAAACAGATTTTGTAAATCTCAGCAAAAGTGACAACTTTTTAACAAAGCACATGTAGACTTTTAAAAGACATTTTAAATATTTATTAAAGTCATAACTAATATTTTCAAAAGGCCATTTCCCTGAAGATCTGAATAACTAATTGCCACCTAATGTAGTTCCTTGCTTTTAATAGATAATAAATATTTGTTGAATGCATAAATAATTTAGCATCAAACATTCTTGACTTAATCAACCATCAAATAGGTATTTATTAAATGCCTACTAGGTATTAGGTGCTATGCTAGGCATTTAGGGAACAAAACTGAAAGAATATTTGCCACAAGGAGCAAGTAGTAATATGGCAAACAACATATACATATAAAATCATATAGTAACTAAATACAAGGGAATTTTGTGGTCCTTATACCTGAGGGATTAAGAAAAGTCTCATGTACAAAGTAATATCTGAACTAAGAATTGAAGGGAGGGAGAGTTGAAACATTTCCAACAATCTAGTCATGGAAGAGAGCTTGTGGAAAGGCACATAAATAGGAGATGGAATGGTGTGGGCAGGAAAAAGTAACATGATTAGTCTGACTGGATTGAAGAATTTTTAGAAAACAGTAAAATATTATAAACCTGGAAAGGTAGTTTGGAGTCTTATCTATGAAGCATATTAAATACTAAATAGAAAATTTTCTATTTGATTTCAGGTACTGTGAGATCACTGGAATTTGTTGAGTAGAAGAGCAACATGGACAGACCTGTGCTTCAGGAATAACACTTAAGTGTTTGTGAGAAAGATAAGAAGGGGAGAATGTGAGATAGAGAAACCAATTAAGAGGCTATTCCAAAAGAGTAGAAGGTTAAGAGGGTCTGATCTAGGTAATTGCAGTGTGAAAATGCAAAAGGTAATAGTACCTACAAGAGATAATATCATTATTTTTTTAGTCTTATAGCAAAATGCAACTAAAATGAATGAAAAATGTTTTATTTGTATGGATTTGTAATGAATTTCCATACACTAACATGAATTAATAATAATAATGAAAATAATAATATTGGATAATAATGGTTAGATAATACTACTAATAATAACTGTAACAATACTGTCTTTCATACAGGCATGGTACAGATAATAAAGCATCCTTACTTAGGCAGCAACATGGCACATTGAGAAAAGCTTTGGATTCAATAGATTTGATTGAAATTCTGATAACCTGTGTGATTTTGGGCCAATAAATGAACTACTTTAGGATTTACTATCTTCATATGCAAAATGAGATTGTAATAGAAAAAATCACTACCAGTTCCAAATTCTACAATACCAGGACTGGAATATTGTAGAATAATCATGTGCAAAAGTCGTCTGAGATTTCAGAAATCATCTTTTTCCTCTACTCTAAACTCTAGTAGTTCCTTATTTCCTTTCGCATTAAATACAAAGTTCTCTATTTGGCATTCAAAACTTTCTTCAGTACCTACCCCTCTCTTATCTTTCTAGTCTTCTTACCCCCTACTCCCCACTGTGTACTTTTTGATCCTAGATTCTGTCTGTTCCATGAACAAGACTCTATATCTATATTCCAAGCTTTTCCAAATGCCTGGAATGTTCTTTCCCTTTAACCTAGCCCCCTGACTTGACTTTTTTTTTAAGTTCCTACTAAGATTTTCTCTCTTTTATTTCCTATTTATCTGTGTGTAGCTTGCTTTGTACAAATTTGTTGGCTTGTTATCTCCCTCAATTGATTGTAAGCTCTTTGAGGGCAGGGACTGTCTTCCTTTTTTTTTTTGCATCTCCAGAGCTTAGCCTAATTTCTGGCACATAACAAGTCCTTAATAACTCATATTGATTGATACAGATGAAGAAACTGAAAAATATCATAATTTCTGGTTAAGCTAATCAGAGGTCATAAACATGCTAGTTTATTTTCATCTCTTTCAGTCCTTTAAAGTTGATGTTTATTAGCAAAATCATCTTCTGTTCTATTATTATTTATTGTAATTATGCAATAAGATGGGGGAAAGGGAGATTGAATTTTATGCACATTAAAATACAGAAGATAAAAAATTAATATTTTTCTTGTGAGAAGCTTAGTGCATTTTCAAATTTTCAAGTCTCAGGACTTTTGATCTAGTAATCTTTTCAACATGTTGCCACTCCATTATCTTCTGACTCAGAATCAGTTATTTTTTTTTAAACTTGGTTCAGTCCACTTTAAAAGGGAAATTAATATTTTAAAGAATGTAAACATATATATTCTGTTCTTATATGAAAATGATACTCCATACTTTTTATTTGTCACCCATTGTTCTCTTACCAATAAGAATGCTGGATTTATGTTAATTCACGCACACTAGCTTGTTCACCTCCCTTTTTTTTTTTCCCACAATGACTGGGTTGACTGGGACTAACCTTAGAGAATGACTATAGAATGAAGTAAAGTTAGCTAGTCCATTTGGTAATGAATTATGTCCTTTCCCTTATTAACACTATCCTATCAATCAATCTCATCCATAACAAAGAATGTGTTTATGATTATGTGATACTTGCCTGTCAGCTCAATAGCTGCGGTTTCTGTTTGTTTGTTTGTTTTTTCAATTTGGTGACTTTAATCTTTCACTGAGTACTAGATCAGATTTCTCTAAATAGGCTCTTTCACTGCTGGAGATTATCTGAAAACATTATTGTGTTTGATGTGACTACAAAGTAACAAAAAGACTTCTTCAAGATACAAGGAACATGATCTTTTAGGATCACACCACAAAAAGTTACAAAGCCAATTTTAATTCTTTTCAAAAAGGAAGAGGAAAAGAGGTGTCTACTTGGCTTCTATCCTTTCTTGAGATTAAACCATGTTGAGTTTTTGTCATGTCTTCATGTTTGACATTTCCTGCAAGCTGTACATGTTGATTTTATTTGGTCATATGCCAAAGAAGGATCAGAGTAAGCTATTGCTTCAAAATCCCAACACACCTAAAAGAAATAAAGACATGTATATAATTATAATGCTATACTACAAAGAAATAAATTTCTTCCAGATAATGCCATAGAAATTTTGTAATCTGTTTTTTAGACTGATACTTCACAAATAGTACAGGTAAGCCCAAAAGTCCTTGGAAAAGCAGCATCTCTTAGACTATCTTAGAATATTCATTTGGCTTCAAGCCTCATCCTCCCAGTCATTATTGAGATGGACAACCCTTGGGGAAAAGAGACCCACTACTACTGACAACAACTCTTGGACAAGTGCCACCAATAAGGCAGGAGATAGCTTGGTAAGAGCATTAAAGTGCCCAAGGCGGGGAGACTGGGAGGATACATATGCCAGGAAGTTCAAACTACTTCTAATACCCAGACTATCACCTCCACTCAAACTTAGCCACCTTATACTCTATGTAGAAGAACCCATCTTATATTACCTCTGCTTCTTGATCCTGGCAGCCATCAGGAGGGACAGAAACCCTTGTGAAAATATAACCTATCATCATTTGTATGTCCTATTGTGTCCAGTGCCTCAGTAACCAAACATCCTGAAGACCAGAAAAGAAAGTTCATATGATCAAAAGATCATGAACACCACAAATGACTCAAAGTCAAAAATGTATATATGATTTTATGAATGGAAATGCTACTAATGAAGAAGTATTTCCATCTGCTTTGCTATGACAATTGGATGACCATTAGACTTTTCCATCCAATTTGTAGCTAAAATTTCTCATGTGAGAATAGAAGTTGCTTACATATCTAACATATATAGGACTGCTTGCCATCTAGGGGAGGGGGTGGAGGGAGGGAGGGGAAAAATCGGAACAGAAGCGAGTGCAAGGGATAATGTTGTAAAAAAATGGGTTCTGTCAATATAAAGTTATTATAAAATAAAATAAAATATTTTTTAAAAAAGAGAGAATAGAAGTTGCTTGAGGAAAGGTATTCTTTTGCTTTTCTGACTCTGCTCTGTACATAGGAAATACTTTACAAATTAATTTTTTTTATTTAAAATGAAATCATTGATGAGTTTTGTTTTTACAATCATTTACATTTCCCATTGTAGTACCTTCTTTACCTCCTCCCAGAGATTCATATCTTATAATTAAGAATAGAAAAAAAGGAAGAACAAACTTTTACAAAACTAACCAAGATATGAAAAAGTCTAATGTTATATAGTTTTCTATGCTTATAGACCCCTACTATTGCAAAGAAGCAGATTTATCTTTTTTTGCAACCAAACTTGGTTATTATAATTTCGTAGCTTGCAATTTCAATTATTTTATTTTTACTTTTTTCATATCCATTGTCAGTCAATAAGCATTTCTTAAGTTCCCAATATGTTCTAGGTATTGGATAATTACAAGTTTCTTACCTGAATGGTTGGACCAGTTCACAGCTTCACCAAATTGTTTCTTTGTGCCCATCTTATTACAATACCTCTAATATTGACTAGTCCCAGTTTTTTTATCCTTACTAATTTTCTAGATCTGAGGTAAAACCATGCTTATTTTGATTTGTATTCTTTTCATTAGTGATGTTGAACCTTCTTTCATATGTTTGTTAAATAATTTGCAGTTCTGAAAATATTCATACCTTTCACCACTTTTTTATTGGGGGAATGGATTTTGGACTTATATATTCCTTATTAATTCTTTACATAATATAAATACAAGACAGTTAAAAAGATATTTAATACAATAATTTTTCTTTTCAATTTATATCAATGAAATGATTAATTTTAGTTTTTGTAATTATCTCTGTCCACTTTTTAAATTTACCATGGTTTTGATAGGTATATAATCTGTTATCCTAAATTTTTTCAGCATGAACTTTCATATGCAAATCAGGTACCCACACTACCTGCCATCTAGGGGAGAGGGTGGAGAGAAGAAGGGGAAAAGTTGAAACAGAAGTTTTTGCAAGGGTCAATGTTAAAAAATTACCCATGCATATGTTTTGATATAAAAAGCTATAATAAAAAAAATCAGGTACCCATTTGAATTTCCTGTCATATATGCTGTTAAGATTTTGGTCTAAAGACCAATATTTTCCTACTATTCTAAACCTAATTCTATTAAACTGTATTTCAGTTTTCCCGATAATTTGCTTCAAAAAAAATTATTTCCCAGATCCCTTTTTTTTTTTTTAATGTCTTGGACTTTTATCAAATATTGGGTTCTGATTCTTTTTTTTCCTGATTCTTACTTATTTGACCTGTTCCGTTGATCTACCAAATAATTTTGATGATTACCACTTCATAATATTTCTTTAGGTCTGAAAGTGTTATTCTGCTTTCATTTTCACTTTTTTTTTTTCATTTTTCCATGGATATTTTCTTGATATTGTGGGGTTTTTGTTTTTGTTTTTTTTTTTTTTTGATCTACCAGATGAATTTTGTTATGATTTTGTCTGATTCTTTTTAGACTACCATTTGTAGTTTGATTGGTAAGCACTAAATCTATAAATTATTTCTTCTTATTATTATTTTATTATATTATTATTTCTTTAATAATCATTTTAGAAATTATATTTATACAGATATTGAGTGTATTTTAGAAGATTGGCTCTCAGATATTTTGAACATTTTATAATTATTTTTGTATAAGAGTTTCTTTCCATTGTTTCCATTATTGCTTAGCACAGGAGAAACACTTAATATATTTATTGAATTGAATTATATTTTGAAGATATTGAGTGTATTTTAGAAGATTGACTCTCAGATATTTTGAACATTTTATAATTATTTTTGTATAAGATTTTCTTTCCATTATTTCTATTATTGCTTAGTACAGGAGAAATACAATACATATTTATTGAATTGAATTGAATTGAAGTGCTTTTGATTTCTGTGAATTTATTTTGTAATCTGAAGCTTTACTAAACTTGATCTCAATTTCTTTGCTGATTCTCTAAAGTTTTCTAAATAAACACTCATATAATCAATTATGGGGATAATTTTATCTTCTCTTTGTCTAACTTTATGCCACAAGTTTATTTCTCTTACATTACTGCTATTGTTTAGTATTTTTAGATCTCTGTCATTAACATCAGGGAAAGGAATCATTCTTGCCTTACTACTGATTTTATTGAGAAAGTGTTAGTTTGAAAGCTAGGTTTTGATTTTATATATAATATATATATATACATATATATATATATTTAAACACATTACAACTATGATCTATCTATGCCTATATTTCAAAGGTTTTGGTTTTTTAGTATAAATTAATGTTATATTAATGTGGTTTGGAATTTTTTAAAAATGTGATTACATTGTTTTCTTATGTTGGACTCTTTTCATATTCAGTATGAATTCAACTTGATCATAGTAAATTATGTTTTTGATGAAATTGTTATAATTTTTTTAAACATTTAAAATTGATATTTGCTAATTATATTGTCATTTATTTCTCTTTCTTTGTTTTATCCTTTGCCAATTTAGTATGAGGACTATATTTGTCTCATAAAATTAGCTTAGTAGTTTCCTCTTTCTCAATTGTTGAGATTACTTTATATCATATGGATGTTAATGTCCCTTAAAAATTTGATAAAATTCTCCATAAATTCATTTGGACTACATTATTTTTTTCTTTGATAATTTCTTTTTGGCTAGTTTAAATTCCTTTTTGGTGACTGGAGGCAGACCAAACCAGGTAACAAATACAAAGCACTTTACAAACCTTAAAGCACTATATAAATGTTAGTTGTTGTTATCATTATTGTATTTTGTGAATTGGGGTATTTTTTTATGTAATCTACTTTTTTTTAGCATAGAATCATACAAAAGGTTCTGACAATTCTTTTTATTTCTTTGCTATGATTCCATTTCATAAAAAAAATTATATTTGCTCCCCCCCCTTTTTTAAATCAGGTTGACTTAACTTCATCAGTTTTGTTAAGCTTTTCAAAAAACACTTTTATCAGTTCTATAGTCTTTTTTGTTTTCCTTTGAACTATTCTTCCTCTAATTTTAAAGATTTCTTTCTTTATTCTTTTTTTTTTTTTTTTGGAGGGGAATACAGGGGAATATCTATTGGATTTTTTTTATCTGTTAATTTTTTAATGTTTAAAATGTATATTCTATTTAGCAGTCATCTTCTTGCCTTCCCCTTAATTTCATAATGTTTTGGGGGGGGGGCAGCTAGGTGACACAGAGAATAGAGCAATGAGCCTGGATTCAGGAAGCTTTGAGTTCAAAAAAGCTTTGAGGCCTCAGACACTTATTAGCTGTGTGATCCTGGGCAAATCACTTAGCCCTGTTTGTCTCAGTTTCCTCATTTGTAAAATGAGCTGGACAAGGAAATGGGAAACCAATCAAACTAATCCAGTATCTTTGTTAAGAAAATCCCAAATAACTTTAAGAAGACTTAGACACAATTAAACAACTTTTATTTTATTTTTTTAAATTTAATTTTTAATTTTAATTAAATATTTTAAAGGATATACTTTTTCCTCTGAGGACTACGTTAGTTATTCTAAAAATATTGGTATATTGTCTCAGAATTATCATTCCTTCTACACAGTATATTAGTTGTTTCTGTGTTTTATCCTTTGGTCTACTCAATTTTAGTATTATATTATTGGCTCAATTTAGGTCTATGGCTTTCTTTTATATTCCCTGAATCCATTACTTTTTAAAATGAGATTATAGCATTGAAAGTCTGTGCTTAGTATTTGCACATTTTTTGCATTAATTGCAATTTCTTTGTATGTGGACATTTTTTAAATGAGCCATTTAAAAAAAAGTGTCATATGGTACTGAGATTTTTTGGATGTTCTTTAGTGGTCCTATTCAAAATATTTCATAAATCTTTTAGCTATATATTCTCCAATAGTTTGTTTAGTTTTATATTTTCTCTTCTAGTAATCTAGTTGTGGGAGATGAATTTTAAAGTCTATTAATGTTGTACTACTATATATATATTTTACAATTCAATTATTTTTTTCTTTATTTAAATCAGGTACATATATGTTTAATATCAATATTGGCTCATTGTCTATGAATCCATTTAACAAAATGTTATTTATTTTTGTTGATGTGAATTTATATTTGTGCTTTTCTGACACTGATCACAATGACTCCTTTTTTATTTATTTTATGTATGTTTAATTGTATTCAAACTTCTCATTTTCATTCTGTATGTGTCTTTGCTTTTTTGATGTGTTTCTTGTAGAAAAGATTGTGGGATTAAAAAACTATTCTTCCACCCTTTTTATTGAATTATTGAATTGATTCATAATTAAATTTATTAATTAAATTAGTATTTTCCTCCACTTTTGTCATATTTTTTAAAACCCCTTTTCTTTTAAGGCAATACTTTCTTTAAGTGATAGGTGTAGTAAAACCTATTAAGTATTATCTACTTCAATGCTACTTATATCTCAGAGGCTTTCTTCCTTCTTTTCCCCTTCATGGTCCCATTTTTTTCTTCAGATTTTCCCCTAGTTTGAGGGGTTTTATTTAGAGTTTTATCTTTTATTTCTTCATTTATTTAGACAGCTATTTCTTTACTTCCTATTCTTTTCCTTTTCTATTTTTTTCTCTGAGTTAAGTGGCTAATAGAAAATTTCTTTTCTTCCCTTATAATTATTCATATTTACTAGATTTCTTTTACATACCTTTTCCTCAGAAGCTTTTTTTCATTATTTTCTTTGTTAATTTTCTTCCTTTTCAATTTGTTTTGAAATTTTATTCTCTCATCCACAAACTGTGCCCTTACTTATTTCTTCCTTAATTTATCTTTTTTCCTTTTGGGGTTAAAACTTCTGATGTATTGACCTTGAGCTCTGTTTTCTAATCAATTTCTGGCTTTTTTTTTTAATAAATCATGTCTCATTGTCCCTTTTTTCTTTTGGTCCTCACTCCTACAAATATATAATATTTATATATATTATATATATATAATTTTTTTTGAGGAAAGTATTTTGGATAGAAACAGTGGTTAAAGTTAAAAATCACTGTCCCCCAAATGTACCTTCTCTTTCATTCTATTTCTTGCTTTTATCATGAATATCCTCTTACTCATTGGGTAGAACACCTCATCTTTGTGCCTGTGTCCTCCCTATATTTTTATGTACTTGCTACTTTTTGGACGTGCATTTTGCTTTTCCTTGGCCAGGATGTTGTCCATGGAAGCACAGCACTTTCTCATACCAATTCCTTTTCTTACCTCCTCACCCAAATTAAACGTCTCATGAGTTTTCCATCTCTCTAATAGGCATAAAACCTTTAATTTGTGGATATGCTGCTTTTTAGGGGTACTCTTCCCTCTTCCTTTTTTTTAAAAATTTTTTTAGATTCAGTCACTATTTTCTTCTGCCTTTCTCATTTTCATGCAGTTTTTCTTTTTTTTGGTGAGATTAGAAGAATCATAATCTTTTAATTATTTGCCTGTGGGTTTAGTAAAGTTACATTACCCATTTTCCATTTTTCCTGTTCTCACTACCTGTTTATGTATCCTTCCATTGTTCCATTTTGACTCACAAAATATATTGATTCCCATAAGGAAGTTATGGGATTTGGTCCATGGTGTTTCAGTTCTACTTCTCCAGTTTCTTTAAGTTCTGCCTTAAAAAACAAACAAACAAACAAAAACTCTTGATGGGCCTTTATTGTTTGTTTTTGAATTTATAATTCAGTCTTTAATCTTTAAATGTTCAATAATTAATTATATTACTTCCTTGATTATCTTTAGGGGGTTTCTATTTCTTACTAACTGTGTGACCCGAAGCAAGTTACTTAACCCTATTTGTTCAGTTAATTTATCTGTAAAAAAAAAAAACTGAGCTTAAGAAGGAAATGGCAAACCACTTCAATATCTTTTCTATAAAAACCTCAAATGGATTCCCGAAGAGTCAGACATGACTACAAATGGCTGAATGACAATTATCATTTGTTGTACATGCAAGTAAAATCTTTTGTTCTCTCTTTTTTTTTTAAGGAAAACCTCCCCTGACTCTTTTTTAGTTGAACATCCATTTTAAAAACATGTTTTGGATCTAGTTTGCAAATTATACTGTTTTGGATTATAGCTTAAGCTCACTTGTTTTTCATACTTTATTTTAATATTTCCTTCTACTGTTTCTAACGAGTAAAAAAAAAAGTGTTCTTTGATTTCTTTTTCCTTTATATTTGAAAGTCTTTTCCCTAGACTTGAATAATTTGTTGTTTGTTATTTGAATTGTTAAATTAAAAAATTTTTGGCTTGTAGTTTGAAATATTGGATTCTTTCCCCTTAGAGGCAATTCTTTCAATCAGTACTTTGCTTTCTATATTCACAGGTTCTCTGTAGTTCTCATATATTGTTTCCTATATTATAGTACTCGGTTTTTTTTTTTTTTTAATTTGTTATTTTCTTCTGGGAGACGTGATCTTTAAGTTGATTCTGTGCATTCTATCTTCAAACTCAATAGCTCTGACTTCTTTAAAGATGCTTTTTAAAAGCATTGTTTCTTTGTTGAATCTTTTATATCAGATATTTTTTCATTTAAAGGAATTTTTTTTATTACAAATCTTTTTCTTAGAGACATGCTACCATGAATTTCTACCCACCATAATTTTTGTTTCAGTCACTATTTGTTTTCTCAGGGATTTCTTTTAAAAAGAAAACATTCTGGACTTTCTTATTGTTATTCCAAACTCTCTTAGGATTTTTTATTTTATCAGGTTTACTTTACATTGTAATATTTCTTAATGGCTTTGTAATCTTTATGAGGATTTCAAACATCTGTCCTAGTTTTAAGATTTTCTCAGTTAATTGATCTACTTAGGCTTTGGTCTTTATTGGGTTTTCTTGCTCTGGAAATCTTTGATATTTAGGCATTTTCCCCTTATGTTATTCTGTCATTCATTTTTTGACTCCTTTTTCTTTTCTGATTTGTACACCTTAAAGGCTGGGGGTCACAGATAGCTCAATCTACTCCAGAGAGATTTGGGGTTCGCTAGCCTGAATTCCTGTGTTGAGTACTCTTCAATGGTCAGAATACTGATCACAAATGAATTTAAGTCATATTTCCTTCAGACCCAATGTAGACATACAAGTTAGTCTCTGACCTACTTTCTTCTTTAGCTCTCCTTTTCTTCTCAAGATGAAATGAATCAAGGTCTGTACTTTTTATATGGAGACAAGAGCACAGGAGTGATATTGTAAAAAGAGTCTCTGCAGCTTTAAAAATCCATAAACTAGGAAAAATTCTGGGAAGAGAGGAAACAACTCTCCCATCCTCCTAATATGTTGAGTTGAATCAGTGACTGCTACTTTTTGTCGGGTACAAATCAGACAGGGAAGGAGATGCTTTGGGAAAGTGTCTGTAGTTGAAAGAAGTCTCAATATGAATATGAAATTCAAGCTCATGTATCAGTTTAAATGTTCTTAAAGTAAGCTCCTATAGGGCGTCTGGATGGCACAATGGAGAGAATGCCAAGTCTAGAGTAAGGAAGACTCAGCTTCCAGAGTTCCAATCTAGCCTCAAACACTAAATCCTGTTTACCTTTGTTTCCTCATCTGTAAAATGATCTGGAGAAAGAAACAGCAAGCTACTCAGTATCTCTATGAAGAAAACTCTAAATGGGGTCACAAAAACTTGAACATGACTAAAAAACATTTTGTTGTTCAGACATTTTTCAGTTGTGTCTGACTCTTCATTATATATATGACATGGAGGTCATATATATGGGATGTATGTCTATATTATCTGGAGATTCCTACATGTTTAAGAAGAATTTTCTAGCATGTTCAATTTCTGACTTTGGCTTAAGATGCTCTTTAATGCTATAAAAGAAGTTGTTTCTTCCATAGCTCAGGTTCAACATAACTTTGGCCTGTAATTATCACTGTATTGTTGTTTAGGGTTAGAGTATTTTAAATGTTAATATTTTAGTATATCATGAAAGAGCATGGCTACAAAATAATATAGATGGATCTATTCTTAAAATATTTCCTGGCTATAGCAGATATAAAAGTTTTATTTGAAATTCTATCGGTTAGGTAGGATTATAGATTAGTTACAAAGCTTCCTTCATTTTACAATTTAAAAAACTGAGGCAAAAGAAACTTAAATAAATTGACCTAAGCCATATAAGTAATCATAAGAAAGATTCGAACCCAAATCTTCACACTTGGAAACCATTGCTCTTTCCAATGTACAGTGGTTTTCATTAAATAGATTTCTCTAAATCAAACTAAATTTCAATTAAAAAATTCACTCTCCTCCATTCATTGTCCCCAAAAGGAAAAGATGTTCATTTTTTAACTTCAATAGAATGCTTTTCAATAAAATCTCTTAAATTTATTATAACAATTCAATACTATATCATTATACTTCTTAATCGGATGATCATGTTAGGATCATGCTAGAAATCACCATTCCATATTATAGATTTGTGATAAATTCAGCAAACATTTATTTGACATATCTTCTAGAACTATGTGTTTCATTTTGACTGAATGAAGCCTATCCAATTAAGGTACTTTAAAATGTAGAAGTAATGTTCTACTTTTTATAGTTCATTGTTGATCAGATATATAATTAAACCAGGATTGCTTCGTAAATTCTATTTTTTTTCTCTTCTTGTTTCTTTGTTCTGCTCCCTTCTCTCCGCCCAACAAAGAATAAGCAATCCAGTTCTGTACATTTACCCACTATATAAAGAAGTATAAGGTGTATAGAGGAAATATACCTATATAAATAAGTGTAGAAGCTACAAAAGCTATATTGGCTATGAACAAGGAAGGAAAAAAACTATTCTAGGGGACTAACTTTTTCTTTTCTTTAGGTAATATATTTTCTTATTGTTCTTTTAAAATGTCAAACAACTCTACATTAAAATCACGAGCTCTTTTTTGAATGCACTGATTTTTCTTGTGATTTTCTTTCCCCTTTCCCTAGCATTAACATCTATATCTTTACCTTTAAAAACATTACTTTCACTTATGAATTTTTTACATTAAAATTTTTGTTATTATTTGATACTGATGTAATGGCTGGTGTTTGTTATTTAATTGCTGATTTTTTTTCATCACATTTCAAATAAATTTTTATATTCTTTTACTAAAAACACTCCCAAATAAGACATAAAAAGAAAATATAGAATTCTGACTATGATTTGAAAATAAAAACATGAACTTTGTTTTGATATAGACAAATGAAAGCTACAATAATGATAAAAACATCATATTAAGAATCATGAATATATATAAGAATTTTGAACAAAATTAGAAGAAAAATTCATACTCCATGACCTTTCCTTTGTATTCTCTAAAAACTTATTTGACTAAGACTGTAGTTTAAAGGTCAATTAAATTAAAATGAAAAATCTGATCAAATTATTATTTGGTCAACATAATAATAATTCACTTAAGACATTTCTACTTAATTAGCTAAATTATTTTCGCATCACTTTTTTTGTGCACATAAGTATTATTTATATGTATCATAATTACTTGTATCCTTTTATCTTCTTATTTTCTTCTAATTTATATTTTGTGCCTTTCTCAGAACCTAGCAGAATGCATACCAAAAGTCATGAGTATATCAAATTCAATTGAAAGTAACCATAACCTCTCGGCTTGTAACCTTCCTCAATATTACCCAATTTTCTTCTAAATTATGGAGCTTCTCTTTATTCTGTAGGTGGTCTTCATTCTGCTATGGCATACTCTGTCACCTAGTCCCAAATTACTTTTTTTTTTCTGTTTTTCTTTGTATTTTCAATGTTTAGCATAGTATCTGGTATATAGTAGATACTTAATAAATGCTTATTGACTAAACTTTTCAACCTTAATACATCCCACTAAGTTTGTACACTCTACTTTAAAACTTTTTAGCATAATTAGTTTTAGACATGCCATATGCCCACCCCAACGAATTGTACACTCTTTGAGACGAAAATATTTTATCTTACATATTTATTTATTCTCAACATTTACTATGCTTGATAAATATTTGTCAAATTGTTTTGATTTTCCATTCCATTCAATTACTTCTTGAATATTTTAATGTATAAACAACGGGGCAGATGCTAAAACATATATATCTAGAGGTAGACACTGGACCTATGATTTTAGTGTCATGGGAACTCCTACAGAAGAAAGCTTGCTATACCAATTCAGGTTCCTACCTATTCTGAAACTTATAATCTTAGAAAGTTGCCTAGAACCAAAGAGTGAAGTTAAATGGACTGCCCAAGATTGTATAAACAGTATGTGTCAGAGACAGGATTTGGACCCACGTGTTTCTGGCTTCAAGTTTAGTGATCTATCCACTTTACCCATGTTATGCATGAACCTAATTCTATATGAAGCCAATGACAGACACATTGTTCCTAATTGTCTCATTAGGACTAAATTCATTTATCATAAAATAAAATATTTCAAATTTACTTTCAGAAACATCAATGAGTATAAATTCACATAATACATTTATATATACACACACATTTATACATATACACATATACTACTTATGTGTATACATTCAAATAATATACACATATAAATACATATACACATACATATATACATACATATTCATGTTATTATTGTTTGTCCTTCATTCTCAAAGAAGACCATAATATCAGGGAGGTAATACTGTAATATTCAAGTGAAATGAATTTGAGTGAGGGAGGGCTATGCAAGTTTACCTGCCTCACTTTCCCCTCCAGAACCATCTGGATCCAGTGGCCAGATAGAGATCAGAAGGACTGGAGATAGCCCTGGTTGCAGTGGGAAACTTTTGTCTTTTTAAAGTAAGGTCTTTAACACATACATATAGATAATACAAACCGACACATAAACATGTAAACATATATAAATACATCTACACATACTTACATATATATGTATGTATTTATCAGCTATAAATTGACAAAAAAAAACCCATATATGCCCAGGAAAAAACGAAGGGATGGATGCTTGGCATTATGAAAGGAACATTAAGGACTAACCATTTTTTTTTTAAACAATATGAACCTAATCTTATTCTTGCTCTGGAATTGTCACCATGACTTCTGTTTTAGGATCATGAAGGTTATTGTTTTGGCCTTTTTTGAATAGAAAACTTATCCATTCCTGACTAAGTTTCAGTTCATTCATTTATACAGCAAAACTCCTCTAATGAAATGTGAAATGCAATATATTACGCATGGTTAATAAAAACAGAAGCATTGAAGAACACAAATGTCTATTTTAAGAATCTGTTAAAAAGACAGGAGAAAGTAATACTTTGTGTGGTGCAAAGGGTTATTTATTCTCTTAAAATGCTATTGTAACAGAGTAAAATGTACTTTTGTATTTTATATGACATCTACATGGGGAATATATAAGTATATATATATATATGTGTATGTATGTATTATCATCATCACTTGAACAAACATTACAGCTAAGGACTTTGGGGAAAGAAAGGGAAAGGATTTATATGTTAAGTGAAAGAAGATGGGAAGAATTGACATCAAAAATTTCTTTGTAAATAATGATATTATACATTTGAATTTTAAATTAATAACAATTCAAACTTCTGGAATTCTCTCCCTTTCAAACTATCTTGGCCTTATATGCATGCATACATACATATATGTGTGTATATTTATGTATATACATATTTATACATATATACCCATATTCTTCTATATGGTTTTTATTATTTCAATAATTCTATTTATATCATTCATCCAATCACAGGAATTTGGTGAGATTAATCTAGGTGAACAGGGTCCAAATAAACTAGAAATTTTCATCTTTATTCTTTCTTTGAAGTGGTAAAATAATCTTTGCTTTTTACAAGAACTTATTGGTAATCACATAAGTAACTGACCATTTAAAAAATCCTTCTTAAAATAAAAAAGGATATAAGAAACCATCATATGAATAAGCAGGAAACATGATCATATACTTAGAGTTGAAAGAAACTAGAGGTTGTCATGTCCAATCCTTTCATTTTACAGTTGAAAAAGCGGAGGCCCAGGTATGCAGAATGACTCCTTCATGGTTCCACAGGTAACACGAGAAGAGTTGGGATCTAAACTCAGGTCATTTGATTTCGAACCCTTGCATTCTTCCCACTGCTTCACGTTACCTTGAACCTCTTCATTACCCTCAAGCACAATAGGGAAATTCAGAAGGGAAAGTGGGAAGAAAGATAAAAATACTCAGTATGATTAAAAGGCTTGATTGAGGTCACCCACAGAATTTGAAAACATTTTCTTAGACTCCAAATCCAACATTTTCTGCCACACCAAATGGAAGTCAATCCATTATAAACATTTATTAAGCACCTACTATGTTTAGGAGAGGGCTCAGGAAGGTCTCAGGACTGGGAGATAGGATTACTCCAACTATGTGCTTCACTGTCTCTGTTCATCAGTTTTTCCTATAGCTTCTTCATTTGTAAAATGAGGCACTTATTTTCCTCAGTGACTTCTTAGGTTCCTTCTAGCCCTATAACTATTATCTTTTAAGAACTATGCAAACATTTATAACTATACATTTGCATAGAGATTTACTTTATTCATTTGCTATTTCAGCCAGTATTCTATTAGAAAACTTTAATTAACAGAGGACCAGCCCAGCCCTAAGCAAAATTATGAGGGAAGCAAAGTTTTCCTTTTTTTTCTGGCTCACACTTCACTTTTCTGCTCTTTTTCATCCTCCTTCCAACCTTTTTGGTGTCCTATCCTGTAAGACTTTGCCATCATTTAGCCTCTGCTAAGACACTGCTATAACAGTCCCCCTTAAAGGAGTGCTTATGTTTCATTCAGAAACATTTAAAACATTAAAAAAAAATCAAATGGAATGGCAAAATGTTAAATACTGACAGGTAGCTGGGGAAATTATTCCTTAGACCAGATATATTTAATATCACTGTGTTGTTTTATAGGTGAGAGGATTGATATCTAAAAAAATTAATGAAAGAACATTAATTATGTGTTTATTATATGCCAAGCACTATGCTAACCACTGATGATACAAATAGAAAAGAGAGACAATTCATACCCTAAAGGAATTTTTCTTCTAAGTGGGGAAATTGGCAACAGATTAGGTAAGAGTGACCAGGTAAGGGAGTATCTGGGAAATTGAGGAGATTATAAACTGATATATAGAACAGTCAATAAATATACCCTTTTCCAGAAAATATAAAATTTGGATTTGATTTCCCCTTGAAGGGGACAAAGAGGTAGGTGGTACCTGCCAGGAGACAAGGCAGCTGAAAAGATTATCAGAGTGTAAGGCTGAGTGAAAGGTAAACAATAATTTGAAGGTCTGTGTGGGATTCTGGGGCCATTTAGATATAGTGGGCTGCTTGAGATTGTGAGATTATTCTTACTCATTCTCCAATAAAGGAAGCCTATAAAAGGTCATAATTCCAAAGCAGACTAAATAAATAAATTTGGCCAGTGTCTTAAGAAATATTAGATAAAGAGGGCCTGAAACTAATGTTTCCTGAATCTGATTTGATTTTTATGATTTGTCATTCTCTAACATACCTACCTATCTTACGAGGTCATTATGAGCATAAAATGATATAAAATATTATAGTACTTTGGAAACTTCTAAATTCTATACAAATCCATTATGTGGATACTTTTATCTTTCCAAAATTACCTTATACATAGTTTTTTTTTTAGTATTTTGTTTTTCCCCAGTTACATTAAAAAGTTTTTAGCATTTAAAAACAATCTTTGAGTTCCAAATTTTTTTCCCTTCCTCCTTCCCTACTCCCACTAGGCAAGTAATTCAATATAGTTTATACATGTGTAGTCATTCAAAACATCTCCATATTAGTCAAGTTCTGAAAAGAAAACATAGACCAAAAAATACCTCAAGAAAAAAAAAAAGAAAAAAAAAAAGTATGCTTCAATCTGTTTTCAGACACTAGCAATTCTTTCTCTGAGAGTGTATAGCATTTTCCATTATAAGTCCTTCAGAGTTGTCATGGATCATTCTATTTCTGAGAATAGCTAAGTTATTCACAAATGATCATCTTAAAATATTGCTGTTACTTTGTACATAGTACATTTCATTTTTTTTATCAGCTTAGGAAAGTCTTTAAAGGTTTTTTCAAGAACCATCCTGCTCATTATTTCTTATACCACAATAATATTTCATCATAATCATATGGGTGCTATAAATTTTTTTTGTACCTGTAGATGCTTTTACTTTTTGTTTTTTAATCTCTTTTGGGATGCAGACCTAGGACTGGTATTGCTTGGTCAAAGGGTATCCATGATTTTATAGCCTTTTCGGCATAACTCCAGTTAGCTCTAACGAACAGATGAATCTGTTTACAATTCCACCAACATTATACATTTATGTCTATATCCTCTCCAACATTTATCATTTTCCTTCTCTGCCCATTAGCCAATCTAATAGTAGTATTTCAAACTTGTTTTAATTTTCATTTCTCTAATCAATAGTGAATTAAACATTTTTTCCTACAATAAAGATAGCTTTGATTACTATATCTGAAAACTATCATATCTTCTGATCACTTATCAATTGGGGAATAGCTCTTATTTTTATCAGCTTTACAATTCTTTATTTGATAGTTTGAGAAATGAGGCATTTATTAGATAAAACTTGCTTCAAATTTTTTCTTTTACATTTACAATTGCTCACTGTATTTCCCTCCATCCTATCTCTTCCCCCTATTTATTCTATTCTCTTGTTCAAGAGCTCTTTTCATCCTTCCCCCTTCTCAAAAGTGTTTTCTTCTGACTACCCCTTTCCCCAATCTGCCCTCCCTTCTATTGCCTGCCCTGTCTCCCTTATCTCTTTCCTCCTACTTTCCTGTAGGGTAAGATAGATTTGTATCCCCAACTGAGTATGTTATTTCTTCTTTGAGTCAATTCTGATGAGAATAAAGTTCACTCACTTCCATTCATCTTCCCCCTCTTTTCTTCTAATGTAAAAGCTTTTTCTTGCTCCTTTTATGTGAGATAATTTACCCCATTCTACTTCTCTCCCTTTTTCCCAATACATGCTTATCTCACCCCTTAATTTTATTTATTTTTTGAATATAATCATTTTATATTCTTATTCACATCTTGCCCTCTCTCTACATATACTCTTCTAACTGTTCTAATAATGAGAAAGTTTTTATCATCTTCCCATGTAAGAATTTAACACATTAATCTTATTAAGTCCCTTATTGTTTTCCTTTCCTATTTTTCCCCTTTTATTCTTCTATTGAATCTTATATTTGAAAGTCAAATTTTACTTTCAATTCTGTTTTTTTTTTTCATTAAGAAAGTCCTCTATTTCATTGAATATTCATTTCCCCCTTGAAGGATTATATTTAGTTTTGCTGAGGAGGCGATTCTCTAATCCTAGCTCCTTTGCCCTCTGGAATATTGTATTCCAAGTTCTCCAATTCTTTAATGTAGAAGCTGCTAAATCTCATTTTGTCCTTACTGTGGCTCCAAGATACCTGAATTGTTTCTTTCTGGTGTCTCAGACATGAAGCTCTGGAATGTGGCTATAATATTCCTAGGAGTTTTCATTTTGGGATCTCTTTTAAGAGGTTATGAGTGTATTCTTTTCATTTTTATTTTACCTTTTGGTTATAGAATATCAGAGCAGTTTTCTTGATATTTCTTGAAAAATGAGATCTAGGCTCCTTTTTTTTTTTTTGCTCATGGCTTTCAGATAGTCCAGTAATTTAAAAATTATCTCTTTTAGATCTATTTTCCAGATCAGTTATTTTTCCAATAAAATATTTTACATTGTCTTCTATTTTTTAATTCTTCTGGTTTTTATTTTATTGTTTCTTGATTTCTCATTAAGTCATTAGCTTCCATTTGCTCAACTTTAGTTTTTTAAAGAATTACTTTCTTCAGTGAGCTTTTATATCTGTATTTCCATTTGGCTAATTCTACTTTTTAAGGAGTTTTATTCTTCAGTGTACTTGCCAATTCTTCTTTTTGAGGCATTCTTCTGCTCATTGGCTTTTTGTATCTCCTTTACCATTTGACCCAGTAATCTGTTTTTTAAAGTGTTATTCCCTTCCATATTTTTGGTGTATCCTTTATCAAGATGTTAATTCGTTTTTCATGATTTTCTTGTATGCACTTTAATTTCTCTTCCCAATTTATCTTCTCCCGCTCTTATTTGATTTTCAAATTCCCTTTTGAGCTCTTCCATGACCTGAGATCAACTTTTTTTTTCCCTTGGAGGCTTTGGACACAGTAGCTTTGACTTTGTTTTCTTTTGAATGTGTATTTTGACCTTCCTTGTCACCATAGTAACTTTTTATGATTAGATTTTTTTCTATTGTTTGCTCATTTTCCCAGACTATTTCTTGAATTTAGACTCTCAACTGGGGTTAAGTGATTTGCCCAGGGTCAAATAGCTAGGAAGTGTTAAATTTCTGGAGCCAAACTTGAATTCGGGTCGTCCTAATTTCAGGGCCACTTCTCTATCTACTATGCAATCTAGCTGTTTCAAATTTTAACTCTTTGTTAAAGTGGGGTTCTGCTTCAGATTTGAACAACTGTTTTCAGAAATACTTCTTGGGAGTTGTAAGTTTTTAGTTCTTTCATGGCAATATGATCTAAGGAGAGTAATTTACTACTCTCCTGGCCTGTTCTCTGCTCTGTGAATGATCAACCACAAGTAGGAACTATGAAAAGGGTCCTGGCTCCACTGTGGCTGCAAGCTCTTAGGTTCTAGTGCTCCTCCTTGCCCTGGGACTGCCATTTAGGGTTGCAACCTGGATTTGAGTATGGGAAAAGCAACAAAGTCCTGCCTCAGTTCTAGCAAAGAGACCTGTGTAATATTCTTATGACCAGTTGTCCAACTTTCTTATCATCTGTGGCTGGGAGCTCCAGAGATGCTGCCATTTTTGATTCAGTAGCTCCCAAAGCCTCTTTCAGGTTTGCTGAAGTCTGTTCTACACTGGCACAGTCTGCACTGAACTGTTCTCCTCTCTTATCCAGGTACTATAAACCTTTTCTGCTGACTCAAGTTGCCTTTGTCTGGAGAATTATTTATCCTGGGTTTTTTTTTTTTTTTTTTTTGTGAGTTCAGCTGCTTTAGGAAATGTAAATTTATGGCATCATGAAAAACATTTTTCTATGTTTTCAAATATATGTACTTTAATTCAGGAATTTTTAACCCTCATTTTACAGCTGGCAATAGTGGTACTCAGGCAAGTTAAATGACTTGCTTAGTTTGGGTCCTATAGGAAAGAAAAGGTAGAGCTGGAACTAGAGCCCAAATATTTCTGTTTTTTATATCATGCATTCCATTATGAAACTATATATGTATACTACATTATGCAATTAGCTTTATAGAATCTTTTAGAGAATTAATTAGAAAATTTGATGGTAGAAAAACAAGAGAAATAGCCAGTGTGAAAAGTCTGACTCTTATTGTGTCCTTCCAGTTATTACCATAACCAGTCCTTGCCTGGAGCTGTAGTCATTTTGATGTGCACACACTGTCTACCATCCTTTGATAGGCCAGGTAATTTTAGAATCTAGACTACCTGCACTGGCCCTCAAAAAGTAGCATTTAGTGAAGTCTTTAAAAAGCATCCTCTTTGTTCAGAAACTCTTCAATCTGAAATGTGATCTCTCTGTGACTTCCTACCACTTGTGGCAGCAATTTTATCTTTAAGTAGAAAACCAGCAATAATATGTCCTTGGAGGAATGTAAAAAAAAATAAAACCTGCTATCACAGTATAAAAAAAAACTATCAAAAATTAATGTAACAAAACCTTGCAAAAAGGCATTGAAATATATGCATAAAAAGTACTTTTTTTAAAAAAGGGGTGTTATTTATATTTTGTGGGAATCTATGAAGGAAGAAAGGAAAAATTCTTTCTTCTCAAATCTTTCCAAGTCTTTCCAGTTAGTTGACAATTTAAAGTAGATTGACAGGAAGCTTTAGGATTTTAGAAGGCTATTGGGAATGAAGTGAGAGGTAGAAGGCAGTGAGCTAGAGTAATTCTATGACTCAATAACAACAACAAAACAGAACAAAAAATTTAGAAGTTTGGAAAAGGAAAATAAAAAAGGGGGTAGAGATGAACTGAAAACCTTTTTCAAAGTTCAAAGTCTTTCTTTCCCTTTGCTAATGTACTACACAGATACTTGTATCAGCTTTATATTATCTTTAGTTCCTCTAAACTGGAAATACAATTTTTTGTCACAGTTAGAAATTGTTTTTGTAACAACAACAACAACAACAACACAGTTGCAAACAGAAGAATCAGGCTGGCCCCTGGCATTTGTTATAATAAGTTTATTGCCCAAAGCACCACATCTCAAGCACTAAAATAATAGTGAGCCCAAACTTTAACACTGGAAAACTGGTCAATCTCTCTGAGAAATCTTGAGCACTACATTTTAAGAGGAGCATTGACAAAGTAGAGTACATCCAGAGAAAAGCAACTAAGATTATATAGGATCTGAAAAACAGATTACACGAAGATTAATTAGTTCAAAGAATCATAGAATTTTAGAGTTGGAAGCAGAAATTTGATGAACCTAGC
The DNA here is from genome assembly GCF_016432865.1 of Antechinus flavipes. Classification (NCBI taxonomy): domain Eukaryota; kingdom Metazoa; phylum Chordata; class Mammalia; order Dasyuromorphia; family Dasyuridae; genus Antechinus; species Antechinus flavipes. The sequence goes on from NC_067398.1 coordinate 176,078,045, forward strand.
TCATACTGGTTCATGAGAACCAATTGTAAGCAATTTCCCTTTGAATACACTATAAATCAGGGCTTGATTTATTGATTTGTTGACTATCTAGATGGAAGAAAATGAGATAATATTAATAACTATATTAAATTTTAAAAGTTTATTGAGTAAACAACTCATATACTACAGCCCTAGCCCCACCTGCCACAGAACCAGTTAAACATTTACTAGAACACCTTCTGTTGGAACAAAACTCAATAGCCATCTAGTCTAACCCATACCTGAAAAACAATCCTTGCAACATGTCTGGCAAGTGATTGTGTTCTGCCTGAAGATCTCCAGTGATCTTATTATCTCCCAATTCCCTCAGTCCAGCTACTCAAATTATTTTTGATAAATGATGATTATTAGGAAACTTTCCTGCCATCCAACCTCTGTTTGCCACTTTTCAATTTTTATGTACTCCTAGATTCTGGGGTCAAATAAAAGAAGTTTAATTTTTTTGTTCACAAAACAATTCTCTCTTCAAATATTTGTCCCAACTCAATCTTCTCTTTTCTTAAAAAAACATTCCTAGCTCCTGTGTGGTATGGACCAAAAACCTTCAACTATGCTGATCTACTTCCTCTGAATACTATATCTAATTCCTTGTGGAAAACTGTGACACTCATAACTGAATGCAATTCTTTAGATTTGATCTGATCTGCACAAGATATAGTAGGATTACTATCTTAGTGTTGTTGTTTAATCAGGTTTTATTCTTTTCTTTGCAAAGATTCTGGAATGATTTCCCATAACCTTTTCCAACTCCTTTTATAGATGAAGAAATTGAGGGAAGCAAGCTTAAGTGACTTGACCAGGATCATACTGCTAGTAAATATCTGAGGCTGGATTTGAATTCAAGAAAATGAGTCTTTTGACTCCAGGTTCCAGTACTCTACTCACTGTGCCATCTAGCTGCCTGATTTGTTACAGCGAGCAACTTTTTTTTTTTTTTTTTTTAAGAAGGTGGGAGTAGATAAGCCCTGAATCTAGAGTCAGAAGATCTGGTTTCAAATTCCATTTCTAACATTTAGCACTTATATGACTTTGGGGATATCACTTAGGTTTCTGGATCTTGTCTTCCTTATCTAGAAAATGGAGTTTGGATTAGATGATCTCCAAAGTTCCTTCCAGCTCTAAATCCTATGACAGTAATGTAAAAAGAAAAAGAGGAAAGAGGAAATTAATGAAATGTTAACACTACATAGGAGACAACAGAGAGAAGTTCAGAAAAAAATTCAGACAAACAGGTCAGTGCTGGTACCATCATGTTAAATTAAATGTATATATTTTTAAAACTGCACAGAATAGATACTCATATTTTCATATTCAAATGCCTTTTTATTTTCTTTTAATAGTTAAATATTCATGTTATTATTGATTCCATAAAGAGAAACAATTTTCCCATTTTAATATTTTATTTTTCCAAAGACCTGTGAAAACTATTTTTAATATTATTTTTTAAAATTCTGAGTTCCAAATTCTCATCTTCCCCCTCCCCACACACACACACTATAAGGCAAGAAGTTTAGCAAAGATCATGCAGTGAAGTAATGTAAAACATTTCCATATTAGTTCTGTTATAAAAGAATAGAAAAACATCCAAGAAAAAATTTTTAAAGTCTGCTTGACTATGCATTCATCTTGCAGTTGAATATTGTTTTTTTTCTAGCTCTATAAGATAATTTTTGATAGTTTTATGATATGGCACTGAATAAGTAAATTTCAGTAGGATTATCATTTTTATTATATTGGCTCTACTTACCCATGAGCAATGAATAATTTCCAATTGTTTAGATTTTTTTTTTTTAAGATTTTATGTTAAAAGTGTTTTGTAATTATGTTCACATAGTTTCTATATTTATCTTGGCAGGTAGAATTCCTCCCCACTCCCCCGATATTGTATATCATTTGCAATTATCTTAAATGGAGTTTCTCTTTCTATCTCTTACTTTCAGATTTCATTGGTAGTATATAGAAGTGCAGATGATTAACATAGGTTTATTTTATATCCTGAAATTTTGCTTAAGTTGTTAATTACTTCAAATAGTTTTCCAGTTGATTCTCAGGTTCTTCAAGTAAATCATCATATCATCTGTAAAGAATGATAATTTTGTTTCCTCATTGCCTATTCAAAATTCCTACAATTTCTTTTTCTTGTCTTATTGATATAGCTAACAGAGGCAATTAAATGATATAGTGGACACAGCACCGGCCCTGAAGTCAGGAAAACCTGAGTTCAAATCTGGCCTTAGACACTTAAAACTTACTGGTTATGTGACTTTGGACAAGTCATTTAATCCCAATTACCAAGCCCCCAAAAAAGTACAAATAACTATTATTATAGCTAGCATTTCTGGTATAATATTGAATAATAGTGGGGATGTAACAATAATAGTATCTAGTATAATATTGAATAATAGTGGTGAATAGTGGTGAATACTCATGTATTCTTACTTCACCTTGTTGGAAAGCCTTCTAGTTTATCTCCATTATAGACAATGTTTGCTGATAGTTTTGGTAATTACTGCTTATCATTTTATGGAAAGTTCCCTTTATTCCTATGCTTTCTGTTATGTTTTTTAATAGGAATGACTATTGTATTATTATTATCAAAAGCTTTTTTCTGTACCTACTGAGACAATTATGATTTCTGATGGTGTTATTATTGATATAGTCAATTATGCAGAGAGTTTTCCTTGAACTATCCCTATATTTCTGATATAAAACTCACCTTGTCAATAGCATATGATTTTGGGGAGGGTATATTGTTATAATCTCTTTGCTAGTGCTTTAAGATGTTTGCATCAATATTCATTAGGGAAATTGGTTTGTAGTTTTTTTTTTTTTCTGTTTAGGTATCAGCATCATATTTGTGTCAAAAAAAGAATTTGCTAAGACAACCTTTTTATTTTTCCCAAGTAGTCTATATAGCATAGGAATGAATTGTTCTTTAAATGTTTGGCAGAATTCACTTGTGAATCCATTTAGTCCTGAAGATATTTTCTTAGGGAACTCATTGATGTTTTATTCCATTTCTTTTTCTAAGATAGAGTTAAATATTCTGTTTCTATTTCTGTTAATTGAAAACAATTTTTAAAAGACAATCACCTAGTAGATAGAATGAAAGAACGGAACCAGGAAAACTATGCAGGAAACTGAGCTTCTGACTTTATTCATTCTGTTACTTTGGGCAAGTCACCTAAGTTCTAAATCCCTCAAGGAACTCCCCAGGGCTTAACTTCTAAGGAAAACATGATTTATGGTATTGAAGAGAATTCTTACACCTGGAGTTCATTGACACTGACAAAAATTATAATATATATAATAGTTACTTTAAACTACAGCCATGTGTCTTATACTTCACACCATAAGGGATTTCTTATTTTGTTTTGTTATTTAAAAGACTACTTGTTACCTTCCCACCCCCAAAGCTTTTACTGGAGAAAGGGCTGCTTTTTTAGATTAGAATTGAAAATATCCCTCCTTCTCTCCATTTCATATTTTCTAATGCAACTATTTTTCTTTCTTTTCTTTTTTTTTAACTTTCCCTTCCTATTTCAGAAATAATGTAAATTAACATTCAAGTTATTCACTCATTTTTCCAACTGGAGAAACATATAAAAATCCCTTCATGTAGTTAAGAAACTGAATTTATTTCACTGTATTGGGCCATCTCATTTCTCCAATTTAATTGTGCTCTTATAACTATATTATGATGCCGTTAGTTGTTTATCTAAATGAGAGAGCAAATAAGTGATTAGCATAGATGAACTTACTTTACTTTCCAAATAGCTGCATCACTAGTCCTTATCTACTGGTCCTTCTGGGTTATCTATATGCCATCCAGATCAATCTCCTTCACACGCTTTGGGGGAAACTTCCTTTCAGATACTTCTTGTAAAATCTCTCATAATATCATTATGTCAAATGCCAGTAAATTTATATTTAATTTTATATGTTTTTCCCCCTACAAATGGTGACTGCTACCTAGATACATCTGGCACATGCTCCTCCTCAACGTTAAATTATATCCAAAGATAGGTATGAAAGCCTAACCTAATTACCATCCCTAATTAGTATAGGTTTGTTTATAAAGTGTTTTATGGAAACATTTATGGAAAAACAAGGTGGTCTTTTTTTAAAAAAAATCCTTATTAAACAGGAATTACTGATAATCTTTAGTTACAACAATTCAGTCCCTTTCAAAAAGCTTTTTCCCTCTTGTCTAGGCAAAGATTTTATAATGTATCTTAGAGAAGAGATAGTAGTATATTTTAGTAGTTCATATATATATCACATGAATATGCAATAATTCTATATTTATATTAATATCATTGTATTATATTTACTTCATTTTTAAATGTTTATTTTTAAAAATTGTAAGCATTATTTAATATGCATAGGCAAATAACTTTTAATGACATTTTCCAATGACCTATTTGTAATGTGTTTATTCTACCAAAGCCTAAATGGGAATATTAGAAACCAGTTTCCTTCTATTTATATAGAACATAAAGGAGATTTATTTGGGGTAAAAAATTGCCTTTTGACAATTTGCAAGTTATTCCACTGCTCATGGCACTAAAGAAACAAAAAAAGTGAACTTGCTTGTGAAAGGTTCGGGAACTTTTCCACTGGGGATATCTCCTCTTTAGGAAAAATAGTATAAAAGCTTGTAGGATATTCTTGCCTACTATCTATACTGACAAGCTTAACTGGATATAGTTTTTCATTTTCTTTCATTAGATCTTTGTCATAAGCTATATTGGCACCTAAAATATTACATATACTAAACATGAATTTGTGTAGTCTTGAAGCTTGATCTTGAAGCCATGTTTAATTATACTAGCAAAGCTCAAAATATGGTAAAGATAAAAGAAAAAATCAAATCCTTTTAACAAAATAGGGAACATGTCTTGTAAAATATTTTTAAAAGAATGTTCTTGGTTCTTCTATGAGCACAACCAAGAAAACATTGTATACAGTAATAATATTATTTTAATAGTAATAATATTATTTTAAAAGTGATTATTTAAAAAGAAAATAAATTATTTTGTCTTTTATAAATACCCAAATTAACTTATGAAGGACATATGAAGAAAGACATTATTTGCAGAGAAAGAACTTATAAATAGAAGTATGTGCAGAATAATTTCACACACACACATATATTTATGTCTGATACTATTCATCTCTTTGGTGGGAATGGAGAGGGAAGAAAAAACGGAATTTAGGGGCAGCTAGGTGGTACAGTGGATAGAGCACCAGCCCTGAAGTCATTAGGACCAGAGTTCAAATCTGGCCTCAGACACTTAACACTTCCTAGCTGTGTGACTCTGGGCAAGTCACTCAACCCCAATTGCCTCAGAAAAAAAAAAAAAAAAAAAGAGGGGGGGAATTTTGTGCATAACAAAATTGCAGTTTCATATACAATCATCATTTTTATTGTACTATGTTATGAAAAGGCTTATTTTATTCCATAAATTAAGAATAAAATTTAAAAATGTTTTGTCCCTAATGAAAGACATACTTCCTAAAGGGATTGTTTCAACTAGCACTGAGGTACAAATCTTTAGCTTAAATCCAGGTCTTATGAAAATGATAGCAAATGTATACACATGTTTATGTTGTATATATATGAACGTATACACATATCTACATTTATGTATCTTTAAGATTTACAAAGTATTTTTCTCTAAAAAATCTTGTTACATTGGTAGCTAAAGTATTACATGCTTCTCATTTAGCAGCTGAGTAGACTGAAACTCTAAGAGGTGAATTGGCTTGCCTGTGGCTACACAGCTAGTAAATATTTGAGACAAGATTTGAATCTACATTTCCTGACTCCCAAGGACAAGACTATAACACTAAGCTGCTTCACAGACACCATAAATACCACAAACACAATAAAAGCTGTTAATATAACTCCCAATTTGGAACCAATCCAATAACACAATCAGAAACACATAGAACACATGAGGGAGATACCTAATAGTTCCCAATAACTCTAACTACACCATTGTGACTTATTCATGAGTTATATAAGGTTCCTTACTCCCATAACATTCTTTCTGTAATAGAAATAACATTGGCAAGTTTGGATACCACATTGTTTGTTGTTTCTGTTAAAATTTCTTACTTGACTCAGATCCAAAAATGAAAAAAGCACCTACAACATTACCCAGTGCCTGATCCCACTTAGGTTTATCTATCCTTGTATCTGGCTAGCTGGTTTTTATCATGATCATTTTTCCTTTCATATTTCCTGGCTCTGATGGGGGAGGGGTACTCATGGACTTTATAGATATTTTCAATGAGAATTATTAATCATCTCAAGAATCTGTATGTTCTCAACCCATTTCTGAATTTGGTTCTCAGATTTCTATTCTTTCCAGGCCATTAAAAGTAGCATTAGGGAACATAGTATTTGTGAATTTACTGTCTCTCTTGTGTTTTGTTGCATGTACACTAAAGAATAAGTTCACTCAAGAAGGACATACCAAAAAGCTGGTGAGTCTCTCATAAGTCATAAAAATGCAACATCAGAGTTAGGCTAGAATATAGAGGCCATTTTATACCTGAACAAGAATTCTTGCTATACTATTCCCAATGAGTTATTATTCCAATTTTCCTTATCATAAGCCATTCAGTGAGGGTGACATTGCTCCTGAAGCAACCCATTTTATTTTTGGGATTGCTCTAATTGCTAACTAGTTTTTTTCTACATCTATCTCTATATAACTGCCATTCATAGTTTATTCATTCTACCTTTTGGGACCATGCTAAACTAATTTAATCTCTTTTCAATATGATGGCCGTTCACATATTTTAACACAACTACCATGCTTCTTTTGGTCCTGGGTTTTCCAAGCATTTCTTATATGACATGATCTGGGTCTTACTAATTTGATCTGCCTCTTCTTGGATGCTTTCATATTTATAAGTGTGGTTTCCTAAATGTAATGTCCATGATGTGGTATAACCAAAGAAGACCTCAGTGGGAATATTTCTTTCTTCCTTTGGAAACTTTGCCCTTCTTAAAGCAATTTAAGATTATTTCAGATTTTCTTGGCTGTCATATTACATTTAAACTCACAAAAAGTATTTTGCCCACTAAGAACTTCAGATAATTTTCAGATGAGTTGCTATATAGTGAAGCCTTCCCCCAACTTGTTTGGTAAAGTTAAATTTTTTTTGTACTCAAGTTTATGATTTTGTATTTATTTCATATTTATATTCATTTATTTAAATGTGTATTTAAGTATATTTATATTTTATAGTATAAAATTTCATTTTTTTAGTTTTATCTCAGTGTATTAGCCTGTTGAAATTTTATTGGATTTTGGTCTTATTATACAACACATTATCCATTACCTCAGTTGAGTCATCTGTAAATTGGATAACATATCTTTTATGACTTTATCCTTTAATAACAATGTTAAGTTGAACTGGATTGGATTTACATTGCAATTGATATGAATGACCTGGAGATCTGCTCCTCCATACCACAGAATAACTTTTATATTGATAAGTTAATATCAAGTCAATACCTTGTTTTCTAGCTTTGATAAAGGGATTTTCATCTTGCATGTGTTTCCCTGATGCCTACAACACTGCTATAATTATATTTACAGATATGCCCAAATTACTTACTCTCTGTAGATGCATTTTCTGTGCTGCAAGATAGGCCAGAGGCTGGGTTGTAGAACATAGCTATAGATAACCTGAAATGTAAATCTTTCTTGAGCCAAATGCATAGCACTGTTTCACTCAAAAGTCTGCCATGAGCATATATTACTTTTAGTATTGTATAACTCATAGTAATTTAGAAACTGCTTAACTTCTTAATTGCTTCCCTTCACTTGTCCTTTGACCTGCATATTGTTGGCAAGTTATCATGAAGATAAACTATAATCTAAACTTCTTCTGGAAGCCTCCCCAAAACATGGTAATAAAAATGAAGCTCTCAATTCAAAATTGTCTGTCCTAGTATCTGTACTGTAATTAGTTTGTTCAGTTGTTCATTCATATCCAACATTTCATCACCTTTTGGACCACATTCCAATGAGGTTTTCTTGGCAAACTGGAGTGGTTTGCCATTTTTTTCTACTCAACAAATTCCAGTGGATTTCTATTGACTCTAAGATCAAATATCATTTCATCATCATTATGTCCTTTTATATTTTCTATTTTTTTCTGAAATAGTACAAGTGATTTTAATTTTTATTATTTAATTTTAATTTTCCTTAGTTACGTGTAAAAGCAATATTTTTTGGTTATACATGTACAATCATTTTTTAAAACATTTCTTTCTAAATCATGTTGAGAAAGAAAAATTTGAACAAAAGGGAAAAACCACGAGAGGGAAAAAAACCAAGAAAAAGAAAGAAAAGTGAAAATAGCATGGAGATGAAAAGAACTTCATCTCCATAGTTCTTTCTGTGGATGTGGATGGCATTTTCCATACAAAGTTTATTGGAATTGCCTTGGATTACTGAACTGCTGAGAAGAACTGAGTCTGTCATAGTGAATTATCATATAATCTTTTTGTTGCTATGTAGAATGTATTCCTGTTTCTGCTTATTTCACTCAGAATTCATTCATGTAAATCTTTCCAGGCCTTTCTAAAATCAGCTTCATTATTTTTTATAGAACAATAATACTCTGTGCCAAAATGTTTGTGGCAGCCCTTTATGTAGTGGCTAGAAACTGGAAAATGAATGGATGCCCATCAATTGGAGAATGGTTGGGTAAATTGTGGTCTATGACTGTTATGGAATATTATTGTTCTGTAAGGAATGACCAGCAGAATGAATACAGAGAGGCTTGGAAAGACTTACATGAACTGATGCTAAGTGAAATGAGCAGAACCAGGAGATCATTATACACTTCAACAATAATACTGTTTGAGGATGTATTCTGATGGAAGTGGACATCTTTGACAAAGAGAAAATCTAATTCAGTTCCAATTGATCAATGATGGACAGAATCAGTGTCCCAGAAAAGGAACACTGGGAAATGAGTGTGATCTGTTTGCATTCTTGTTTTTCTTCCTAGGTTATTTTTACCTTCTGAATCCAATTCTTTCTATGCAACAAGAGAACTGTTCAGTTCTACACACATATATTGTATCTAAGATACACTATAACATATTTAACATGTATAAGACTACCTGCTATCTAGGGGAGGAAGTGGAGGGAGGGAGGGGAAAAGTTGGAACAGAAGTGAGTGCAAGGGATAATGTTGTAAAAAATTATCCATACATATGTACTGTCAATAAAAAGTTATAATAATTTTAAAAAGAAGTAAAAAAGAAGAACAATAATACTCCATTTCTTTCATATACCATAGCCAGTTCAGCCATTCCCCAATTGATTGGCATCTATTCATTTTCCAATTCTTTGCCACCACAAAAAGAGCTGCTACAAACATTTTTTCACATGTGGGTCTTTTTCCCTCTAACATTTTCTATTTTTGCATATATTTTATAATATACATATTTATTAGTATAATATATGCATGATGTACTATAATAAATATGTATATTGTAGATATGTTTACTATGACATACTGTCATATGTACATATGTACATAGTGTGCTGTAATATATATGTACACTATAAATGTTACTTAATAAGTAACATTTGGAGACATTTTTCTAGACCACCTAAATCCTTCTTCCACCTTTGCTTTTTTACTCATTTACTATTCTAACCTTGTTTTTTCCATTCAGTTCATTAATATGTCTTTCACGCAAAACTTAATACCAAAATAATCAACAGTTAATGAACTAAACAGTTTTTACCTATTCTCAAAGATCCCGTTGCTCTTGCATTCTAGGATTAGATGCAGTCGTAAAATAATGGAAAAATCTACAGCTACCTCAGGTTGTTCTTGTTTCTGCACAGTGCCTCTTTTTTGATACTCTACTTTTGAATGCCACTGGCTTCCTTCTCGTGCTAATAATTTAGGCATGTTTGGAAACTTTTTCTTCCCAACTGGACACATTTCCCAAACAAATTTTTGAAAAAATAATTGTTATCTGTATCTTAGAGAGTCAGCATTATGTAGAGGGAAAAGCACAGGAATTTAATTAAAAGATCTGGGTTCTGAAACCTCAGTTTCCTCACCTCTAAAATGGAAATAATAATACTTGAAGTACTACTAATGGATATTAAATATCTAAATACTAAAGATATTATGAGGATTAAATAAATAAATGGAAATAAAATAAATTATAACCTTATGCTTTAATATTTTTATTATTGTGAATTAACAAACAACAAACAAACAATAAACATCAAAAACGTATATTTCCATTCACAAAGTGCAAAAAAAAAATATTGTGTATGGAATGTGTGTGCTTGTTAAAGTATACATTAAATTCAATATAGTTATTCTAAAAAATGTCATGTTTCTCTTTTCCTACTGAATCTTCTTCTGTTCTCTTCTGAGCATTAAAAATAATGCTTCCTTGATGTTTTCTCCCCCTCTTTCTCCCTACTCTCTTTCTTCATCATTTTCTTTGGATCTTTGTCAGAGCAACTTTTTACAAAGATTTTTCTCCTAGATAAGTATTTCTTTTTATTTTAAATTTCTTGTTTTCATTTGTTAAAAAAAAAGTTCAATTATATGTAATTAAAAATTTCCATTTTATTTCCTATAATTCCCTTGTTTGGTCAAATCTCTTCCCTTAGCCAGAACTATGAAAATCAAGGTCTTTTCTCATGTAATTTGCTTATGATTGAGACCATTCTTGAGAGTCCCCTGTTATTCTTTTTTCTTCATTTCATACCCTTCTTACATCATTCCCCACTATTTCCTCTTTCAATATATTTGTACTTGCCAAGTTAAAACATTCTATAAGATAGATCTCGGTCTCTCTTGTATTCTACAACAGTTTGCTTCTACCATCATTCCAACTCCCTGCCCCTTAATTTCTTTTTTCCCCCTGAGGCAATTGGGGTTAAGTGACTTGCCCAGGCTCATACAGCTAGGAAGTGTTAAGTGTCTGAGACCAAATTTGAATTTAGGTCCTCTTGACTTCAGGGCTGGTGCTCTGTATACTGTGCCACTTAGTTCCCCCCCCCCTCCGCCCGCCCCTTTATTTCAATAGGTTCTCTGTCTGGCTCCTACAAACATTCCCAATTCTCCCCATCCTTAAACAACTCTCACTAGATCCTGTTATGTCTACTACTTCTCTTTTCTATATTTCTACTCTCCTTTTCAGCTAAACTCCTTAAAAAGGGGGCCATCTATACTTGCTGTCCCTGCTTCTTCTCATCTTTTCTAAACTCCCTGGAATCTGGATTCTTACCTTATCATTCAACAGCAATTGCTTTCTCTAAGATTACCAGGGATTTCTTAACTGGCAAATCAAATAGCATTCAACTTCCTACCTTGTAACATTTGGCATTGTTGACCATTTTTTTCTTATGGGTATTCTCTCTTGACTTTTTTTTTTCTTTTTTACTCTTTGAGTCTCCCTCCACCTGTCTAACTTCTTTTAGCCCTTTTAAGATTCCTTGTTGAAACTTAATCCATGCTACTAATTAACTGTGAAAGACCCCCAAGGCTCTGTTTTATGTTCTCTCCCTCCCTCTTTCTTTCTTTCTCTCTCCTCTCACTTGATCTCATCAATCCATATGGGTTCAATTCTCATCTACATATGCTTCCAAAATTTAATTATCTAGTTTCTCTCCTGTGTTCCAGTCCCATATCACTAACTACCTATTGGACATTTTAAATTAGATATGCCTTAAGTACTTCAAACTCAACATGTCCAAAACAAAACTTATTAGCTTTTTCTACAAAAAAAGTCTTCTTTTCTAAACTTCTCTTGTTGAGAGCACCACTGTCCTCTCAGTCACTAATGTTAGTGACTTCATTGTCATGTTCAACTCTCTTACATCCCACATATCCAATTAAATGCTAACTTTTTTTTTTTAATCTGTGACTTTGCTTGATACACCCTCTTGTCTTTACTCACTAAATCAGAATCCTAGTTCCTACCCTCATCAACTTTTGTTTGGACAGTACAATAGTCATTTAATTAGATCCCCACCTCAAGACTTTTATTCTTCTAATCTAACTTCTAAAACGATCTTACTAAAGCATAGGTCTGACCATGTCACTCAGCCCCTACATACAAAAAAAACCCCAATGACTTCCTTTTACTTTTAAAATCAAATAAAATTTCTATGTTTGACATTTAACAAGTTTTACAATTGTTATATATCATATAATTATCCTGTATTACTAATCTTTTAACTTATTAACATATTACAATTTTCCACACATTCTGGTTTATTTGCTGTTCTTCACACTTACTGCTCAATCTTTTGTCTTTAGCCCTATACACTAGCTATTTCTCCTGCCTGGAATGCTCTCCCTCTTAATTTTAAATTTAGAATCCTTTACTACATTCAAGGATGTACCTTTCATCTATTCTGTGTTTGTTTTTTGTGTACTAACATTATATGTAACCTCCTCAATTAGAAAATAAAGTTTTTGAGCACAAGCACTGGTTTTTCCTTTTTTCTCCCTTAGCCCAGTATTTAGTGCATGGTAAATGTTAAATGCTTAATAAATGATTTTTAATTGATTCATTATGGTATAACCTTTCATTTTTAGATTACATATGAATTTGGAACTTATTGTGGCACATTGTATAAGATACTGTTCTAAACCTAATGTTTGCATTAGACAAAGATTACTTTCTGGTTTTTCTGGCAGTTTTTTTTTTTTTTTTTTTTTTTAGTGAGTCCTTACCCTAGTAGTTGATATTTTTAGCCTTACTGAACACTATAATACTATATTCATTTCTTTCTTTCACATGTACCTAATCTGTCTCACTGACTAATTTTTCTATATTTCAAGTAAGTGGTTCTATATAGTTTTAATTATTGCAAATTTGTAGTATAGTTTTACCACTAACAATGCTTAGTCCCTCTTCTTTCTCACTTTTTTCATTATTACTCCAGAAGCTGCTCTATCAACTCTAAGATGCAACACAAAATCCTAGTTTTCTTCCTTTTACATCTCCTTATATCATCTTTAATCCTTCTTGCTATTTATGCTCTTAGTCCTATCCATTAATTTTTCAAATTTCATATTATTTACTCTCTTTTCCAGAAAAGATTTCTCTCTCATTTCTTCATGCTTGGAATGCTTCTTCATCATCTTTACTTCCTGAATTTTTTTAAGTACCATCTAAAATTCCACCTCCTACAGGAAGCTTTTTCCACTACTATTTAATTTTAGTGACTTCTGTCTATTGATTATTTTCCATTTTTCCTATATATAGTTTGTAAACATGTGTTTGCTTATTATCTTTCCCTTTTGACTGTGAACTCCTTAAATGAGTGTTGGAGTTTTTGTTCTTTATAATAATAATTGTTCTCTCTGGAAGAAAGCAGGTTTCTCAGGGAGGTTTTCTGGAGGCAGCCTTAGTTGCAGTTGAAAGTAATAATCACCTCAAAACACAGCCAGGTGATAAAAGTTCAGATCTTTTATTGCCTCCAATATAGCCCGGTTAGCTTAGAGGCCTATCTCTCTGCTTGGTTCCAAGAGCTCCCTCTGAATGTACCTAAATCCAAAGGTTTGTCCTTCAGTCTTCCAGCCAGCCAAGTGGAAAATGGAATGGATTCTCTTGCCCCGGAGAGAGGGCTTCTGGCTTTCAATCTCCAATATAGCCCGGTTAGCTTTTCTTAGAGGCCTCTCTTTCTTCTTGGTTCTAAGAGCTCTTTCAGCTTTGTCCTTTGCTTCTGCCTCTGCTTTCTTCAGCATCCAGAGCCAGCAACAAGTTGAATCTGTCTTGCCTCTGAGAGAGGGCTTCTGGCTCTCAATCTCCCAGAGTGCTCCTCTCCGACCCCAGTCAATATTCCGAAGTAAAACTCCTCACTCAGAGAGAGCTTCTGGCTGCACTCACTTGGAGCTCCCCTCTCAATCTAAATTCAGCTCCACTCTGCTGACTGGGCTCACTGAAGCTCTATTTATGCTATTTATCTCCCCCCCCCCCCCTTAATGAGAGAGAGAGAGAGAGAGAGAGAGAGAGAGAGAGAGAGAGAGAGAGATTATGGGTTTCTCCCATAGTGCTCTCTGGCTCTAAGAGCTTCAAGGGAGGTGTGAATTTGGTTATTTCATACTAAATCCTAAAATCTCCCAAACGTATGAACTCCAATGAGTAAAGGTGTGAACACAAGCATTGTATCAATTAGTTCTACTTAGTACCTTGTTTCAGGTTCTGGCCCAAAACATCTCCTTGTAAGATCAGATCAGTGATACTGCACCATGCTAAATTAGATAATTATTGTCTCTATCAACTCTAATGACTTAACATTTGTAAAGATTCCAACAAATGAGGAACAGTCTTTTGCTTTATTTTGTATCTCTAGCACTTAGCAGAGGGCTTAGAACATATTACATACTTAATAAGTATTTATAGTGTAGTATCTCCTTAACGCTACCCTAACCTTGTAGCTCTCCTTTAAGCTAGTCTTAATGACCATTAAGATGGCATAGCTAGGCCACTTACCCATCTTTGGGCACCAACCTGGATCCCACTGAGACAGACCACCAGGAGGTAGAGGTGAAGCAAAAGAGAACTTTATTTTTAAATAGCACATATTTATCTCTTCCCCACCCCCCCCCCACCAAAGATCTAGGGGAAGGGGGAGGTTCTCTAGGAACCTGACATAATGAGATTGGCCCGAGAAGAGGGAAGGAGGTGTGCTAGCTTTGAGAGCTCTAAGGAGGGAGAAGTGGTACCTGGGGTCAGTCACCACTTCCTGGGGCTATGCTCCACCTCCACATAGGACTTGCCTGCGCCTCAGTACCTCTCCTTCCTTAGGTCCTCCCACATTCCTTGAGCTGCATTCCTTGCTTCTAGAGTCTTTTTAACCCTTACTTATAGATTCTTGACTAATTGGACTGCTGATCTGCCAAATGAATATTGTTGTTTAACTAGCTCTATAAATTAGCTCCATAGTATTTTGACTGATGAGTAACTAAATGACATAGTGGATAGAGTGTCAAAGAAAATTCATCTTCATTATTTCGAATCCCGTCTCAGACACTTACAATCTGTGTGACCCTCGGCAAGTCACTTAACCCTGTTGTCTCAGTGTCCTCATCTATAAAATGAATTGGAGAAGGAAATGGCAAACCACTCTATTATCTTTGTGAAGAAAACTCTAAATATGGTCACAAAGAGTTGGACACAATTAAATAACAACAATTTAATTAATGTGAAACTGAATAAATTAATGTAGGAATTATTATATTGACATGGCCTAATCATGATCAATTCATGTCTTTCTAAATTTTTTTAAAAAATTATTCTAAGTATTTATTGTCTCTCCCCCACCAAAAAATTAAGGTTTATAGTTGTACTTATATAATTCTTATTGGGAAATTCAATAAACTCTCACTGATTCCTAAATTTTTGGTTTGGGTTAGATGTTGGTTCTAGTTATGGTTCTGGTCTGTTCTGGTACCAACAATTTTATCCATAATAAGCTATAAAAGATGGAAGAGAAAAGGCAGAGATTTGCCCCAGCTCTTTCAAATTCACCTCTGAACAATTTTATTTAATAATTCAAAATGAATTCTGGAGTGGGAGAACCAACAAAAGGATAGGGTGAAATAATTTTCTAGCTCAACTACTTAGAAAGTCTGTAAGAAAGATCTGTCACATGGAATGAGAGTGGAGCACAGTCCAAAGCAGAAGACTCCAACACTGTACAGTCTATGACTAACTCAGTGTAGGCAGTACTTCTGGAGTTCTCAGTCCACAGATGGTAAGGAGGTTATTCAGCTACTCAGAATAAGATTATAGAAATTTCTTTGCTGACACTGGGTGAAAGATTGCCCACAAGCTGCTCACAAGCCATAGTTCCAGGTGGAAATACTGGGCTGTGGTTGCAGGAGGATCAGAAGCACAAGCACACCAGAACTTGTGACCACAAGGGAACAAGAACCTGGTCATAGTTCCAAGACAGAAGAGAGTTCTTATGATCAATCACTCATGGATCAGAGCAGGGCCAGGACCATGCCACCTTGGAAGAAGTTAAAAACTTACAGACCTTCAGAACTAGCTCTGAAAACAGCTGCATGAAAAATCTGAAGCTTGGGACAATATTCCCTCAACCCCAGAAGAGAGTTTAATTTCAAGAATAGGCTGCAAAATGATTAAACAACAAAAAATGAATCTAACTAAAGAAAATTCCAATGGTGACCAAGAAAATCACAACACAAATTCAGAAGACAACAAAGACAAAACTGCTCTATCAAAAGCCTCAAACAAAAACATGAATTTGTCTTAAGTATAAAAAGAATTTTTGGAAAAGATCAGAAAGGCTTTTAAAAGTCAAATACAAGAGGTAGAGGAAAAATTGAAAAAAAAAAGAAATGAAAATGCTGCAAAAAGTGAGGAAAAGTCAACAATTTGGTAAAGGAGGCACAATATATTAATGAAGAAAATAGCACCTTAAAAGTCAAAATAGACTAAATTGTAAAAGAGAAAAATCCACTGAATAGAATTCTTTTAAAAAAAGCAAAATGGACCAAAAAAGGCAAATTCAATGAAGAAAAGAACTCCTTAAAAAGTAAAATTGGTCAAATGAAAATAGAAGTAAAAAAGCTCAGTCAACAAAAGTAATTTCTTTAAAAAGTGAAATCAAACAACTGGAAGTTAGAGATTTCATAACACATCAAGAAACAATAAAACAAAATCAAACAAAAATAGAAGAAAATGTGAAATATCTCACTGGAAAAAATAACTTACCCAGAAAATATTGAAAAGAGATAATTTAAGAATCATTGGACTACTTGAAAGTCATGATTAAAAAGAAGTCTAGACATCATCTTTTAAGAAATTATCAAGGAAAACTGTTCTCCTAGTTTGGAACCAGAGAGTACAATAAAAATTGAAAAAACCTACCAATCAACCAGCAATATTATAGCAAAATTCCAGAGTTTTCAAGTCAAGGAGAAAATTTTACAAGCAGCCAGAAAGAAACTATTCAAATATGAAGCCACTATCAAGAGTTAGCAGATTCTACATTAAAGGATTAGGGAGCTTTTTACTATGCTTCAGAAGAAAAATAGATATTTAGTAAAACAGAGAACTTTCAAGCAATTCTGATGAAAATACCAGAGTTCAATAGAATTTGTCTTTCAAAGATAAGACTCAAGGGAAGCATAAAAAGGTTAAATTGAAAGAGAAATCATAAAGAATTTAGTAAGGTTATTGTTTACATTCATACAGAGAAATGATATTTATAACTAAGAACTTATTCATCATTAAAACAATTAGGAGTAGAAAGAGAATATGGATATAAATTGAAAATGATGGAATACTAAAAAAATTAAATTAAGGGGTGAGAAAGAGAACTACATTTAGAGAAGTGTGGTGATTTTCTTCTTTTAAAATATATATAACGGTTTTCTCTGGGAGAAAGCAGGTTTCTCGGGGAGGTTTTCTGGACGAAGCCTTAGTTTCAGTTGAAAGTAATAATCACCCGAATGCAGCCAGGTGCTAAAAATGCAAATATTTATTTTCTCTTTCCAAAATAGCCTGGTTAGTTGAGGCCTATCTCTCTGCTTGGTTCCAAAGGCTCCCTCTGAATATCTCCAAATCCAAAGGTTTGTCCTTCAGCCTCTTGCTTCCAAGAGCTCCCTCTGAATGTCTCCAAATCCAAAGGTTTGTCTTTCAGCCTCCAGCCAATCAAGTGGAAAATGGAATGAATCTCTCTTACCTCCGAGAGAGGGCTTCTGGCTTAACTCACTTGATGCTCCTCTCTCAATGCAATTCAGCTGAACTCTCTTAACTGGGCCTCTGCTTTCTTCTTATATATATATCAGAGAGAGGGATTATGGGTTTTCTCCCATAGTGCTCTCTGGCCCTACGAGCATCAAGGGAGGTGTGAATTCGGATATCTCATACTAAACCCTGAAATCTCCCGAATGTGTGAATTCCAAAGAGTAAAGGTATGAACACAAGCATTGTATCAATTAGTTTTACTTAGTACCTTGTTTCAGGTTCTGGCCCAAAACATCTCCTTGTAAGATTAGATCAAGGATACTGAACCATGCTAAATTAGATAATTATTGTCTCTATCAACTCTAATGACCTAATAGTTTGTAAAGATTCCACCAGAGAAGGGAAAAGGGAGAAGCAGAATGTGATAAATTATCTCACATAAAAGAAATACAAAATTGCTATTATAATGGAGAAAAAGATACGGGAGGTGGGAGGAGGCTCTTGAATCATACTCTCATTGGAATTGGCTAAAAGAGGATAATACAAACTCAGTTGGATATAGAAGTCTATCTTACCCTATAAGAAAGAAAGTAGGAATGGAAGGAGATAAGGGAAGGAATGATAGAAGAGAGGGTGGAGTGATTAAAGCAGTAGTCGGAAGCAAAACACTTTTGAGGAAAGACAATAGAATAAATGGAGGAAAATACAGTGAAGGGAAATAAAATTAGTAACTGTGAAAAAATGTACAGCAAATTTCTCTGATAAAAACTTTACTTCTAGAATATTGGAGAACTGAATTAAATTCATATTTTTAAAAAGAGCCATTTCCCAGTTGATAAATGGTCAAGGAATATGAATAGGCACTTTTCAGACAAAGTAATCAAAGTTCTTTATAGTCCTATGAAAAAGGCTCTAAATAACTATTAATTGGAGAAATGCAAATTAAAATAGCTCAAGTTCCATCTCAC
Organism: Antechinus flavipes; assembly: GCF_016432865.1. Classification (NCBI taxonomy): domain Eukaryota; kingdom Metazoa; phylum Chordata; class Mammalia; order Dasyuromorphia; family Dasyuridae; genus Antechinus; species Antechinus flavipes. The sequence goes on from NC_067398.1 coordinate 176,096,801, forward strand.
ACCTTTTAGATTGGCTAAGACAGAAAAAGAAAATGATAAAAGTTGAAAGGGATGTGGAATGCATTGTTGGTGGTTGTGAATTGATTCAATCAATCTAGAGAACATTTTAGAAATATGCCCAAAGGACTATATTCTTTGACCCAGAAATATCAGTACTAGGTTTCTATCCCAAAGAGATATAAGACAGAAAGGAAAAAGATCTACACGTACAAAAATTATTTATATCAACTTTTTAGTGGTGGCAAATAATTGAAAATTATTTGTCTATCATTTAGGGAAAAGCTGACCAGGTTGTGGAATATGATTGTGATGGAATATTATTATGCTATGAGAAATGACAAGCAGAATATTCTCACAAAAACCTAAGAAGACTTATATGCACATAAGTAAAGTGAAATGTAGGAGAACATTCTACACAGTAATAACAATATTGTCCTATGATTAACTGTGATTGACTTAGTTATTTTCAACAATACCATGATCCAAGACTGCAGAGGGCTCTTGAGTCATTGCACTGAGGTCGGTTCAAGCACTTAGGGCTAATTACTGATCGGACAATACTCTATGGGCATATTCTTGGAAAATGGTCCTTCCCACTATCCTGTGCTGGCTCAATGATTGGTGTATACAGAGGATTGTAGAAGGGATTAGGGGGTGGAAGTAAGATGAGCCAGAGTCACTTTGGCGGTAGACGAAGGAGAAGGCGGTTGTGGAGATTCTGCTTCCATCCTATTCAATCCTGTTTCTAAAGACCAAAAATAAAGACTAAGGACTTTTGCTTATCCTGACTCTGGCTGATTTCTAAGGTATCTTGGGTGCTAGTGCAGTCGTCACACAAGACTATTATGAAAGACCTATGATAAAAAAAATTCTATCCCTCTCCAGAGAAAAAACTGATAGTGTGTAAATACAGATCAAAATATAATTTTTTAAAAACTTTATTTTTTGATTTGTATTTTGTTTAAAAACATGACTAATATGAAAATGTTGTGCATGACTGCACATGTGATCAAATTGCTTGCCTTTTAAATGATAGGGGGAGAGAGGGAAAGAATGAAGAAAAAATTGGGAAGTCAAAATTTTTGAAAATAAATGTTAAAACTTTTTACATGTAATTGAGGAAAAACATAAAATAAATATATTTCAAAAAAGGAAATGATATGTTAAAACCAAAGGTATTAATAAATGACAAAAATGCAAAAAACAATTACACAATACATTCATAGTTTTCCTAAAATAGAATAAAAAAAGCAGCCTGAATTTCTGATATGAATTCAACCTGGTCAAGGTACATAATATTTTTAATTAATTGCTATAGCCTATATGTAAGTATTTTATTCAACATTTTAATATAATTTACTAGGAAATTTACTTCATAGTTTCCCTTTTATTCATTGGTATCCTTGGCCTAAGTGTGAAGAATATATTTGTATTATAAAAGGAATTTGATAAGAGCTCTTCCTCCATTTTATATGTATGCAAATGAACTTTACCTTATTAGAACTTACCTTTGAAGTGTTGATAGCATTGATAGAATTAGGTTTTTTTTTCAGTGATTTATTTTTTTAGTGAATTTTGATGTTTTTACTGATGACTTGTGTTTTTTACATCATCATTGTTATCTCAAGTATTCTGTCTTCAATATGTTTTTCAAGTTATGATTTTTTCCTCTTCTCCTTCCTTTGAGAGTACTATATTCCTTCAATTATTTTATTTATTTATTTTTTTGAGGTGACTCTATTTCCATTGGCTCTTTTCCCTTCTCTTCTGACACTCTCCTTTTTCCCCCTTTGGTTACTAATTTCTTTTGAGGTTTTGCTTATTAGGTTCTTTTTATTTTCTTTTTTCTTCTGGTTATATAATTATTCCTCACACAGTTTTTTTTCTTCTCTCATTCTAGAAGACTTTCCTTCTCCTTTCTTCTCTTCCCCTTCAAATAGTCATAAGTTTTTAAAATTTCATATTTTTATACTTCTTTCCAGAAAGGATTGTTTTTATTCTCTTTAGTATCCATTCTCTTTCCATCTACTCATGTAAACTCTCATGCTATTTATATATGTGCATATCTGTTCACAACTTTTGGGCAGTCCAATTATTCTTATATCTTTTTCTTCTTGATTTGTTATTCAGATCTGTCATTTTTCTTATAAGATGTTTTATATTGTGTTCTATTTTTTCATTCTTTATAATCTGCTTTATTATTTTTTGGTCTTTAATAGCTTCACTGGCTTCCTGTTGCTCAATTCTAATTTTCAAAGAGTTATTTTCATCTTTGAGACTCTGTATACACACACACACACATATACTACATATATATATATATATATATATATATATATATATATATATATATATATATATAAAATACTGTAATATAAGCAAAAAACTCCTCAATTTGCCTGTAGACAGCATGTCACTAGGATCTATCCAAAATGCCACATGCCCATCACTTCACTATAATCTCCATCAGACTTCTGTCTTCACCCCTGTCGTTTTACATATTTAAAATGAAATCTTACTCATCTTCTTATTGTCACTCTGTAGTTAATGTCCTTGCATGCTGCCTTATTTGCTCCAGAATTTCTTTTAAGGGTTTGAGTACCAAGTAATATCTTTAGTTCTAGCATTATTTCTAAAAAAAGTTTTAAATTTTTCTTTATTATTGAATATCCATCTTTTTTTCCCCATATGGTGAAGGTCAGATTTTCAGGATATGTCACCTATGGTCACAGCAGAACATGTTTTTCTGTTGCCTCCTAAATTTTCTGGGGGGTGCAAAATAAAAAAAAAAAAACAATTGTTTTATTCAGGTGTCCTTTTTTTGTATTTGAAAGTCTTTTGTTTGGTCATTTGCTGCACTTGTAATTTTTGAATTTATTTGTTAAATTTAACCATCATTGCTTCATAGAGTTTTCAGCCTTGATTTTGTTTTTTTTAATGGAGACAACCTAGAAATTTTTTTCAATTGGTATTTCATTTTCTATGTTCAGAAGTTTTCTGCTATTATTTCCTTCATTATAGTGTTAAGTTTTTTGTCCTGTCATGTTTTTTTGGGAGTCCTGCCATTCTTAGGTTGTGTCTATCCACCTTATCATTGATATCAATATATTTTGCTTACATAGTAAATATGTTTTCTTTTAATCTTCTTGTTTGCTTCTCTTTTTCTAGGTTGTCCTTCACTTTTGTATATTTGCATTCCCAATCTACTATTCTATCTTGTTTTTTGGGGGGAATCTTGCCACCACAAATTCCAGTTTTTCTGACCATTACAGGTCTAGTTCTTTTGACCATCAGTAGATGTGATTCTATGACTTGCAGTCATTTATTGTGTCAACTGACAATTCTAATTATAGCTCCAGCATATTTGAATTGTTTTTTTTCCTTGTTTTTTGAAAATTTTTCTCTTTAATCTGGGGGTTTCAAAATTTGGCAATAATGTTCCTATGTGTTTTCCACAAAGAATGTCTTTGAGGTGGTGATTGGTTGATTTTTTTCAATATTTACTTTTCCCTCATGTTCTATCACTTTAGGATAATTTTTTTGGGTTTTTTCTTGTGTTATTGTGTGAAGATTCTTTTTTTGTTCACAACTTTCAGGCAGTCCAATTATTTTCATATCTTCTCTTCTTGATTTGTTCTTTAGATATGTCATTTTTCTTATCTGTTCTATTTTTTGTTCTTTATCATTTGCTTTTTTTATTTCTTGATCACTCATAGCTTTACTGGCTCCCCCTTGCCCAATTCTAACTTTCAAAGAGTTATTTTTGTCTTTGAGACTCTGTATCTTTCTTTTCTAGTTGATTAACTGTTTTTTTAAAATAATCTTGTTTTTCTTAAATGGTTTTTATTTTTATTTTTTTAGTTTTTCCTTAATGTTTTTCATTTGTTATAGTTTTTTTTTTATTTCTTCTATGAATTTTCTCTTGGCAAAAAAGTCATTTCTTGTTATTCTTTGGGACAGAAGTTTTTTTGTTACTTCTGAGTCCTCCTCTGAAAATGAATCTCAGTCTTCCCTGTTCCCATAATATGTTTCTATGATAGGGTCCTTTCTTCTTTTGCAGTTCTTTTTTTTTTTTTTTTTTAAAAATAAGAGGCATTAATGTAAGCACCTCTAATACTGGGATAGAAGGGATGGTGCCTCTGGCTTCACTTCAGTCTCCCCTCTGACCAATAACCCCCAAACCAAGAGCTCCACTTCCAGCACATGTCCACAGCCTTCAGTAGGCCTGTCCCACTGTCTCTACACTCATCAGATTGTGCTGGCTCCTTCTCCCCCAGAGCTTTGTTTCTCTATAGCACGGCTAGGCCTGATGTCCCTAATCAATTGAGGTTCCCTCAGTCTGCCCAAAGTTGGAACCTGAATCCACAAACAATCCAGAAGGTAAAAGTTGCTGGGATTCCTGAGTAGGTTCCAGTCACAGACAACTAGTTCCAAGGCTCCCAACTTGGTGTTTCTATGGAGATATGAAGATTTGCCCTCACCACTCTTTCTTCAGATCTTCTCTGGTTGTATCTGGAGGACCCCTGTTCTGCCCCAAGTCTTCTTGATTTTTCACCACTTTATGTTCACATTGAGATGCAAATTTGTTCTATTTGTGGGGGAAATCTGGAGAGTTTGATATTTACCAGCCTACTCCTCCATCTTCCCAGAATCCTCCCCTTTAATTTTTTTCTTAATTTTTTCTCCTTGCTCTGTTTTCCAAGTTTTTGCCATGAGACACCACATCTTTTCTAAGCCTTCTGACTTTGTTTTAATATTTCTTGTTTTCTCCTGAAGCCACTGACTTCTATTTGGTTCTATTTGAGTTTTCAGTTTTTTTGCTTGAGCAGGTTCTGTACCCCTTTTGTTAAGCTGCTAATTCTCCTTTCAAAGCTTTCATCTGAACTTCTTAGTTCTTTACCATTTCTCCGCTTGTGCATTCTCATTCTATTATAAAAATCTTTAATTCTTTTAAAAATTTTTGCTTCACAGTGTCTCTACTGGGTCTATATCCCAAAGAGATTATAAAGAAGGAAAAAGGACCCACATGAGAAAAAATGTTTGTAGCAGCTCTTTTTATAGTGGCAAGGAACTGGAAATTGAGTGGATGCCCATCAGCTGGGGAATGATTGAATAAATTATGGTATATGAATATTATGGAATATTATTATTCTATAAGAAATGACCAACAAGATGATTTCACACTTACATGAATTGTTGCTGAGTGAAGTGAGTAGAATCAAGAGAACATTGTACACAGCAACAACAAGATTATATGATAATCAATTCTGATGGACTTGGCTCTTTTCAATAATGAGGTGATTCAGGCCAATTCCGATAGCCTTGTAATGGACAGAGCCAACTGTATCCAGAAAGAGGACTGTGGAGATTGAATGTGTACTACCACATAGTATTTTCACATTTTTTGTTATTGTTTGTGTGTTTGTATTTATTTCTCATTTTCTCCTTTTTGATCTGATTTTTCTTATGCAGCAAGATAAACATGGAAACATGTATAGAAGAATTACACATGTTTACCATTAATAGATTACTTGCTATCTAGGGAGGGGTGGGAGTGAAGGAAAGAGAGGGAGAAAAATTTGGAGCACAAGGTTTACAATGTTGAAAACTAACTTTGCATGCATTTTGAAAATAAAAAAGATATTATTAAAAAAAAAAAAACCTTTGCTTCATTTCACCTAGCATTTCTAGCTGAATTTGAGTTCAAGTTGTATTTTTTTTGAAGCATTATCTGTAGATATTTTCTAGTCATTCTTGCCTTCTGTGTTTGTATTTTGAACATCACTGCCATCATAGTTCATTTGGTGGGATTCCTTTTTTTTTTTTTTTTTTGGTTTGTTTGTCAATTTTTTTTAGTTTATTTCTTAACTTTGGACTTGATGTCAGGGCTGGACTCTGACATACTCCTAGAGGGAAGATATGGGCTATTCCTATTATTGCTTAAATTGGGTACTGTGTATTGCATTATGCCAGAATCTCACTAATAGAGAGGATACCTGCAAATTTTCAGGGCTCCCAAAGTGGTCTGATCCAGGTGATTACTGCCTCCCCTATTTAAGCTCTGTAAGTTCCTATTCTGGATTTGAAGCTATGCAAGGATAAAATTCTACCTGATAAAAAGTTGTGTTGTTTGACAGAACCATAGGTTCCTTTTAGGTCTGGGATTCCTGTTCTAGATATTTCTCTGCAGATTGGGCTATGTGCTGAAAGTGAGACTCTGTTCAACTTGGATCTGAGCTACACTGGAGCTACTCTCTTCTGAACTTCCTTTTTTCTCCATATATAACTGAAGGTCTCTTTACCCAGGGATGTGATTCCTTTGCACAAGTCCACTTCTCACTTTGGCCAGATCTGTGACCTGGAAATGGATGACAAAGCTAGTTCTTAATTATCCCCAGAGCAAGGCCCAGGAATGGATTTGGTGAAGTCCCAGGAGCCATCTAAACTCCTAGACTTCATGCACGGCCTTTTCTTAGACACTTCATTGCTCAGAAGGCTGTACTTCTCTACAGATACATTTCCATTGCCCACAGACCTCCTTATCTTGTCTCGCTAGGTTGAGCTGGGTTGAACAAGTGAGTTACTATAACTTTTTTCTGGATTTTTCCATCAATAGTCTATTTAGTGCATTTTCTAAATTTATCTGGGGAGAGTTTGTTGGAGGGCACTGCACTTCTGCCTAAATATTTTATTTCATATGTGTTCTTATAAATCATATTTTAATTTTGTTTAAGTTTTCCCACTTCTTCAACTTTGTCAGTTTATCACATTCGTATTCATTGTTCTGACTGGTAATTGTATATTACTCTTAATGATATCCTTTTTATTTTTTCTCTCTTCTTGACTACTTTTAACTTTATGTAGGTGAATGAGGTGATGAAAGAGAAAAAAAAAAGGATCAACATTAGTGATATGTAATTGAAACAATTTGGTTTCACTTCACTGACATTCGAGTCTTCTAGTAATCCTTTGAGACTTCTTACCATTTCTTTTTTTCCCTTTTAGTCTTTCCTTTATAATTTTCCCTCTAAAGTTGAATTTTGTTTTGCTTGACTATTTCTTCCCTGACTCTACTTTCCCTCTTAAAATCCTCACTTCCCTTTTCATTATCCCTGACTGTTTTCCTGTTGATTTTAATGTATTTCAATACCAAACTTTTTGTGTTTAAACATATAGCTTTTGGGGCAGCTAGGGATACAGTGGATAGAGCACTAGCCCTGAAGTCAGGAGGACCTGAGTTCAAATCTGGCCTCAGACACTTAACACTTTATAGCTGTATAACCTGGGCAAGTCACTTAACTCCAATTGCCTAAGCAAACATAAATAAATAAACATAGCTTTTCTTTACCTAGTTTTGATAACCATGAGGTTCCTGTGATACCCACTCTCCTAACTCCTTTCTCCATTTTATATTCTTCTTATACACCCCAATGAAGAGAAAGAGTAAATTTTATCCTCCTTTTCCTTATTTCCCCTTGTGATTTACTTTCCTACTCCCTTTTTGTGATGACCGCATTAGCACCCTGGATTCCTTAGAATCAGCTGAGTCAGAATAAACAAAAATCCTTAGTCTTTATTCTTGGCCTTTAGAGGTAGAAGTGAACAGGATGGAAGCAGATTCTCTGTGACTTCCTTCTTCCTCGTCTACTACCAAAGTGACTCTGACTAGTCTTACTCCATCCCCTAGTCCCTCCTACAATTCTCTGTATACACCAATTATCGAGACAGCACAGGATAGTAGGAAGGGTCATTTTCCAAGCATATATCCATAGGGTACTATCCAATCGGTAGTTAGCCTTAAGTGTTCAGCTGTCCTGACCTCAGTGCATGAACTCAAGAGTTTCAGCCCCCTATATCTTTTCTTTCTTCTCATAATGCCATCAACTCAGAACACAATCACCTTTAGTCTCACTGTCTTATTTATTTTTTTCTGTGACCTCTGAAAAACATTAGGATTTTAATGGATTGATTGCTTCTTCTCATCCTGTTAGAATGTAAGCACATTATTGTTTATCCCCTTCCAATTGCACAGATGTATTTATTTTTCTAGATTTCTGTTAACTCTTATGTTTACATTTCAAAATTTCTATAAGCTCTACTTTTTCATAGAGAATGTTCAAAAGTGATTGATTTCATTAAAGTTACATTTCTCCTCATGTAGGATTGTAGAATTATAATATTATTATATTGTAGTCTTAATGAGTAAAATATTCTGTTACAACTTTTTATTTTTTTCCCTTTTGGAATATTGTATATAAAGATCTTTTCTTTATTAGCATGTGTTGCATATATTACATGATGTTACATTGGATCTACTTGAATTCTTTCTTTCCTGTTACTTTAACTGTTTGTTTCAGTGGGGTTCTCCCCACTTCTTCTAGAAACTCTGGATTTTTACTATTATTTCCTGTTTTAAGAAAGCATTTTTTAAGTGCATGTTGTGTTCCTGACACTAAGCTAGGTTCTTTACAAATTTCTCATTTGATCTTTATTGTGGGAAGCAAGTACAATTATTATACACATTTTATAATTGAGAGAGTTCCAGACATTCTTTAGAGAGAGAGAGAGAGAGAGAGAGAGAGAGAGAGAGAGAGAGAGAGAGAGAGAGAGAGAGAGAGACAGAGAGAGAGAGAGAGAAGAGAGAGAGAGAGAGAGAGAGAGAGAGAGAGAGAGAGAGAGAGAGAGAGAGAGAGAGAGAGAAACAACTAGAGTAAGAGAGAATAGACTTTGGAAACCAGACATGTAGGGGAAACCTACATCCTCAACATGTCTGATTTCAAGCTCTTTTCCCTCTTTAAAGACTTCAGGGACTTCCCCTTGGGGGAGTTCAAGATTTCTTCCTGTCTATTTCTGTTTCTCTATCTGTCTGTCTCTGTTTTTCTGTCTTTCTCTATTGAACTATTTTGCTCTTGGTTGGAAGCTCATTCACATCTATACTATTTATTACATTCTAATCTGTATAACTTCTCAGATATTTGTTTGCTGTCATATTTCTTCCAAGAGCTTTTGTAGTCTTAATAACTAAACCCATTTCCCTTATATTTTATTTGTATTTGTTTGAAATTATTTTTTTCTGGATTTTCCTTTTGAGGTGTCACTTGGCTTATATCTTTAGTGTTTTGTGTCTTTTGCTTTCTTATATCTCTTCAGTTCAGTTTTGAACATTTTGCCAACTCCAGGCTCCACCCATTCTCATGTATGTGAATGAGGCTGTCAAGCCATTTGGTCTTTGCTTTAATTTCTTGTGTTATTGCCACTAGTTTTCAGTTGCCATAGTGTGTCATCTCAGAATGCCTTCAGACTTAGGTTTGCCTGATCTAAACCCTGAAGATGGCTATCCACTATTAGATCATTGTCTTGACCTTCCATTCCTCTTGGGGCTTCCATTGTCAAAGAATGGATTACCTTCCAGCCTGTTTATCTGAGATGCAAATGGCTTTCCTGACAAGATATTTCTTCCATTAATATAGTTTCTAAACATGTTTTGTACAGTTCAAATAACTTACCAATGTATTTCTTGAGCTGATATCAATCCCTTTAAGAGTATACATGAAATAATTATGCTCTTCTGTACCCTTTCATGCCACTATCTTTACAGGAACTTTTCATGAATTCTAACCTTTTAAAACAAATGTTACCCTAGTCAAACAATTCCTCTACCATGTTAGAGTCAAACAAGTCAGGATGTCACTTTTGGATAAGCCTCTATTCACCTTTGATGCTTCAATTGTTTTGTTAACTATGGAGTCCAAGAGGAAGAGGAAGAGTCTTCCTTCTGTAGGACGACATGATTGTAATTTGTGATCAATCTGATAATTTATTTTTATTATTTTGGTGAGATAATAGTTATTTGACTGCAGGATCCTAAACTAAATGATGTTCTTAATCTCTTTCTATGTGAAAGACTTAGTTGACTTAGTTGAAACAGAGAATGTTGAAGTTGTGAATCTCATATTACACCTGTTGTCTGCATACATATATGTTTTTTGGGGGAAGTGGAAGAAAGAAAGTCTTTGTAACACTAAAGGAATGCTCTTATAAAATGTGTTGAATTTTTTGTGACATACAATAAGCTGTGAAATCACTGAATGAAAGAGTTCTAGCCCCATGAGCACACATGAGTAGGCATTGAAAAGTGGGCATCAACCAATCTAATATCACATGTTATGCAGCAGATGGACAACTTAAGTCCAGATCTTTTGTCCTTACTCCAGAATGAGCAAGAACTGGACAGGGAAATCGCTGTAAATTTTTTCAAAACAAATGAAAGAGGATGCTGTTAACTTTTTTCTTAAAAAAAAAGTAATGAAAAAAAACAAAAAAAAAAGTAATGAAGAAACCTGGAAATTATCCAAATTACACATTTTGAGGCCTTTTGACTGCAGTTCTTTTGCTTTTGCAGCAAAACATCTGTAGGTGGTTAAGCAATTCCCACCCTCATTCCCCAAAAAGGAATATCTCACTCCTGGCAGAATATACAGTGCCTGTGAAGACATATGTTTACCAAATAAATTCATGGCCATATGTGTGCCACAGTTTATCCAGAACATATTGTAGATGAGTTGATTGACTCACGGTAGATTGATTAAGTTGGAAAAGGAAACAAAATAAAGATTGAGGCAGAAAGGAATAAAATGGTAAAGGAAGAAGAGAAAAAAAGGAAGATAAAGGGTCTAAGAGAAACTATTTGATTTTTGCTCAAATTTTTGCTACTTGATTTATCCTTCTCACTGAAAATTCATGGACAAATTTCTTGTATTAGTACTGCCACTATTTTCCCCAGATAATTTTAATAGAGTGTCCAAGTAATGAAAGTTCCAAGCAGAATGTGTTCCAAGATTTAGGATATATAGATGTCTAACCAATTTACTTCAAATATATATCATTTCAGAGCCTAATTCAGACTTTAAAATATATTATCTTAGAAATAAAAAATTAAATAAATATCAATAACCACTTAAAGCAGCTTTTAATATAAATTTTAGCATATTTCTGAAATTTACTGATTACAGCAGATATGTTATTATTTTTACTGGCCTGATCAGCACTAATTACAGGAAGGGATGCAACTAATGGTTCTTTCCAATACATTTAGATTTATGGAAATGTTTATTTTAAAAATAATTTTGTTGAATAGTGGGATTTTGCCCTTCTATAGAAAAAAAAAAGAAAATAAGATTTAATTAGAGAAATCTTATGTTTTCTTTAAACTGAATGTTTTACACATGAATAACATCATTCAATAAAAGACAGTAAATCTCAAAAGAGGAATGATATTAGTAGCAAAAAGACTTCTAAAATGTAAGTATGCAATTATATTAATAATCTACTAGATTTTTTAACAGTTTTAATTGAGGCTCTTGGCATGAGAATGAGAAAATTATAAAACATGAAACATTTCAAGATGACAGAAGTCTAGTATAGGCCAGTAATACTTGTAAAACTTATATTAACAATTTAACCTTGACACTGCCAAAACACATTGATGTGTTATTTAAAAAAAATTAGGAAAAATGGAAAGTTTTATCTGGGGTTGATATATTTTCCATTCACAACTATTAGTAATCAATGGATGGACTGGAGTAAAGCTTTTGAAATATAAAAAAAAGTATTACCTTGAGCAAGTCTCATGCGTTCTCATAAATGTTATGTTTTATTTTTTGAAAGGCTTCTGCTATTTAATAAGATTTAACCTCTTACTTTTAATCTGCTATTGCAGTTGCAAAAAAAAGGAAAAAATATCTAGTACCATTCTGGCATGTTACAGTGTTGTCATGGATACACAAGTATGGTACATTACTTCTACCAGTAAATAAACAAGATTCTCAAAGAGTGCTTTGTAGGATTTACTAACCTTGTAGAATATTGTTAGCTACATAGAGCTTTAAATAAGCAAATGGTTTGTGGCTTTAAAATAACACATATTATTAGAGGAAAGAAAGTTAGACTGACAGGCTTTCTGTACATATGTGTTCATTCAACAATTCGAAAGAAATGTAAAATGCTATCTCCCTGTCTCTTTCATTTTTTAAAGAATGTGCAGATTATTTTTATAGTATTTCTAGATATCACATGTGTTTTTAACAACTCTAGAAATAAATGATGACTACTAATTGTTTACAAATTTAAGCAATAACATTAACCAATACAATAGTGTTCTGTGTATGCTCTCTTAAAAAGGTAGGTTTTCTTATAGTACTACTTTAAAGTTCTTATTTAACACCATAATCTTTGATGCTATTTACAATCATGTCTTTACAAAGCAAATGTACATTTGCACAGTAAAGAGATGAAATTTAATCAGTCTTACTAACATATATGTCAACAGCTACAATAGGCTTTACTTGATTTTAACAAATAAGCATCTTATAAAGATGAAGGGATATAGATTTAAAGTCTTAAGGTTGTATTACAAAAAGAAAAAAAATCATTTATTGGAAAGAATACTACATTTAGGTAACAAGAGTATAAATCTGATCCATAACTAGTTTTCAACTTTTATTGAAATGGAAAGAAGAAAAATGGAATGAGTAACTAATTCAAGTAGAAAACAGCAGACTTTGGAGATAGGAGGGGAAAAAAAACTTTAACCATATTTTAAAAAGTTAAAAGAGAACACTTTACAAATATACTGTTGATATGGAATTAAAGAAGAAACATATGTTCAGACTTAGGCACTTTGGAAAATAATTTCTTTAATATAGAATTACAGAAAGGCCCAAATGTAGAGTCAATATTTTCTATAGTTGATATTAAAACACCATTAAGGTTTCATTGTTTGGATATGTCAACAACTGGAAAACTTAATAAAAATACCCATTAGCTAGTGTGAGTGAACATAGTTTAAAGTAATGAATGAAGCTATACAGATTGAAGTAAAGAACTAGATGATCTTACAATCAAGAATTGAAATCATTGGTGTGAGTTGGATAAATACTGTGCAATCCAATCACTTAAGTATTTTGGCATTCTAAGTCACACAGTAGAAAAGGTCACTTAATATTGGGGAGCTTTAGCATCCCAATAAAAGATGAAAAGTCATTTGGAGCTATGTATCTATTTTGGTATGTATTTAAAATGAAATCTTCTACTATGAAAATTATATTGGAGACCATAGGCTTGCTAACAGTCAGTCAAAATAGATCATTCCCAATTCATTCTGTAAAAGATTAGTGCATACTGTAAGCCTAAATACAGGAAATATTTCAGGGCTTTATGGGAATTGTGTTGTTTCCATTTTCTAGGCACAATTCCTCCCCCCCTCCCCTCCTTTCAGCTATTTTAAGTACTGTAAGTAAAGCAGTGCTCTAAAATACAAGTTCAGTGCTCAGAGAGTTAATTTAAATTTGATAACAAATGGCTCTGCTTTTGAAATGAATGTAGCCTGGCAACTTCAACTGAGAACCCTTCAGAGGGCCTCAATTATGTATGCAGCTTCTTTGAGAAATAGTTTCACACATCTGACCCAAGGCCCACTATGTTGTTGCCATGAAATAAAACTGTACGTAGGCATTGTTTCATTTCTGTACACTCCACACACAGACAGACTCCCTCCCTCCCCCCACCTGGCCCATGCACCCCCACATCCACACTCTCACACGCATACACACAAACACACATACAAGCATACGTGTATCTTTTATTCCTATTCTCATTCTTGTCTTTTTCTCCAAGAATATATCACCAAAATATTACAAACATAATCTGTGGTCACATTACTTCCATATGCTATGAAAATATCCTGGCCCTAGCTGCCAAGCTGTTCTAATGAGAAGCAGTGATGTGAAGCTTCACAGATAAGTAAAGGGTTAAATACCCACACCATTTCATTTTTTTTTCCAAAATGGCTGCTTTGTCTGTGTGCATACACCAATAGCAAATGTCCTTCTGTTAGTGTACAGCCAATTTGATGTGTCAAGTATTCATATGCTAATAATGGTACAGTTTCTCACTTTTTCACAGATAAATTGTAAAGATTGTTACAGACAGTGAAACACAAGAATAAACAGCTTTTATTTCAGACGCGATAAATTACTTTCCATTCAAATAACATGCGACACACGCTGCTGACCATTTTGTTTCTATTCACTGCTAGTTTGCCTTCTGGGTGTGTTTTTTTAGAATAGTTTGAAAATATTTAGCAGATATGGACAGAGCTATTACTAATGACTTGATTGCATTAATTTCCTTTGTAGTCATTTTGTCACGTGGAGTTCATTTTTCTGCCCACTTATAATGGTAGCAGAAAGTTTCATGGTAAACCTAATACTGTTTCTCCAACATGATAAAATCATATGTTTTAAATGCCTGGCAATGACAGTATTTGAGGAATGAGACCTCTTTCTTTCCAGGTTGCCGTAATGACATTGAGTATATAAAATCCTTCCTAAAAATATCATTCATAAAGGAACGGAAATTTAAAGCTGTCTGCCTGAACAAAGGCAGAAAGAATCATTTGGGTTTTCAAAGATGTCAACATAAGTTTCTAAACTTAAAAATAAAAGAGCAAAGTAAGTGAGAGATTTTCTAATTGAATTACATAGCTGTTCACAGAATGATTCAAATTAGTAGAGAAAATAAGGAAAACATAATTAATGCATCCAGCATGGAATATTTGTAAAAGAAGATGCTGATAGAGATATTCTCAACTAATGACAAACAATACATAATTAGAAACATCTCTGGTTTGCTTTGTCAAGAAAAGGGCATTTCTGTAACCTGAAGTTGTCCTTTTAGTAACATAAAATCAAAACTAAAAATAAAAATGAGGACCAAAAATTCCTCTAGTCACTTTTTAAACTCACTGAAAATGTTTGACATTAGATTTGCTCCTCAGCATACTATAAGCCCATTTTGGAATCTCTCATATTATTTTCTGATCAATTTTAAAGTAAACATGACTTATTTTCATCCACTAGGATTATGTATAAGTATTTAATTGACAATAATTTTGACCCAGTTAAACTTTATTGATTGTGGTACTGCTATTGTGCCATTTGGTGACTATGCAAATTTTTTAAAAAATAGAAAATGTGAGGAATAAGGTAATATAATCTTTATATCTTAATGAAAAAATATACTATAGATTTTATGAGTGTAGCTGGAACATTTTTGAAAATGTTCCTCCTAACAAAATGTATTAAAAAAAATGTAAACAGGAACAATCAAGTCAGTTATTTTAAGGACATTTTTTAAAGAACTAAAGCACTTGGGTCTGCCAAAGTTTGCTTGAAAATTTCCTTTGGAAAACTAACCACTAGCCATAAAGGATCCTAAACATAATTAACACATAGATGTTAACAAGGATAAAGTTTCTAAAGAATAATGAAATGAAGAGTTTATAAATTTTTGTGAGAGCTAATTTTACTGTTATAGTCATTTACAAAAACTCTGATTGTCCTGGGTCTTCTATTAGAATATGCTGAAAGTGAATATAAATGACATCATATAAATAAGTAATTGTGAGTGTAAATGTCCACGTTTTATAGCAGAAAAGTCTGGCTTTTTTTTCCCCCAACTGTAAGACCACATGACCAAGGTACTAAATGTTTCAATTT
Organism: Antechinus flavipes; assembly: GCF_016432865.1. Classification (NCBI taxonomy): domain Eukaryota; kingdom Metazoa; phylum Chordata; class Mammalia; order Dasyuromorphia; family Dasyuridae; genus Antechinus; species Antechinus flavipes. The sequence continues at coordinate 176,112,358 of NC_067398.1, forward strand.
TCTACTTTTTTTTCAACTCATGAATTGATCAGATCAACTTTTAAGATTTTTTTTTTGTGTGAGTGTAGACCGATTATCTTTTAAAATATTTTAAAATTAAGTGTAATAGAAAAAAACAGTAGATGGAATATTAATTTCTGTTTTATGGGACTCCTATCAAAAGAGAATTTAAACTAATTTATCACAATTGAAGTAAAGTAGGACACACCAGAAACTATTTCAAGAATTAATTTAAAATGCAATATCTGACACACATAGTGTATTACTTAGATTGGTATTGTTAATTTAAACATTTCTTAGCTAATTATAAAAAAGATTAAATGGAGAACTTTTTATCAATTGTTTTTTTTCCCTACTTAATCTTTCATTATTTGTGTAAGCCCCCTACCCAGAGCTCTGGATTTCCAGTGTTTTGTCTCTCTTTTAATATTTGTCCTCAGTGTAATTAGCACCTTGGTCGCAAACATATGAATCAACCACATGAGTTTATTTTTGTCACCTATTTCATAACACATCTAGCACTTCTTCCTCAAGCATCATTTTAGTTTGCTTTCTCGACGGCCTTTTAAGTAAGGTGGCTTAATACAGTAACTCAAACTTGAAACACTGAATACAAGGTTACTAAAGGACTAATTCAATATGTGTCAGCTGCATGTGATATTTGATCTTTCATAATATACTAATGTACATGAAATCCAGGCAAATTGATCTAGGTTAAGGTAGCGGCATTCTATACTCAGTAACAATGGTTTCATTATAACTGAGGTTTCAATTAAAAACAAATAGAATGGGGAGCAAAATGTACCGTGGGACTGCTAATGGATTGGAGAAAACAAGGCTTTTGTCTCCTTGTCTCAAAAGGTGCAGGTTTTAGGTGTTAATTATAAAACAGCCTGCAATTTACAGTGATTGACTAATTTGGAGGCAAGAGTTTCAGAGGTGTGTGTGTGTGTGTGTGTGTGTGTGTGTGTGTGTGTGTGTGTGTGTGTTTAAAGTACCAGCAATATAAGTTTAGGGATTCTTTTAGTCAATCCTCTTGAATAAAACCTACATAATTCATTTGTAAACTTCTTCAGAAAGTTTTCAACGGTTTATACTCAGAAGAAAAAGTGTTACTTCATAGGAAAGGAAAGCATAAAGTTTAGATGTCAGCTAAAGTCATCAAGACTCTTAGTTTTTTGTGCAAAATCAGGCTCTCAGAAATTTGGTTAGGACTATACCAAGTCTCGTGGCTGCTCCAAGCCATTAAAGATGCTACCTGAATGAAACCCTGCTTGTATGTTTACAAGTCTTTCTTTGAAATTAAATTCTAAGATGTGATCAGGGATCTTTTTGTATGAATGAGGGGATAACACATATAAATTGTACTTTATTTGTTTGGTCAAAGAAGCAAGTTTCCTGAATCTTTTATAGATTTTTATCTTTCTTCATGTATACCAGTGTTTTTGTGTAATCTGCTAAACCTACACAATTAAATGAAGCAGTTATCCAAATAACTCATGTTAAAAATAATATTTTTAAACTCTAAATATTTGATTATATAGAGCAAAGGGTTCTTTTGAAAGAAAGTTTACTTTACCCAGAGATTGATTTAATTCTCTCCTAACTTTCTTCATTATTATATGATGAAAATATGAACATAAATGTATAATTATAAATTATATCATTTAGATCATTGAAAACTTAGGGATTGAAAACATTAACAATAATGTCATGTCTACAGTCTAAAATGAAATGGAGGATTGAGAAAAATGACTTTATTTATGAAGTAGACAGAAAGCTGTAATAAGCAAAATTGGCCAAAACTATCTTGCTAAAGTGTGTTACATGTTCACAGCATTTTATTTGGATGGATGCAAACTGAGACTGTTTTTGTCCACTGAGAAAGTAATATAACTCTCCATCTTAGATACATCAGCATAAGCCCTCTTTCTGATCACATTTTCCCTATTTAAAAGGAAAGCATGGAAGGTTCTACTGGAGAGAACTTTGAATAGGTGTAGATGGGAGATTTTCCCTGGGGACATACTCTTGTGTCTAGTGCTTAGCTAGGACTAAAAAGTTCTTGATTTTGATCATTCAGGTTATAAAAGGAAAGTCATTTTTTCTCTTATTTGTTTTCTATCTACAAAGAATGGCAAGTATTATGAGTCAAGAAGAAGTATACAAAGGAGAGTAGGACTCATGAAAAGGGGGGAGTTTCCTTGATCATTGCTGCCCCACCACTCTACCACCCAGAATAGCTCATTAGGGTTTTTGGAGAACACAAAAGGTCTTTTAAGTTTCCTTGCTCTAAAAGAACATATTCTTCTTCTCACGTATCTTCAGTGTCAACTGGCTTTATCTTGGAGTCTGAATACAGAAACTAGTACTCATTTGTGGAGGATGATGTCAAACATGATTGGAACCTTAAAAGAATCTTCATTCATTGGAATAAGGATAACTTTAGAAGAAAAGGATTTTCCCATGTAAAACAATTCTTTTGCCTTCTTGGAATTCTCACATCCTATAGAACAGAGGACACTGTGGGAATTGTCTAGAAATAAACTTTCCCATTTGCACTGAGAATAGAAATATATTATATGCAGTAGCCCTTATGACCAAAGAAAAAAGAACAGAAATGACACATGTACATCCATCAGAATAGACATCCAAACTAGCAAAAAATACATATCTGCCTAGAGGTCTGTCATGTGGACTAGACACAAAACTGGATTTTGACATATAAAATAGAGTACTCATGTGTGAAAACAGAAAGGCCCTAAAATCCCTGTCCTGAAATAAAGCACTTGAACACAGATAGCAAACAGTTCATTCATAACTTAATTATAATACAGCTAACATTGGCTTTTATAGTGAATGGAAGGCATCTATTCCATCTATCTATCTATCTATCTATCTATCTATCTATCTATCTATCTATCTTCCCATCTATCTAAGCTGGTACTGCCTGGCCTCCTAGAAAGGATAATGTTATTGGCACCAGTTATGAAAACCAGGATAAATAACATTGCCCTCAACGTGTAAGAGCTTTAAAAGTACATAGTACATAGGGGGTTAAACAAAGGAAATAAGCTTTTATTAAGCATCTTTTGTTTGCCAGTTACTTTACAAATATCTCAGTTGAACTTTGCAACAACCATAGGAGGTAGGAGCTATCATTTTCTCTGTTTTATGATTGAGGAAACAGAGGAGAAAGCAGTAAAGTAATTTGTCCTGGGTAACACAGCATGGAAGTGTTTGAGGAGTCTTGAACTTGGTTCTTCTTGATGCCAGAACTAGAGCTGTATCCACTGTGCAATCTAACTGCCTAGTGGATAAAAAAAAGTTTAACAGTGGAGATTTCAACACTGGGAGATAGGTAAGGTGAAGAAGATTATCTTCCTATATAAGTTCCAGATGAATTAAAATGATAGCAAAATAAAAAACCTTGGATTCACTTACTAGAAGTTATTTAACATACAAGAAATTTTATAAGAAAAAAACCAGCAGCTACCAATAGCTACCAATGATGGAATCAATCCCATTAGACAGATATAAGGGTTGTGCTGCCCTTGTAAAATATGTATGTCCATGTGAGTTATCTAATTATCTTTGGAATCTTCCTCACCACTCTCCAAGGAAGACAACAGTTCCAACTTTAAGGGGACGATGAATAGGAAGAAGGTTGGTCATTCTTTTTTTCCATCTGACAGAGGTGGTACTGAACTAGAATTATATCTTTCTGTTCCTTTTAGTATTGCTGGTGTATGAGGCACAATGCTTTGGAAACAATCACTTCCTTGGCCACTATTATTAAGGGTAAACAGTATCCCAGGTTTATACGCACTGTCTTGCCCCCTTTCCACCAAATGCTGATTATACAAAAGACCATTGAAAATCATAAATAGTAAATATTATCCAAGCAGATAACAATCAGAAGTAATAAAAGTTGTGCAAGTGAGAAATATATCAAACTACACAAAGGAATTAATTTTAAGATAGGAATAAGATAAGATACACCTTTCTCCCTCAATTAGGGGATTTTTCCTTTAAGGAAATTTTCTCTTAGGGAAGTTTCTCAAAGTCTCTAGTAAGGCAAGCTGGAATCAGAGACAGATGGAGGAATCGGCTTCTCTTACACTTCTACAAGACCATATTTTTCTCTTTTTCCTCCCTAAAGTTGGGTGATGAGAGCATCTGGAACCACGTGCATCTCTCTCACAGAAGGAATGAAAAATGTCTTCTCTCTCCCAAGTCATGACACAGAAGCATTACATAATCCTTAACTTCTTTTCCAGATGTAAACTTCTATTCTACTCTAGAATAAGTTTAGAAGTCACTTTCAGATTAAAATATTATTGTATTATTATTCAAATCCTTTTTTATTAACATTACTAATTCCTAATCATTTCCAGAATATATTTCAAAAAAGACCCAAATCCTCTCTTCAGCTATATACTGTCTGATGCTTTAATCACTGAACTTTTCAGGAATTCTATCTTCCCAATCATATGGAAATTCTTTACTTTCATTAGGGAAAAAAGGCTTATTGATCAGATTCTTTAAATTTGAGTATTTTATAGAATACTGGTCAATCTTAAGCACTTACATGTCAAATTGTTATACCACACTCAGCTTATCTTCCCCTTTATAGAAATGTATGTTTAAGAAAATGTAAAAAATAATAGGTTGTGATATAATAGGTTGTGATATTCTTTCATTCCTTTGATATATATATCATCCTTAATTAAAAGAGGCATCAATAAAGGATTTAATATGTGAATATTTCTCATCTTAATCTTCAGCTTTTTTTAAATTTTTCATGTTCTTAAGCAAAAGTTTCTTACATTTTGAAAAAAAAAGATCATAAATGACTGTCCTTTAAAATATAATAACACCTAAACCTTGAGAAGACTGGTAAAATAAAGTATGGGTCGGTAAATTAAATTGCAAGGCTGGATCATAATGCATATACCCTTCATGCATGAAAGCTAACTCTTGAGTGTTACTTTTTTATGTGCTATGACTACTAGAAAATAGTTCTAGCTTCAATTATTTACATGATAAATGAAACTTAAATAACTAGAAGCTCTATTTCAATTAAATTAAAATTCTATGCAAATCTGAAGGTGGTGAAAAGAAACAAGGACTTCTCTATTGTTATCTTTGAATTTTCATTGGGAAACAAACCTTATCATCATTGAAATTTTTCATATTCCAGTCAAAATACTTCCTCTTCAAAAATATCTATGGATTGAGAATAATCTCTGTGACTAGACCAAGCTGAAACATAATTGATTTTTAAATGCTTATATTTATGCAAATAATAGCCCTAAAAAGACAAAAAATCCCAGAAATGTGAATGTGAGCTCCATTGCACTGTCATATGGATTACTCTTTGGGAAATGGAAAGGCATAGAAATGCAATAAAATGGGGCTTTTAAATGAACTGAAGTCATAAAGTATGAGGGAAAATTGAGTTATTATTTTTAATTAATCCATCACTTAAGATTGACAATAATCTTTCAAATTCTAATAAGTTGTTAGTTTCCTATATTGTTATATGAATTTCACCAAGCACAAGGGTCCCTTTGGACATTTGTTCTGATCTGTGTCCCATAAAAGGAAGGATCTATCTCAGAAAATCTCTTTAAGTAGAACCCAGAAAAGCTATTCCAATATGAGTTCATATGGTTGATTGGAAAGTGGTTTTTCCTGGGTCCACACTTCAAAGTGTTGTCTGTGACTTGAAAAGCTTTGATTTAAACTAGTTGTATTAGTAAATGTGAAATAAGAAGTGGAACTGAAAGTGAATTTAAAAACCTCATTTGGCCAGATGCAGTGATGCACGCTGGTAATCCTTGCCACTGGAGAGGCTGAGGCTGGTGGATTATTTGAATTCAGGAGTTCTAAACTACAGTAGGAATAAAGCAGATTGAGTGTCAATATTGAGTCTATCATCAGTAGGGTAAGTCCCCTGGAGCAGAGGGCAACCATGTTGCCTGTGGAAGGATAAATAAGCCCAAGTCAGCAAAAGAATAGGTCAAAATTTCTGTGGGAGAGAGCCCATCAGGTGCTGCTATACTTTCAGCCTTGTTGACATAAGAAGACATGGTCTGAAAACAAGCAAGAAAACAAACTTCTTCTGTGTGTGAACCCAAGTCCAGCTAAAGTAATGAGACAATAATTTCTTTCTTATATATATAATTTATACTTAGTGATCTCCTAGATACAAAGATAGTTTTTCTTTTCCAAAGATTTTTGAGGATTAATGTACTACACTACAAAATATGCTACAGGGTTAAAGAAGCATGGGAAAAAATTACCTAAAGTAACAGGAAATGGGTAGGGACTCTCTTGATAGGCATTTTTATCAAAACAATCATATCCATTTTAATTTTGCTTGAATAAAGATTAAAGAAAAAAAACCTGCTTAAAATAACCTCAATTTTTAAAAGAATATGTATTTTAAAGTTTTTTCTTCTCTTTTCACTTAGTTTCTGCATACAAAATTAAATTTTTAGTAGAACAGTCTTTGTGAAAGTGGAAGGACATGCTTTTAAACAACTGTTTCTTGTGGTTAACTCATTCAAATACATGAAATATTAGAGCATAATGATGCTTCCAACAGTAAGTTTTTTTTTTCAGGAAGTATCTAATTCAAAAACAGCATTGTTAGCAATGCTGACATTTAAGTGACCATAATCAAACTTCTTTAGGAACATTCCATTTTAATGATTGTGAAAATCTATAACTTTTCTTAGTGTTAAACTTAATCTTTTAATTGATAATCATGCAATTTGGAATAACCTTCACATTCAGAAAGTTTATATAAGATATGTAAAATGAAAGTCTTAGGAGAACATTCATAACTAGTTCTACCCTTGAGCCCTCCCTTTTTAAAGCTACTTTGGCAGTAATGTGGCTTTTTAAACAAAGTGAGTTCTATTCCAAACAGCAGTAAAAAGAGCATCAAATTTGGAGGATCTAGTTCTAGTTTGTCTATGTGACCTTTGATAATTGATACTTTTCTGAGTCTAATTTTTCCTAATTTGTACACTGATGCTTCAACATTTTGATGGCTGTGATTTGGTTAATATTGGTATTCCCGCCACTCCATGTTGTGCACGTTGTGATCTCTCCATTCCTTTATCCTGAGACTTATGTTGAGATAAATTCTTCCCTAGTGGTATATTCAATAGCTTTCCTCAAGATCTCTTAATATTACATAGATAATAATGGAAGAAACAGTCTGTCCATCAGTCATCCTTTATTCTTACTATATTAACAAGCTCTTTCTGCTGAATAATCCTTTTCTTAAAAAAAAAAAAAAAGCAGTAGTCCTTTTCACTTCGTAGAGATTAGGGGATGTGGTATCTCCACAATCTGGAAAATCTGTGTAAAATTTTTTGGCCCTCCCTTTGTATCAAAGAAGTCAGAATTATTATGACAGTAAAAGATGAAACATGTACCTATTATACAATAATATACATATATTTTCTAGATTTTTCTGTCACCTGCAGCTTCTATAAAAATCTCCAATAATTCTAAATTAATTTCTTTTTTTAAAAGTCATATTTTATTTTTGTAATATATGTAAAGATAATTTTTCTATTCACTTTTACAAAATTTTAAATTGCAATTTTTTCCCTTTTCCCTCTCTTCTTCCTAAAATGGTAAGCAAAATGATATAAAACATATTTCCATAATAGTCACAACAGTGAAAGAAAAAATATTTTTAAAACCCCAAAATAATAAAATGTAAAAAAAAAAGTATGCTTTGATTTCTATTCAGAGTACATCAGATATTTATTTGGATATGAATAGTATTTTTCTTTATGAGTACTTCATACTTGTCTTAGATCATTGTGTTGCTGAGAAGAGCTAAGTCCTTCATAGGTGATCATCACACAATGTTGCTGATACTATATGCAATGTTTTCCTGGTTCCGCTTATTTCACTTTGTGTTGGAATCCTTACTAACTGCTAAGTAGTTAGAGTTGATCTAATCTTACAAAAAGATGTTTTGGGCAGAACCTGAAACAAGGTACTAAGTAGAACTACCCATAATCCCTCTCTCTGGAAGGAGCATAAATAGGCCAATGGGCCAGTCGGAGAGTTCTAGAGAGGAAGACACTATAAGTCGAGATTTCACCAGAATGACATGAAGACTGGAGCTGGCTGGAGGCTGAAGAAAGCAGAGGCAGAGGCTGAAGGACCAGACCTTTGGATTTAAAGACATTTGGAGAGAGCTCTTGGAACCAAGCAGAGAAATAGGCCTCTAAGCTAACCGGGCTATATTGAAGAAAATAAAAGATCTGAACTTTTATCACCTGGCTGCGTTTTAAGAAGAAAAAGCTCACCACAACTTTGCATCAGTTGTGCAAGTTTTTCCAGGATTTTTCTGAAATCAGTCTGTTCATCATTTCTTATTGCACAGTTGTATTCCATTATATTCATTTACCACAACTTGTTCAGCCATTTCCCAATTGATGGACATTTGTTCAATTTCCAATATTTTGCCACCATCAAAAGAGTTACTATAAATCATTTTTGCACATGTAGGTCCTTTCCCCTTTTTAATGATCTCTTTGAAATACATATCTAGTAATGGTATTGGAGATTCAAAGGACATGCACAGCTTGGTCAACCTTTGGGATAGTTCTAAATTGCTTCCAGAATAGTAGAATTAGTTGACAACTCCACCAACAATGCATTAATGTTCCAATTTTCTTACAATATCTCGAACATTTATCATGTTCCTTTAAAAAAATCATGTTAGCTAATATGATATGTATGAAGTGATACCTCAGGGTGGTTTTAGTTTGGATTTCTTTAATCAAAAGTGATTTAGAGCGCTTCCTCATATGCCAATATATAGTTTTGATTTCTTCATCTGAAAATTGCCTGTTCATATCTTTTGACTATTTATCAATTGGGAAATGTCTTCTATTCCTATAAATTTGACTTAGTTCTCTACATATTTGATAAATGAAGGCTTTTATCAGAGATATATGCTGTTTCTCAGCTTTCTGCCTTTCTTCTAATCTTGGTTTCTGTTTGTGTTAAAGCTTTTGAATTTAATATAATCAAAATTATCTAGTTTACATTTATCTCTTTTATTAGCTCTAGCTTTGATTTTGCTTTATCTGAGATCGGAATTGTTAACACTGCTTTTTTTTTTTTTTTTTTTTTTTTTTACTTCAACTGAAGAATAGAAGATTTTGCTCTAGCCCTTACTTTACTCTGGGTGTGTTTCTCTGTTTCAGGTGTGTTTCTTGAAAAGAAGATGTATTATTCTGCTTTTTGATCTACTCTGCTATCTACTTTTATTTTACAAGACAGTTCATTCCACATACAATTCACTGTTATAATTACTCATTGTGTATTTCCCTCCATCCTATTTTTTCCTTCTTTTCTTCCCTCCCTTAACCCTTTCCCTCCTCATCAATGTTTTGTTTCTACCATCTCCCCCAATTTGCTGTCCATTCTATCAGTCCCTCCAACCTGTTTTGCTTAATCCCCTCCCTCCCTACTTGCCTATCATGTAAGATAGATTTCTATATTCAACTGATTGTGTATATTACTTTCTTTTTGAGCCAATATTGATAGGAGTAAGCAAAGGGTGCCCATTATCCACCCTTTCATCTTTCCCTTTACTGTAATAGGACTTTCAAGCCTCCTCATATGAAATACTTTATCTTGTTGTATCTCTCCCTTCCTTCTTCACCCAGTATATTTTTCTTTCTCATCCCTTATTTTTTATGTCATTTCCTCATATTCACCTTATATCCATACCCTCTGTCTATGTATATTCCTTCTAACTGTATTATCAATTATCAATTAATTAAAGAATTAAAGGTATCAACTTCCCATACAGGGATGTAGCACTTTAGTGGTATCGAATGCCTCATGTTTTCTTTTTTCTTTTTTCTTTTTTTTTCTCTCTTTTGACTTCTCTTGGATCTTGATGTTGGAAATTACATTTTTATTCAATTCTGGTTTTCTTTTTATGAAAGCTTGAAATCCTTCTATTTCGTTGAATGACCTTTTTTTTCCTTGAAGTATTATGCTTAATTTTGCTGTCTAAGTTGATTCTTGGTTTTAGAATATCACATTCCATGACTTCTGGTTCTTTAATGTTGTAGCTGCTAAGTCTTGTGTAATCTGATTGTGATTGTGATTCTCTGAAATTTGAATTGTTTCTTTCTGACTACTTGCAGACCTGATAGTTCTGAAATTTGGCTATAATGTTTCTTGGAACTTTTTATTTCCTTCAATGCTTATTTTGTCCTCTGGTTCCAGGATATCAGGCCAGTTTTCCTGATAATTTCTTGAAAAATGCTGTCCAGATCCTCCTTTTAATTATGGCTTTCAGATAGTCCAATGATTCTTGACAATATCTTTCCTGGATCCATTTTCCAGATCAGTTGTTTTTCCAATAAGGTATTTTACATTTTCTTCTATTTTTTCTTGCTTTTGAATTTGGTTGATTTTTGATGTCTCATAGAATCATTAGCTTTCCCTCACCAATTCTAACTTTGAAAGAGTTGTTTTCCTCAATTAGTTTTTGTATTTACTTTTTCATTTGGCTAATACTTTTTAAGCAGTTGTTTTCTTTTTTTCCAGTAGTTGACTTTTTTTTTTAAATTCTCTTGCATCATTTTTATTTCTTTTCCCATTTTTCTTCTATCTCTCTTATTTGATTTTTAAGCACATTTTTGAGATCTTCCATGAATTCTTTCTGGACTTGTGATGACTTTACAATTTTCTTTGGGGCTTTGCCCATAGGAGTTTTTGACATTGTTGTCCTCTTCTCAGTTGTCATGATCTTCCCTCTTACCATATGTTTCTATGGTCAGATTCTTTTTTTGTTGTTTTTTTGGCTCATCTTTTTTGGCCTTTCCCCTTTCTTTTAAATTTGAGCTCTGCTCCTAGCGTCAAAGAGGCACTGTCCCAGGTTTCTTGTACCAAGAGTTGTAGGCTCTGGCTATTTATCTGATGCTACATTAATGTTGTTCTCAGATCCACAGGAGACCATCACATCTGGTACTATGTTGAGTTGGTGAAGTGGGAGGTATGGCTGGCACTCCTAGGCAGCTTACCTAGAACTGATCTAGGATCCTAGTGCTGGTGTCTGGCATGTGCTGAGGCTAATGCTATGTTCCTGCACTGGCATCTATCTGCTTCTTTCTTTCTTTCTTTTTTTTCTTTCTTTCTTTTTTTTTTTTTGTTGAGGCAATTGGGGTTAAATGGCTTGCCTAGGGTCACATAGCTAGGAAGTGTTAAGTGTCTGAGACCAGATTTGTTCTCTTGACTTCAGGGCTGATGCTCTCTATCCATTGAACCACCTAGCTGCCCCAATCTGTCTGTTTCTTTAGGGCTACATTGAAGTACTGATTCCTGGTCTGGGATCTGCCTGTTTATATAGGCACCTGTAGGGTTGCTAGATGTTTATGGGCCTAGGACTACACTGAAGTACCTGCTGATTGTTGGAGCTGAAGGTAGTATATGTCTGCTTTCCTGGTTATGTAGAGATATGGAGTGAGGGGACACCCTGATGTTGGCATTTCTTTGCTCAACTTCACTTGGGCTCAGGATCTTCCATTCCTTCATTTAATTGCTTATTGCCAATCTGTGCAATATTGAAACTGTCATGGAGAAAGTTGTGATGTGGAAGGGATAATTGTATATTGTAGTGTTCTTAGGTCTACCAGGCATCCCTCTGTCATTTGTTGAGTGACCTTCAACTTTAATTTTTTAGAGACTGAGGGTTTTTATTACACATTCTTATATAGTACCACCAGAATGTTGATACTAAGAAAGGGATCTTAAACTTACAGAGAAATTTGGGTTATTAAAAACAATTTGTAACTTTCCAAATGCAATTAAATATCTCTTTTCTATTTAATTTCTAAGTTGTTGTTTAAGTGAAGTTTCAGACCTAGATTTGTGTATAAGGAATCATTTTTTGGACTGCCCATTAGAAACATTGGGAAGTTTTAAAGACAGTCATTCTTAATGTACTTTTATTTCCCCTTATGTGTAGTTAGGTCAAACTCTTTTGAATTATTATTAATGTCCTTTCAGAGACTCTGCTAGAGCTCTTCTTTCCTAATCTACCTTTATTTATAATGTACCTATACACACACCTTGTCTCCTTTAATAGACTATAAATATTTAAATAATATTTAAAAGAATATAATATCCTTGAAAAGAATAATTTCATTTTTGTTTTTGTCATGTCATTGTCTTGCATAGTATAGTAGAAGCTTTATTGATTGCCCAACATCACTTAGGTAATAAGTGTCAGAGGTGGAACCCAGGTCTTCTGACTCCAAAGTCAATGTTTGTTCTAACAAACCATGCTGTCTTCCTTATCAAGAGCATCCTTGATAAAATTATGAGACAGAAACAATCAAGTTTTTGCAAATGACATACCATAATGAAATTTATCCCATTTTCACATATCTGAGTAAAAGTGGAATGACTAAATGACGTCACTAATTTTGTTAACTATAACATCATTATTTTTTATTTAGTAGAATATGGTCAGAAGGTGTCCAAAATGCAGTCCAAGCTGAAGAAGGATTCCCTTTAAAGAGCAAAGTTTTCCAGATACTCTTACTTGAGACTGACATCATTTTGATTGCATAAATCCCTGAAATATGACAAATAATAATTATTTTAATCATTTAAAAAAGTTTGAGCTAACTCTCTGATGAAGTTCTCTACAAGTTTACTTGGAAATAGCACATTTTAATAGAGCGTGGCTTCTATGAATATATATAGTGTAAAATAAGGCAAGCCATTTAACATCAGAGTAATACATAGCTGTGCTCTAAACACTGATGCCAAAGATATGAAGACCTACAACATCTTCTAGAAATAATATCAAAAAAGGTGTCACATTCATCATAGATTATTAAATACTAAAATAGGAAATCAAAAGAAAATTAGAATTATTAGCAAATTTGGCTTTGGAGTACAAAATGAAGTTGGGTAAAAATAAATACAGTTTTGTCAAGATAACTCATGGTCATAGCAAATACCTTTTTTTTTTCAACAATACCAGATTTGATTCTATACATTGACACCACCAGATTGTCAATATTAAATTTGATTAAAATCAAATAAAACTGACTATATACTTTTCAGCCAAAGGTGGAAAAACTTTACACAATCAGTTAAAACAAGACTTTGAATTGACTATAACTCAGATCATGATCTTTTAAATGTAAAATTCAGACTTAAACAGAATGCAGATGATAGATATATGACCTAAAAAAAACATCTTTTTTGAATATGAAGTAGAAATGATGAATATATTTAAAGGATTGGATATAATAGATAAAGTTTCTAAAGAATTATAGAGATTCACAAAATTGTACAAAGGGCACCAATAAACAAAAAAAAAATCCTAAAGAAAAAAATAGTAAGAAAGAAAATGGCAATAAGGAAAGAAAAAAGTAAAAGGGAAGAGCAAAAAGGAAAGATATGCCCAAATGAATGCAAAATTGCAGTGGAGAAATAAAAAAAGTTTTTTTTTTTTTAATGAGCAATGCAAAGAAAAAGAAGAAAACAATATAATCTTAAAGAAAAGCAATTTATAGAGAAAATTATAGAGATATCAAGGGAACATTTCTTGCAAAAATGGACATCATCAAAGACAAAAATGGTAAGAACTTAATAGAAATAGAAAAAAATTTAGAAGAGGTGACAATTAATATATAGAAAACAATATGCAAAAAAGATCTTAACATCTAATAAGCACAATAGTGAAGTTACTGATCTATAGTCAAACATCCTGAAGAATGAAGTCAAGTGAACCTTAAGAAGCATTGCTAACAATAAGTCTTATGGATGGCTGACAATTGCTAAGAATAAGACTAGGTGATGGGTTTCCATTTAAGCTACTGAAAATCTTAAAAGATGATACTGTTGAAGTATTTAATTTAATATGCCAGCAAAGTTGAAATAGTGACTACTGGATTAGAAACAATCAGTTATGTCTCGAATCCTAAAGAAGGGCAATGGCAATGAACATTCAAATTACTAAACAGTTGCACTCATTTTACATGCCAGAAGGTTATGCTTAAGAATCTGCAAGACTTTTCAGCAATATGTGACCTGTGAATTACTGGAAGAGGAGGCTGGTTTTCAAAGAGGCGGAGGAACTAGAGACCAAATTGCCAAAATTTGCTGGATTGTGGAGAAACCAACAAGTTCCAGGAAAAAAATCTACTTTTGCTTCATTAACTACACTAAAACCTTTGATTCTGTGAATCACAACAAAATGTAGCAAGTCTTCAAAGACATAGGAATAGCAAATCACCTTATTTGTCTCCTTAAGGAACTTATATATATATAGGCAAAGAAGCAATAGTTAGGACCAAATATGGAACAGCTGATTTATTTAAGATTGGAAAAGAAGTGTAGCAAAGCTGTATATTGTCATCTTATTTGTTTAATTTATATGCAAAATACATAGTGCAAAATACCAGACTGAACAATTCAAAAGCTGGAATTAAGGTTGCCCAGAGAAATATCAGATATGCAGATGATACCATACTGGCAGCAAGAAGTGAAGAATAATTAAGAATTTCATTGTTTTTACGAGAGTAAAAGGGGAGAATATAAAAAAAAAACCTGACTTGACACTTAACACAAAATTTAAAAAAACCCAAAAAACTGAGATAATATCAACTGGTCCCATTACTTCCTGAAAAACAAATGAAGAAGAAATGGAAGCAACTTCAGATTTTATATTCTTTGATCAATAATTACTGCCAATAGTGCCAAAAATACCCATGAAATTCAAAGATGCTTGATTCTTGGAAAGAAAACTATGGCAAACCTGGACAAGTATACATAAAAAAGATGTTACCTTGCCAATAAAGGTCCATTTAACCAAAGCTATGTGGCTTTTTTCAGTAGTGATATATGGATGTGAGAGTTAGATTATAAGGAAAACTGAATACTCTTGAATTGCTGCTTTTGAATTGTGATACTGAAGATTTTTGAGAGTCCTTTGGACAGCAAGGAGATCAGATTTGTCAGTACTTAAAGAAATTAAGTTAATTCAGACTATTTGTTGGAAAGACAAATATTAAAGTTAAGGCTTAAATACTTTGGCCACATAATTAGAAGAAAAACTCAATGGAAAAGTCTCTGAGGTTGGGAAAAATTGAAGGCAAAAAGAGGAGATGGCAGGGGATGAGATGGATAGATAATATCATGAAATAAAGAACACGAGCTTGTGCATACTTCAGGAGAAAGTGAAGGATAGAAGAAGTAATGGAATCATGAAAAGTCAAACATGACTGAATGAAGAATAAAAATCCTTTAAAATCAGGAACTGTTCATTTAAAAAAAATTCCATTTGATAGTGAAGTCCAATGCTTGACAAATTTTAAGTGCTCAATCAATGCTGTGGATTTTTTCCCTCATCAATTTGTATGCACCAATTTGTGAAATAACTTCTATGTACCAATTTGTTAAATCCAAAGGCCATATACAAACTCTTGGTTACTATTCAACATCTTTCTAAGTAAAACAAATTTTCTATTAAAAATGAGTTTATATAGATAAGCATCCAGTGGGAGACTTTCCCTAGAACTAATATAACCTATGTGATAATAAAGAAATTACTAAGTTGCTGCTTCTCTGAAGTGACTAGTCTTTTCTATTGTTCTTCTCTAGGTTACTTCCCTTTCTGAAGTTGCAGGGATGCATGTGTAAAAAGATTACATTCCAAATGAAATGTGAGTGAGTACCCTTTCCAAAATGAAATCCCCCTGGTTTCTTAATTTCCCCTCTGAGAACAAAAAGTAGAAATTTCCAATTCCTGGATAAACTTAATGAAAGCTTTGTTAGAGAGATTTCTATGAAATTCCTTTGGAGGAAAAATTGTTTCATTTTTGTTTTTGTGGATCTAACACCTAGCACAGTGTCTTGCATATTATAAGCACTCAATTAATTGATTGAAGCACAATAAATTGAACTGAATTCCTTTATTGTTTATTTGATTGCCTATAATACTAGATACAACTATGCCTTCCTGAGAAACTTCATATATGTCTATTCATATTTTGAATGCATTTGGAAAGCTATCTATTCTTAGAAAAATTATTAGGGGACATTCAATAAAGAATTATTTAGCTACATGAATAATTAATCTATAAGTTATTTGTTTTGAAGCATATTTGAATGTTCATAAATTAGTTTTTGCTCATTTTATTTTTGCTGTTAAAGTGGGCCATACTTGGCACTTAACTACTTAAATTTGATTATCTTGAAGAATTAAACTGGAGTTCAAAGAAAAACAAATGTAAAAGTATCAAAACCTATTTTAGAAACATAATATTTCTGAAATTTTATTGATTTATACTTTTTCTATGTTAGAATTCCCTATTCACAAATTCTGTTTTGTAGCACTATTCCTCCTAGCTTCATAATATTTCATTTCTCAATGGAAGCATAGAAAAGAAACCTATAGAGAATTGGGTTGCCAGTTAATATAGATGAGAGAGCATGGTGCAATAATAAGATCATAGCATCTGTATCTCAAAGACCTGAATTGGAATGCCACTATTTGTGTATCCTTAGTTAAATCATTTAATTTGAAACTCTCTATCAGTTTCCTCCTTCCAACTCTGGGTCACAGAGATATGTATGTGTGTGTATACTTTCACAAATATACATTATATACATATACATATACATATATATTTTCCTATTATAAAATTAATGAAAGGAAAGCCCAATTAAAATGAAAAGTGCAATACTAGATCTCAAAATAATATTCCTATCACTCTAAAAATTTGATTCAAATGTATACAATTACATTTTTTCTTTCACTTGAATAATTCCTGTGAATTTTTGCATTCATGAAGGCAGAAAATATGAATATCATGTTGAATTTTAAAAATATTATCATAGATAATATTATCAACATATGCTTGTAGAATTTTAAGTCTTCACAATATATATTTAAAGCCCTCATTAAGCTTTATTTTACACTGTGGCAGGTCTCATCTGCCAATTTGGGGAGGGTCAGCCTATATACCCAGAGGCTCATTTCTGCATTAGGCTGTATGCCCTGACTAAAGTCCATGATGATAGACAAATTAGTAGATTATGCCAATGTTGGAACTTCTGTTCCCGACATAATTGCTTATTTATTTAACTGATGGTTCCTTCACTGGGGGATATTTGTACATCAAAATTATATTTACTGAGCTTGAAAAAAGTGATACATTTTAAGCTTTGCTTCTTTCTATTATTTTTCAATGCTAATTGATATAATTTTCAATGACTTTTCTTGCTCTAAATAAAGACAGATTTATAAATATGCCACTGGATTGTGAGCAAAAATGTCAATTGGTATAAATATGTAGCGTAATTTTCTTGGGATAGACCCACTACCTCAATTTCCTTAAGGTTGTATATAAACCAATTTTTAAAAAAAGATTGAAATCTATTGGGCAAGTAGTTAGTAACCAGTTTTGTAATTTTTAAATTAATCCTTGAATTATTAGATAAAAAATGCATCCTGATTTTTCATCATTATTACCAATAATAAAATAACATTTAAGGCTTACAAAGTATTTTCCTCACAAGTACCCAGAAACAAAGTAGTATATTATTACAAATGCGAAAACTTAAAAAGGTGAAGGGCTGTAAGCATAGTCACAAAGCTAAGTATGGGAGCCCAATCTGCTATTTGGTTTACATTAAGTACCAGGTCTTAAGTCCTGAGAATATGGACTACTGTTAGCTTTTTTTTTTTTTTTTTTTTTTTTTTTTTTAAGAAATTCTGGGCAATTTGGAATGGTTCTGTAATGTTTCTAAAACAAGAGCATTTTGATAGAGTAGAAAATGTTCATTGGGTTTGAGGAAGGGAATAAGCATTTATATAGCACCTACTATATGTCAGGTACTCTGCTCTACTTTACAAATGTTTGATCCTCACAACAACCTTGTGAGGTACATATTGTTATCATCCACATTTTATAGTTGAGGATACTAAGGGAAACAGATGTTAAGTAACTTTCCAGGGTCAAAAAGCAATAAATATCTAAGGCTAAATTTGAACTCAAGACTTGCTGACTCCACAGTACTAATGAGCCCCCTATGATTGGACTCAAAATATTTAGTTTCCAGTTCTACTTCTGCCACTTACTAGTTTTGTGACTATAAAAGAATAATTTCATTTCTCTGAGTGTCCATATCTGTTTTCTTTCTTTCTTTCTTTTTTTCTTTCTTTCTTTCTTTCTTTCTTTCTTTCTTTCTTTCTTTCTTTCTTTCTTTCTTTCTTCTTCTTCTTTCTTTCTTTCTTTCTTTCTTTCTTTCTTCTTCTTCTTCTTCTTCTTCTTCTTCTTCTTCTTCTTCTTCTTCTTCTTCTTCTTCTTCTTCTTCTTCTTCTTCCTCTTCTTCTTTTGCAACTGGGGTCAGGTGACTGGCTCAGGGTCACACAACTAGGAAGTATTAAGTGTCTGAGGTCAAATTTGAACTCAGGGTCCTCCTGACTTCTGGGCTGGTGCTTTGTCCATTCTCATATCTCTAACAACCTTTTATTTTTATTTTTTTAAATAACTTTTTATTGATAGAACTCATGCCAGGGTAATTTTTTACATTATCCCTTGCATTCACTTCTGTTCCGCTTTTTCCCCTCCCTCTCTCCACCCCCTCCCCCAGATGACAAGCAATCCTTTACATGTTGAATAGGTTACAGTATATCCTGGATACAATATACGTGTGCAGAACCGAACAGTTTTCTTGTTGCACAGGGAGAATTGAATTCAGAAGGTATAAATAGTCCGGGAAGAAAAACAAAAATGCAAGCAGTTTATATTCATCTCCCAGTGTTCTTTCTTTGGGTGTAGCTGCTTCTGCCCATCTTCTAACAACCTTTTAGACATCACAAACTGGGTGCCCAGTAGACATCTTAAACTTAACAAGTCCAAATCTGAACTTATTATCTTTCTTCTTTCCTATTCTAAAACTTTCCTATTATTGTCAAGGTTATTACTATCCTCCCAGTCCTCCAGACCAAACCCTAGATGTCTATCACACTATTTCTCTATTTTGCCACTATCTCTCATCTCCTCCCTCAACATGATCTGCTGCCAAAACCGTCAATTTCACCTTTGCAATATCTCTCAAATATACCCCTTTATCTCCTCTGACACTGACATCCCTTTAGAGCAGACCCTCATCATCCTACATTAGGATTATGACTGTAACCTGTTGGTGGATCTTCCTGCGTCAAATTTATTCTAATTCCAATCCATCTTTCACTCAGCCCCAAAGAGATTTTTCTTAAGGCACAGGTCCAACCATATCAATCTCCTACTCAATAAACTCTAGTGACTCCCTGTCTTCTCCTGGATCTAATACAAAATCCTTTGCTTTGCATTCAAAACTCTCCATAAACCAGTCCCCTTTCTACCTTTTCAATTTTTTATATCCTATTCTTTATGACATACTCTTCAGTTGTCACGTTATCCTTTGCTTTTCTTCGGTTTCTTAGTTCTGGGCATTTTTTTCTGGTTGTTCCCATGGCTGGAATGTTCTCCCTCCTCATCTCCATCAATTGACCTCCTTACTTCCATCAAGTTCCAACTAAAATCTTACCTTCTACACAAACCCTTTCACAATCTCTCTTAATTCTCATGCTTTCTCTATTAGTGTTCTACATGAATTGATGAGCAGGTTGATTTCAGAAAAGCCTGGAAAGACCTACATGAACTGATGCTGAGTGAAGTGAGCAGAACTAGGAAAACATTGTACATAGTAACACATCACAAGATTACATGATGATCAACTGTGATGGATGTGGCTCTTTTCAATAATACAATGATTCAAAGCAATTCCAATAGACTTGGGATGGGAAATGACAATTGCATCCAAAGAGAGAACTATGGAGACTGACTGTGGATTGAAGCATAGTATTTTAACTTTTTTTGTTTGTTTGCCTTTTTTTTTTTTCTTGTGGTTTTTCCCCCCTTTTGGTCTGTTTTCCCTTTCACAATGACAAATATGGAAATATATTTAAAAGGATTGCACATATTTAATCTATATCAGATTGCTTGCTGTCTTGGGGATGGAGGAGATAAGGAAAGAAGGGAGAAATATCAGAACACAAAATGTTACAAAAATAAATGTTGAAAACTATCTTTACATGATTCTGGAAAATTTCTGAAAAATTGAAAAAAAATTTCTAAAAAAATTAATAAAATATACTTAAAAAAAATAAAAAATTCTAAAGCTTTGTCTCTATTAATTGTTCCCTATATAACCTGTATGTAGCTTGTTTGCATATATTTGTTTTCTTATGTTCATATTCTCTGAATATACATTAGTCAGTTAGTCATTTAGCATTATAAAGCACCTACTAATTGACTGAATATTGCATATTTCAAAGGATATGAACAGAGTTTTCAGAAAAAAAAGGTAGGCTTCAGATCCTTAATAATAAGAGAATGGTGAAATAAGAGAAAACTGAGGTTTTACCTCATATCCATTAGAGTGGGGAAAATGATAAAAAAAGGAGCATTCATTGTCGGAGAGGCTGTGATGTAATACATGTACACTAATATGCTATTTGTGAAAATGTGAATTGATCAAACCATTCTGAAGATAATTTGGAATTATGCAAGAAAAATTATTAAAATCCTTATAACCTCTAACCTAGGAAACCCATTACAGAGTATCTAACTCAAGAAAATCAATGAGAGATAGCATATATATTTCTATTTCTATATGTATATATACTACATGTATATATTCATAGCAGCATTTATTTTTCCTTAGCAAGTAAAACATTGGAAACAAAGTAAATATCCACTTACTGGGGAACTATCTGGACAGAATATGAATTAACAGAATATTATCACAAAAATAACAACTATGAAGAAGTCAAAGAAATTTTTTGGAATTGGTGTAATGAAAGATAAGCCCACCTATGTTTTAGCCTATGACTACAATGATGTAAATGTAAAACATTAGAATCTGATTAAATATAAGAGTCAGTCAGCTTCAGAATACCAATGATTGAATATATTTCCCTTCTCTTGGCAAAACAGAGGTAAATTATATGTGGGAAATCTGCAAAGTATTAGAAGTGTCATTATATTGATTATCTTTGCTTAATTTTTTATTTGTCACAAAAGTCAGTTCTGTGAATTATTGTGATGCATAAAATATATGCATTAAAAATATCAACAAATTATTTTTTAAAAAGAAAATAAGGGCTTCAGATTCCAACTAAAATTTCACCTTCTACACAAAACCTTTCCCAATCTCTCTTAATTCGAATGCTTTCTCTATTAGCATTCTACATGAATTGATGAGTAAATTATAAATAATCATCATAAATTTCTCACAGGATTCCCCATCAGACTACAGGAAAAAGTGGAAAAGAGCACTTTGACTAATATAAACCCCATGACAAATTTAATAGACTACTGATAATATGATATTGTTTGTGTTATCTGTTCGTAAGATTTCATTTTGCAACATCATTGGAGAACACTGCAATAGAGATTCATCTTACCTTTTTATGGGTGTTTTGTTTGTAACTGTCCTTACAAAATAAATAAATAAGCAGAATGTTATTTCTAGGCCCAGCCAAGACAGTATACTTTAAGTCTAGAACTGAATTGTGTAAATATAACAAAGTTAAAAAAAAAAAAAAAGCTAAAGTTAATGACCACAGCCTTTTTACAATGGTTCATACTCCCTCGGGCTCTAAAGAATCAGTAACTGAGTTCAGTAACTCTGAATTGAATTAAAAGAAAATACTACTTTGGCTGCAACTGCTACCTTTGGCATTAATGCTACTCTCAATATGATTCTGGTCAAAAGAATTATCAAGAAATGCTAAATACTAGAAGACAATAGAACATTCTCAACTTAGAGCACATCAAGCTTCTTTTATTTTTATTACTTCTAATCAATCTTTCTTTCCTCCCATTGTTTTATTCTCTCAGAGCATTCTCCTTTTCCCTTTTGTTTCTTTTTGTTTATTCTTATATTCTCTTTTCTCCTTTTTCCCCTTTCTTGCTTCTTTCTTCACCCTATCTCATTCCATTTCTTTCCTTTCCTCTTCAATATATTATTTTAGCAGAGAAATAAGGCAACATTATCTCCCTCCTCTGAATATGTAACGTATCGTACAATGAGAAAAAGTACTATTCACAGTCACATTTATTCATTTCCTTTCCTGAAATGGACTATAAGCTCCTTGAGAGAAGAACCCATGTCTTCTTTTTCTTTGTATCTCCTCCAGAAGCTTGTACATAATAGGTACTTAAGAATTATTTATCAAACTGATAAATGTTTGATAATGGCATTATTCCTTTGATTTCCAGGAACTAAGACTTAAAAAAATAGTTACTAAGGCATCTTTCAGCCAACAAAAAAGGATAAATTTTAGATTTTCTCTCATCACATCTAAAGAACATAAATTTCATTCTAAATATCATATCCTTATAGTAAATGATAAGAAGAAATAAAAGAAAGAATGGAAAAAAGAATTTTTTGATCCAGATCTGTACTTCTTTTAGTGTAGGGAGTCTCTGGGGATAAAATTCTCTTTCTCAATGCAAATTAGTAACTGTTTTGCAATTTATAGCCTCAGAAAGTGGTCTGGGGTCTTAACTGTTGGTTTAAGGTCATAGAAGCAGTATATGCCAAAATTGGAACTGGCACACACTGCCTCTCTAATAGGAATTTTCCATTTTAAAAGTGGGATTATGAAAGAAATTCAAATTACACCATATCTAGTGGTACAGTCCTGGTAAGAGAACTGGAATCAGAAAGACATGAATTCAAATCCTGCCTCAATACTTACTAGATATGTGACTCTGGGTCACTTAACCATTCAGCCTCTGTTTCCTCATCTGGAAATTGAGAATAATAATGGCACATACTGATCAACTGAGATAACATTAACAGTATTTTGAGAAATTTAAAGCCCTGTGTCAACCCTAGTTATCATCATCATCATCACCATCATTATTCATCTTAAAAGTATTTTCTAAAAATGAAAACACTAATCAGATAAGGAATCATTTGTTTCTTCACTTATGCTACATAAATTAAGAGCATTCTCTGTGAAATGCACCAAGAGATAAAGTACAATATAAGTGTTTAGGAGAAGTCCCAACTCGATAAAAAATTACTGATGCCTTTTAAAAAATTTGATGGACCTGCCACTACTTTGCTTACTTCTAACCAAATTAGCAAAGAACCAAGATGGTACCTGTATTTATAAAGAAATAAAGAACAGTCTTCTAATAGTTTTATTATGTTACAAAGCCCCAGGCATTAGGATTCATGGGTCTAATTTTAGTTGTAACCATCTCTTGCCCTGTTATGTAAATGCCAAGAATTATATGGGCTTCAGATAAAGATAACAGGAGAATAGAGAAAGAAATTGTGAAAGCAATGATTCAATTATTCTCAAGTTATCTGGCTTGCTATGTTATTCTGTATTCTTCTGCCTTTGAATTGATGTCTTAGCCACAAATTAAGCATCCCTTCCCAATGGGGTCCCACATAGTCACAAATAATTAGCTACACATACACACACACACACACACACACACACACACACACATACACAGACCTCTATGACATTATGGTAAAGCCTATGGACTCTTCGGAATAATCTTTTTAAATTCATAAAATAAAATGTATTACAAAGTGTTTCAATTATTGTAAAATAAAGATGTAGTGTATTTTTTTTTCTTATTCAAGTTCCTAAAACTCAGAAATCTACTGATGGGCCCTGTGTTGAAAATCTTTGTCTTACATATATATATATATAACTCAAATTTTTTCTAATCTTTCTTTTCTAGCTCTGAAATCACTACTAAGACAATTTTTCCAAGATTTCTCCCAAAATCTGCCCCCTCTTTTAAAAATGTGGATGATTTAATAATATTAACTTTCAGTGACCAAGGGAGAATTAAAAGCATCTTTATATAAAGTGATCAACTTCTTCTCTTTATAGGCAGATACTTTATGATGTGCAGTTTTTTCTTTAAAAGTTAGAACTATCTTATCTGAGGAGAACAGGAGACAAGATAGAATGCATGTTACATGGTTACAGTTATTGTTCTTTAGCATTAGGCAGCTGTTCTCTTTAGTGACTTTTTATATAAGACCTATTTTTTTCCAGAACATAAAAAGATTGTTGGGCCTTGAATATGTAATTATAAATTAAAATAGCAAATTACTTTGCTAAATTCTCCATCTTATTTTCTGTTTCTTTATGAGAAATGGAATTCATCACAAACCTCATGAACAAAAGGAATTTGATCTTTTTTTTGGAGGTGAAAAGGCTTTGTTTAATTAGTTATTATCTCAGCCCAACTATATTTAATATTTTGTCTTCTTCCATAGGTGAAAAAATTATTTTTCACAGATTTTCAATTTTTCTGCATGGTAACACAAAAACATTGCTGAGTTAGGGCAGTGTTCAGCATTCTCAGGCATATCACCAAAGACAGCTCACCAGTCAGTTCTCCTGGAAGTCCAGTCCTACTTATTTCTAGAACAAATTCTGTCCCCAAGATAACAGAATTTAATAAGATGGGAAGCTCAGTTTAATTAATGGCTTTGTTTTGGTATCCTATAACCAAGCTCCAAGTTTCTTTTCACCTTCCCCATTAATACATCTCTTCCTTAAATTTCTGATCGATATCCCAATTCTGGAATGCTTCCTTACCACTTCTAAGCAATTCAGACTAGTCTGTCCATATCACTAGGCAGCTGCTACATACCATCTTCTTTATAAAGATTTCCCTAATCAATCCCAGTTGGTATTGATATGTCCATCCTTTGCCACTCAGAGAATACAATGTTTTCCCTTATCTTAATCTTATATAATATTGTTATCTCTATATGCCGTAAGCTCTACAAGGTCTTATTTAAAGTTTGTATCTCCCCTATATCCTAACTGGAGTTACTTAAGTATTTGTTAATAAGTATTTGCATGAATTAATAGTTATTGTATTTCCATGATGTCAATTTTTCGTTTGATTGGATTTGTTGCTGGATTCCCCCTAATTCTGACATAATATATGGCTGAACTTCTTTGTAGTAGCTGGACTGCCTAGGTATCTCTGATTTTCAACCATGAGATGAATGAATCAATACCAAGGAAAGAGTCTGTGCAAAAAAGAAGGCTTTGGGGAAAAGAAGGTAATATGAATCATTAAAGTTAATTAAAATTAAAATATTTTTCTATCAATAGGAGCCACACAAAAATATCACCAGAAAACACTGATTGACTGATAGTAGCAGAGACATGCATTACCTCTGCATGAGTGTGTCCTGACTACACATTTTCTCTGTTTTTCCATGTGCCCCTTCCATGCTGATTTTGATGTGTTCCATCTCTCTAGGGTTTGCTTCTGAGGATAACATCTGAGAGTACTGGGTTGAAGTGATGCTACTTCCAAAGATCTCAGATTTAGGGTCCATTAGAATCTGAGGAGAGATTCTGGTCAAGATAGTGGTGGTTGCGGTTTGATTTGTCTGATAACCTTGACAAACCCCTCCTCATTGTCCCATCCCATCTCCAAAACATTGTCCACCATCATCTCCATTCTTTTTCTAATATTCAATTTCTTTCAGACTTCCTGCCAAGATGACTCCCTGAATAGGAGGCAGTTTACCTAGTTCCCAAATACCTACTCCAGCAAAACCCTAAATTTTATCAGTCTGAATACATAATATATTGAATACTACATAAATAGTCAGCCAGAAACTCATGGACAATAGGAAAAGAGACGATACTAGCCAAATCCGTGCCAAGGCTGGTACAAGTTAGCAATTAGGAATAGGAAATATGTAGCCTTCAAAGCATTATATCCAGAGGCAGCAAAAGGAGAGGGCTCTTCTGAGAAAGACTGAGCACTCTTCAGGAAGCTCCATGACAGAGAGTGTAGGGAATAGCAGTAGGTGGTCATGACCAATGATGTGCTAAAGCATCCAGACTAAGTTCTCCAGGCCAAGTGATTGTGAAGCACCCACCACTGTTTTAAGGTGCCACAGAGGACCCTGAAGATTCAATTCTCTGAATTCAAAAAATCCAAAAAGACTGAATTCTAAGAAGTTGAGATCAGCACAAGAATTTAGACCTAGAACCCAAAAAAACTAAGCAGAGCCAGCATCCCAAAAATATTCAGCTAAGGGACGGGAACAAAGAGGCAGTTTCTAGTCATGGCACAAAGCCCCATTCAAGAACTAAAACTAGAAAGATACATAGTCAAAAAAAAAACCCAAGAAGTATCAAAAATGATTGCAAATTCTAATGATCTTTTCAAAACCAACTGTAAGCATGGGGAGGAAAAAGTGTATTTTTCACAAAAAAACTCATACATACCTAGAAGAAATGAAGCAAAAGATTAAAAAAATGAAATAAAAGCTCTTGAAACAAGAACTAGAAAGAGAATAAATTGGAAGAGAAAATAATAACTTGTATTAAAAAGTAGACTCCATGAGAATTAGAATAAATGGAAATTAATGATTCTATTAGACAGCAAGAAGTATTAAAACCCTATAAAACTAGAAGAAAATATAAGATGTGTGATATGAAAAGCAACTGACTTGGAAAATAAGCCAAGGATAAACAATTTAAATCCTCTACTTTAGACCCAGCACTCTATCCACTATGCCACATAACTGTTCCCCACTCCCTAATTTATCTCTTCTCTAGATTCTCTCTTTTTTTTTTTTCTAGTCAGAGTACTGATCTCCTCATGATCCACATGGATTTGTAAGCCCAGTGATATCCAGGACTGTCCCCCTCTCCCATAGCTCATCTAGATGGCCAAATCCTATCCATTTTACTATTGCAGCTTTTTATTCTATTGCTCTTCTTATAGCCACCTCTTTCACTGCAGCCCTCATCACTTCTCAAATCTCTCTGTTTCCCAGCTCTCTTATTTCTAATCCATTTTCCTTGGACTTGTACAACCATCCACCCAAAATCTTTTTACACTGAGATTTAACTACACTATTCCTGTACTCAAATACCTTCAGTGGCTCCCTAGTTTTTGGAGGGGAAAAGAGAATAAGAGGTGTGATTTCTTTGTTATAGAGAACTCTCCTTGAGAAAACTGCTTTTATCAATAAAGATGAGCACTTAATCTGCAACTTAGAATCTTGAGAGCTGATTGGAGGGACTATGAGAAATGATTCATTCAGACCTCTACTCTTCCAATCAATATTAATTAGATTGATATTTTATGTAAATAAAGTAGGAGGAATAATTAGATAAGATTGATTCTTATAGTAGGCCTCAAACTCTTATTATGAAATTCATTTGTACAAACACAATAATACTGACAAAGATATTTTCATCCTGTTTTGTTCAAATTCCATGTCCAACCCTAGGTCAGGTGAGATGCCTTGATTCTTTGGAAAGTCTCCCAACTTATTTTTGTACCTTAGGACCAGTGTTTCTTGTCCAACATGAGCAGACAATCATTTTATGACCATCTTATAACTACTAAATCAGTGGAATTGCCCTGTGTTTTGCCCACCTATGTCCCCCTCCTGCCTCACTGATATATTATTTTTTGGTTGATACATCATTTTTGGTCACGAATGACCAAAAGTCATTCTGAAGAAACCTGAAGAGAAAGGTTTATCAACTAATGAGATTCTATATTTAAAAAGCCTCTTTGGGGGTATAAAAACCCAGTCAAAATAAGGTCCTGAGGACCAGGAACATCTCAGATCATGAAGATCTGAAGTCTACTTCATTAAAGGAGACCATGGGCCCTTAATAAAGTGCCATTGACTCAGAGCTCTGCCTCAGTTCCATTTATTGTAGGTTGGAAAATTTTAAACTCCATGGGAATGAGATTAACTTACTTGCTCAAGGAGTGTCACACAGTCAGGGTGTCAGGGCCAAGACTCAAGGCCAGATATTCTTGACTCTAAAGCCAGCTTTGTAACTACTGTGCCCTAATCACCAATTACTGTTAAGATAAAATACTCACAGTGCACACATTTAAGCCTTGCACAATTTGGCTCCAACCCACCCATTCAGTTATTCCATTTTATTTCCTTTCACTGGCTCTGTATCCTAGCCAAGCTGTATTTATTAGCTGTTCCCTGAACTCAACATTTTCTTCAAGCTTAATGCCTGTACACAAAGCTGTCCTCTGCCTGAAATGTACTCCTTCCTCATTTCCCCCCTTAAAATCTTTATCTTTCTTCATGGCTAAGGTCAAACAGCACTTCTATGAAGATTTTCTTGATCATCTGAGGAGTTAATGTTCTATCCCTTTTTAATAATTTTCATTTGCTTATGGATGTCCAAATGTACAGTAAAACATAACCATTTCAAGAATAGAAGGGTATTTAAAAAGAAAACATTTTAATCTCTCCTTCTCTACTATCTCTGCTTCCTACAAATCTTTTACCCTTAAAAAATCATTTTATTCTAATATCTATGCTTATCATTCTATAGCTCTCCTCCCTTTCAAAGATAAATTTGATTAAAAAATTTTAAGTTTAACATTGATACTTCCTCTCCTCTCACTTTCTTCTAAAACCTCCACAAGCTGGCTTCTGTCTTCATTGTTCTGAAATTGCTGTCTTGTAAATTATCAGAGATTTCTCAATAGCTCAACCTAATGACCTCTTCTTAATTCTTTTCTTTTTTGTTTTTTGATTTCTCATCAGCATTTGACATGGTTGATTACTTTTCTCTTCCTATTTCTGCTTTCTGTGTTTCTCTCTAGGTTCTCTTCCTACTTGTTTTCATCTTTCATCTTCTTTATTAGATCTTCATTCATGTCAAGTCCACTAACCATTGGTTTTCTCTATATTTTTTTTCTCTTTTTATGTATACAATCTTACTTTATTATCTCACCAGGTCCTATGGATCAAATTAATAGCTCTACGTAAATGATTCCAATATTTATATAAGCCAACCAAGTCTTTTTCCTGAGTTCTCATCTTGAATTCCACTAATTTCCTTGTGGACATTTTAAACTGGATTTCACATAGTCAACATTTCCAAAACAAAACTTATTACTTCTCCCAATCCCTCCTCTCTTCACAACTTTCCTATCACTGTTGAGTATCTCTATCTTTCCAATCACTCCAACTCACAACCTTAGCATCTTCTTTGATTCTTCTTTATCATTCTACATATCCAATACTTGCCAAATCTTCTCTTTTCTATCTTCATAACATCTCTTATGAACATTCCCTTCTTTCCACACATAGATACCACCCTACTTCAGGCTTCTATCACCTCTCATTTCACTTATTACTAGAACATTTCTGTCTCAACTTTCTCCCAATTTCCAACCATCCTTCACTTAATCAATATGATCTATCTAAAGTACAGTTCTAGCCAAATTATCATTCCCACCCCCTTCAAAAGCTTTTAATGGCTTCCAGTTTCCTCTATGATCAAATATAAAACTCCATTTAGAACTTAAAGCTCTTGTATAACTTGCTTCTTTTCTACCTTTCCAATGTTCTTATATTTTTCTCACCTTCTTATATTCTATAATGCAGTAACACTCAGCTACTAAGTTTCTTAAATATTATATTTTATATCCTCCTATCTCTGTGCCTTTACACTGGATATCTCGCAAGTGTAGAATATTCTGTCTCCTTCTTGTATTTCCTCTGGCTTCCTTCAAACCTTAGCTCATATTCCAGTTTTTATAGAACTTTTCTGATCTTTAAAGCTGCTAGTTATTTCCTCTCAAATTATTTTACGTAGATTTTTTATAATCTTATATATATTTATTTTTGCACATCATCTCCTCATTAGAATGTAAGATCCTAAAGGAGAGGGGTTGTTTTTGTTTTTAATTTGAATGTCTAGAGTTAGCACAATGTCTGGCATATAGAAAGTATTTAATAATTATTTGTGGACTGACTAACTGATGATCATATAAGGATCTGTGAACTATAGTTCTAAGTAGATTTTGACCCAGAAAATACCCTAAATTGGGAGTATCTTTTCTGGAGGCTTTGCATGAGTGTGAGTGTGTGTATATGTATATGTGTGGTGTTCCACTTGCTATAAAACTCCTTCATTTTTTAATTATTAAAGCTTTTTATTTTCATTCACCCTTGCAAAACCTTGTGTTCCAATTTTTTTCCTTCCCTTTACCACATTCCCTCTCCTAGACAGCAATTAATCCAATATATGGTAAACATATGCAATTCTTCTATATACATTTCCACAATTATCATGCTACACAGGAAAAATCAGATTAAAAAGAAAAAATGAGAAAGAAAATAAAATTCAAACAAACAACAACAAAAAGAATGAAAATACTATGTTGTGATCCACACTCAGTCCCCACAGACCTCTCTTTGAGTGCAGATGGCTCTCTTCATCAGAAAACCAGTGCAACTGGCTGAATCATCTCATTGTTGAAAAGAGCCATATCTGTCAGAATTGATCATCATGTAATCTTGTTATTGCTATGTACAATGATCTCCTGGTTCTATTCACTTCATTTAGCATCAGTTCACACAAGTCTCTCCAGGTCTCTCTGAAATCATCCTGCTGATCATTTCTTATAGAACAAATAACATTCTATAACATTCATATGCCATAACTTATTCAGCTATTCTCCAACTGGGCATCTACTCAGTTTTCAGTTTCTTGCCACTACAAAAAGGGCTACCACAAACATTTTTATACATGTGTAACCTCTTTATTTATATAAATGTCATAGAGCAGGTTTTCTTAACCCTTTTCTCTTTCTTGTCATTTTTTTTATTAAAGCTTTTTATTTACAAAATATATGCATGGGTAATTTTTCAACGTCGATCCTTGTAAAACCTTCTAAATTTTCCCGTCCTTGCCTCCATCCCATTACCTAGATGACAGATAGTCCAATACATGTTAAATATGTTAAAATATATGTTAAATCCAATATACATATACATATTTATACAGTTATCTTGCTGCACAAGAAAAATCAGATCAAGAAGGAAAAAAAATCAGAGAAAGAAAACAAAATGCAAGCACACAACAACAGAAAGAGTGAGAATGCTATGTTGTGATCCACATTCGGTTCCCACAGGCCTCTCTCTGGATGTAGATAGCTCTCTTCATCACTGAGCAAGTGGAACAGGTTTGAATCATTTCATTGTTGAAGAGAGCCATGTCCATTAGAATCGATGGTAATATAGTCTTGTTGTTGCCGTGTATAATGATCTCCTGGTTCTGCTCATTTCACTCAGCATCAGTTCATGTGGGTTTCTCCAAGCCTCTCTGGAATCATCCTGTTGGTCATTTCTTACAGAATAATAATATTCCATAACATTCATATACCATAATTTATTCTGCCATTCTCCAATTGATGGGCATCCACTCAGTTTCCAGTTTCTGGCCACTATAAAGAGGGCTGCCACAAACACTTTTGCACATGTGGGTCCCTTTTCCTACTTTAAGATCTCTTTGGGATATAAGCCAGTAAAAACATTGCTGCTTCAAAAGGTATGCAGTTTGATAACTTTTTCAGCATAGTTCCAAATGCAACCCCTTTTCAACAGAGAAATTTTTATGTGATCCCATCTTGAATCTAAGTTGAGGCTTTTCTGGCAACATTTGTGCATTCTCAGTGCAAAGTAAGCATGTTGTGTGCTCAGAACCAAGGCTGCAGTGAAGATACTCAATGCAACACAGGCATGCACTGATAGGAACACCTCAGATTCACTACATGTTTGATTTTAAAATAAATTTTTGTTGTTGTATTTCAGAAATCTTTTACTACTGCTAATTTTTTTTTGCAACCACACATTTATAAGCAACCCCTTATGGGGTCACAACCCACAGTTTAAGAAACTTTGATATAAACACAATAACTGAAACGTAACAAGAACAAAAATTTAAAAGCTTGGAATTTCTACTGTGTTTAACTCTTTGTTCAAAACTAAGATCTACTGATCTTGTACAGCGCTAATTATGGAAATATGTATAGAAGAAATGCATATGTTTAACATATATTGGATTACTTGCCATCTAGACAAGGGGGTGGGGAGAAGGAAGAGAGAAAAAAATTTGGAACACAAGGTTTTGCATAGGTGAATGTTGAAAACTATGCATGTGTTTTGAAAATAAAAAGCTTTATTTAAAAAACAAACAAACAAACAAATAGGATCTAGAATAAAACTAGTGAAGCAATTGAAGTGTCTGATTAAACCATAGCTTATATTCTGTACAGAAACGACTTTAGGCCAAAGTGACAATCATTTCAACCATTCTCACAAAATTCATCTAAATATGTATAATTTATCATTCATCTTCTTTGTGAAAACAGACCAGTACAGCTTAATTGTAATGATTATAGTTATGTTTGGATATCCTGGTTGTACTCCTGGACCACATACTGTTGTTAATCCTTATTTATCTTTTGATGTTAAATATGGTGCTTCAATGAGTTTGTGATTACATCAGGGTCTGTATTCCCTCCAATAATGCTACTAGCAAATTATTCATGCCTGTTATTGCTGTATTACTCTTATCCACATCCTCAAAATCTACCACAGGGGATTCAGTCGTGTGGTCCAATAAAATAAAGTTTGCAAGTCAAAATGACATACTTTATAAGCTGGATCTTAGTTTTAAATTACATGGAATTTATAGTTGGAAGGAATCTCAGTGATAGACCAACCACTTTGATTTTACAAATTAAAAAAAATGAGATCAATATTACTTGCTCAAGGTCAACTAGATTAATCAATAACAGATCTGGATTTGAACCCAAATTCTCTGCTTCCAAATCTAGGATTCTTTCTGCTGTGGAATAGTGCTTCTGTTAGTTAGGAGAGAAGCTCAACCTAAATTTTCCTTTATTAGACCTACATAGACTACAGCAATTTTCTTGATCTGATTTTCCAGTTCCCTACTAAAATATCCTTTGATAGTGTATTGCCAAGATCATAGAATTCAGTGACTAATTTCTTTGCCTTCAGTGTAGACCCATGACTACATACAGTGCCCATCTGACTCTTCACTGTCTTTTTATGTGTGTTTTCTTCCTGAGCACATCCCCTAGCACAGCTCAGCTTCTGTATGGCTGCTCTCTCAAGAACTTGTAAGGATATTCACAGCTAGAATAACCTCCCAAAGGATCAGAACCATGCTCTAATGCCAGCTTTTTGGTTTCTTATCACATTCTTCAGCATATAAAAAAAGACTAGCTCTCTTATGAAGCTGTTTCACTTGACTGATTTGGAAATGGCTTTTATCAAAAGCCATCATGTCCAACACATCTACACCATCATGTATCAGTCTTAGGATTTTAATAACCTTCTTTGGGTAACTGAACTTAGGAGCTCTCACCCCCAGATCACCTGACACTATATGACAAGCTCACAAAGTCATATGTAATTACTGCATTATGTTTTAGCCTAATCCTGTTGAAGGTTTTTATTGTTGTTCAGTCATTTCATTCATGTCCAATTCTTCATGTCTTCATTTTGGGGATTTTCTTGGCAATGATACTAAAGTAGTTCGCCATTTCCTTCTCTAGCTCATTTTATGGATGGGGAAACTGAGGTAAACAGGGATAAGTGACTTGCCAAGGGTTACACAGCTAAGTAAGTATCAGAGGCCATATTTGAACCCAGAAAGACAAGTCTTGCTGACTCCAGCCATGGGACTCTAGCTGTTGCACTACTTAGCTATTCCATTGAGGTTCAAGGACTACAAAATTAACAGTTTCATAGTAATCTATTAAAAAAAAAAAGGTCCAAATATTCACTAGCCAAAACCTTCAGTGACAATTCTTTTTAGTAGTTTGCCTGTCTTGTCCCTATATCAATGGTATTTAGTAGATCATACTCAGATTGTAAGCAGCTCTCAGGTTTTAGCACCTGCCTGATCTAGACATAGCCCACATTGCTAACTGTTAAAGTGATCCAGTTAAGGTTCAATGACAGACTTTTCTCACGTTGTTTTGGATTTCAGCTGTCTATTTGGATTCAAATTAAGATAGGTTGGCTAGTGTCAGTATTATTTTTCTTTTGGGTTTTACTCATAAGAACAGAAAATAGTAAAAAGTCACATTCTTTTGAATATTTCTGCTTTTCATCATGGTAAATATTGGACACACATTTAAGATTAAATGATGACATCTTATAAGATTGCAGCCATTATTTATCTAGAAAACATAATATCATAGTTCTAAAGCAATGTCTTTTTTTGAACATGACCTTTGACCAGCTTGCTTAAGCAATTTGAAAGACATTTCTTTACAAGAAAATGTCTAACAGACAAGCAACAGAGAAACTTCTGCTGCTTTGTGCCCTCAAATGCTATTCATCAAGTCCATTTTCCTTCTTATGATGGACTACAATGGTCTCAAGGTTTCACACAGATTTGAGGGATAATGTGCAGACTTGACTGAAGCTGGCATTGCTTCATTTTCATGCAGAAATCCTGCCTCAGTAATTTGAACTATTCCTGAGGATCTGCCAAAGTTTCAAATAGGCCAGAACACGATTATGCTGTGCAAGTATATTGTAGTATATCTTTAAAGCTTTCTGGGACCATGAAGATATGAATAGTTAAAATAAATTT
Source organism: Antechinus flavipes (assembly GCF_016432865.1). Taxonomy (NCBI): domain Eukaryota; kingdom Metazoa; phylum Chordata; class Mammalia; order Dasyuromorphia; family Dasyuridae; genus Antechinus; species Antechinus flavipes. The sequence goes on from NC_067398.1 coordinate 176,146,934, forward strand.
TCAAGTGTGTATGTGTGTGTGTGTGTATGTGTTTATAAATTACTGTAAAGAGACTGAATACAAAGAATGACACTATTTTCAAACCAACCTGAATTTGGTTGTTAGATGTTATTATAATACAAAACAAATTAAATGGAAAAGTATCTTTCCTCTGGAGACAGGCAATATCATGACAGATGAACATATAAAATAATCTGCTGACAAATATAGAAAATAAATATTTACATGAATATTATCACTTCACGCATCAGAGCTGGTGATCTTTTCCTCCTTTAACTTCCATAATGTTTTGTTTTCACTTTTCTCTAATGTATTTATCTATTCAACAAACATTTATGAAACACCTACCACCTAGAAGGCACCATGCTAGATGTTGGGGACATGAAAACTAAAAATGATACCTTGCTTGTCAAGAAATTGGCAATGTAATAGAGAGAATAAGACATTCATGCAAATAATTATTATGTTAAAGAGTATGCAGGGAACGTGTGACATAATGGATAGAAAAATAAATTGTGACAAGAACTACTTGGGTTCAGGTCTTGCCATTAAAATATATTGTCTTTGTGACCATGCACAAGTTATTTGATCTCCCAGTGCCTTCAAACAACTCTCTAACACTGTAAGTTTCATAGTATTTGCCGATCTGCATCTGTAGAAGGAGTTCCACAATGGAACTTACAATGATAAAATTAAAGATTTGAAATCCCTAACTCTTCCTCCACAAAAAAAGAAAAGTTCCCCAATTTTAAGGTAGAAGTATCATTTCAGGGAAAGCTTTATGGAAGAGGAATTATCACATGAGCTAGGTCTTAATAGAACATGAGGGGAATCAAGCATGAAGCAAAGAGCATGAGTAATGAAGCCTGTAAATGGGTGGAGCCGGAAAAGAGCAAAATGAACCAAGAAAGGTGAGAAATCTACTTTGAGTAGGATATAGAGTACATACAAGTGAGTTCTGTGAAATAATGCTGGAAATGAACATTGGAGTTAGATTGTTAAGCACCTTGAACACTGAACTAAATCACTTTTATTTGATAGATAATAGGGAGACCATAGGATTTTCAGCAGAAGTATGACCTTATCATAATTATCTGTATGCAAGAAGGCAGGAAAAGGTAAGACAGAAGTTTAGATTGAATAGAATATGGAATTTAGAAATGGAAATATTTATTAATTTTTTTTGTTTCACATTTATTTGTGTTTTTTTCTTATATCCTTTATTAGGTTATAAGCTTCTTATGAACAAAGGCTGCTATTCATTTTTTGGTCCTTCTCAGTATTTATTGAAGGGTTTTGCATATAGCTGGTACCCAATGAATAAATGAATGAAAAGTTTTATTATCTATTTAAGTACTTTGTTGAACTCCTGGATACCATGACACATGTAGATTATGAAAGCTCAAATGGAAATTATGTATAGATTAATTATGTTTGGAGAGACCAGGTAATTGAAATTCAAATCTAAAGTCCTCTTTGGACTTACTTGTAAAGGAGAACCATACGTGTCATCCTTGCACAGAGTCAATGGAAGAGTGAGGGACAGATAATGGGGGAAGGAGGCCATGGAAAACTGAATTTACAAATTTGAGAGATATCTATGGACATTGTCTGCACCAGTGGTCTCAAATGGAACTGTGATGTTACCCAAGTGATATCTGATCAACCAATTGTAGGGTGGAAATAAGAGCTGTTTTTCACTCTTCTCTTGATAAACAATTTTGGGATTTGTCTGAAGCACAAGGTGACCTAGCATTAAAAGTGCATCACATAGAATGAACAGGCACAGATGGGTTATAAGCTGTATTATATTACATTAGCTTTTCTCCCAAATCTACTCTTCTTCCAGACTTCCCTCTTACTGTTAGGGGAGAACACTAGAATTTTTACAGGCACATAGGCTCACATCTTTGACTTTTCACCTTCCTTCATACTCACATATAGTCTAGTTGCTAAATCTTGATTCTTTTTCCACATTCCTTTATCTTTCTTTTTTTCTTATTCCACAACCATCAACCTTGTGCAAGCACTCTCACCTGAAACTACTAAAGTAGCCTCTTAATTGGCCTTCTTGCCTCAGTTATTCTGATTCCCCAATCCATTCTCGACTTACCTGCCAAAGTGATTTTCCTGAAGTACAAGTCTGACCACATTACTCTTCTAACCAACAAATTCCAATGACTCCCTACTCACTCTAAAGTCAAATATTACATCATCTTCATCTCATCCTTTTTAATTTTAATTTTTCCCACAATGTGTATCATTTTTAGTGCAGTAGCATATCATAAAATTCATAATTAAGTAAATATATATACACACATACATACATACATATATATATATGTATATATATATATGGTTTGTTTTTACTGATTGGGGCCACGATCTGGTTTACAAAGTGTCAAAATTATTAGAATAAAAAATTTATAAAAGAGATAGAAAGAGCCACAAGTTCTTGTTTTCATAATGCCAAACATTTGGATAATTGAAACATAACAATGATTGATTTTTACCACATTCGTTTTTTATATTGGGTGTTTGGTGTTATGTAGACAGAGCCTTTTAATCCAAATAGGAACATTTAAATAAATTCCTATTAACTCCTTTAATATTAGTGACATATTTTCCTGAAGTAACAAACTGAAGAAAAAATTTATTTTCTGATTTCTCAGGAAAAAATAAAAATTTTATGGCAAACTAAATCCATGAAATGCATTCATAGAATTGTAACATGACATTATGGGAATTTCACTAGGACTAGCCAAGGGGGCTTTATAGACTCAAAGATGTAAGAACTGACTACTGCAATTAGCTCTTCAAAACAAAAGCCTGGCTCACAAGCCTTACCTTGCATTGAATTTCAAATGTCCCTCTTTGAGTGAAGCCTGTGTTGAACTTCAGATTAGTTCAGTCTGCATTAGATTTATCCTATGCACATAGTAAGATAGCACTAAGATGTGTACTTATGTTACTTTCTCTTTAGGGACATCTTTGCCCAGCATAGCTTTAGCTGCAATTTAAAAGGGAGATTTCCAGAGGAACATAGAATAAAACATTTTGCATTAAGAGCATGAGTGCTACTCTACTCAAGCAAGATGGGCAATGGCCCATCTAGCCCAATATTCTTCTATCTGATAGTAGCACCAAAAGAGATATTACAAGTAGGAATGTTTGTCTCTGGAGACATCAGCTTAAACAGGTTAGAGACATACCCTGCAACACTCTTAGCTTCCCTTAATAACTGATTATGAATAGGTTAGACAGTCAGTCAGTAAATAAGCATTTTAGACACCAATACAAAGACAAAAGAAAAACAAATCTATAATCTACAAACTCACAATTTAATAAAATAGACAACATGCAAACAACTATTTATAATCAAGTTATAGATAGGATAAAATGAAGAAATTCAGTAGAGTAAAGTAACCAGCATTAAGGAGCTTTGTGAAAAGTTTCTTACAAAAGATGAAATTTCAGCTGGGACTTGAAAGAAGCCTTGAAGTCCAAAAAGACAGAGACAAGGAGAGAGAATTCAAGAACATGGAGGATCATAAATGAGCTCAATAGATATTTCTCAGTTCAGATCAAGTGAGATAATATTTGTAAGGAACTTAACACAATATCCCATACATAGTAGGTGATTAATAAAATTTGTTAACACAATACCTGGCACATGGGAGGTGATTAAAAAAATCTTTATTCCCTTTACTACCTTTCCCATTCTCAGGTCTACAATGACATCCAAAGAAATGCTAACTGGGCTCTCTTCTTTTATCCTTCCAAACTATTTTGCTTAGTGACCTTTCTTTCCACTTCAATCCATCCTCTATTCAGTTACCAAAGTGATTTTCCTAAAGCACAGGTGCAACTATGTCATTCCACCCGTCTAAGCTCTAGTGGCTCCCTATCTCATCTAGAATCAAATATAAAATCCTGTTTGGCATCCAAAGCTCTTTATAACCTAACCTCTTCTTACCTTTCCAATTTTCTTACGCCATACTCATCATGACTTACTCTACAACTGAATGACACTGAACTCCTGGCTGTTCCATGTAATGGGCTGAGGCTCGAGTTGATGCACTGAGGTCCCAAGCACGTGAGCTAAATAGTAATTGGACCATACTCTATTAATATATGTGCTTGGAGAAAGAATGGCCCCTGCCCACTCTTTGTGCAAATCCTGATGTGTTGTATAGGAAATGACGTTTTTGGTGGGTGGAGGCAAGGGAGTGGGAAGGGAAGCGGAAGGAGAGACTGCTGGCTGGCGTCTTGACACAGCTGCTCGCATTGCCATTGCGATGGCCTTTCATCTCCAATCCCCCTTTGCCAGCTGGCTTTCTGTCGCAGCTGCCCATATTGCTATCACAATCTTTCTTGCCCATATTGCTATCGCAATTCTTTTTCACCTCTTCACTTCAATAAAGATTGAAGATTTTTCCCTTAACCTGAATTCCTGACTCCGGCTGATTTTAAATATGCGGTCATCACAGTTCCATAAACAAGATACTGCTTCTTTTGGTTCTGGGCATTTTCTCTGTCTCTACTCCTGCAATGCTTCATCCTTTCCCTTCTGCTTCCTGTCTTCCTTCTGCTTCCTTCAAATCTCAACTAAGATTTTAGCTTTTATAAGAAGGCTTTTTCAGCACCTCCTAATCCCCATGCCTTCCCTTTCTTGATTATTTCCTTTTTATCATGTCATATCATATATATATATGTGCATATATGTATGAATATATATAGTTTGTATGCGTAATGAAAGCCATTCCTGAAAGTTATCCTTCCTGATTTTAGTCAATCACATGGGGACTTTGGTGTCTGTTGCCATCCATATGTGGGTTAGCACTGAAGGCATGGTGATTTGATTTTGACTTTTAATGACCACTATGCAAGAGGTAGATTTGTTGTGTTTTGAATCAGACCTGTAACTTTATTTTTTTTCCAGTATTTCATTTCCCCAAATAACACATAAAAAGAATTTTCAACATTCATTTTTGTAAGACTTTACATTGAAAATTTTTCTCTCTCCCTTAGTTCCTCCCTCCCCAAGACAACAACATCTGATATAAGTTAAATATGTACAATTCATTTAAACATATTTCCATGTTTGTTATGTTGTGCAAGAAAAATCAAACCAAAAGGAAAAAACCCATGAGAAAGAAAAAGCCTCCAGATTCAGTCTCCATAGTTCTCTCTCTGGATGAAGATGAGATTTTCCATCACCAGTCCATTGGAATTGTCTTGAATTACTGTGTTGCTGAGAAGAGCCAAATCCATCACAGTTGATCATCACATAATTTTGTTATTACTGTGTACAATGTTCTCTTGGTTATGCTCACTTTACTCAGCATCAGTTTATGAAAGTCTTTCCAAGCTTTTCTAAAATCAGCCTGCTTGTTATTTCTTATAGAACAATAATATTTTATTACATTCATATGCCATCAGTTATTTAATCATTCCTCAATTAATGGATATCCATTCAATTTCTAGTTTCTTGTCTTGTAAAAAGAGTTGTTACATACATTTTTTCACACACATGTTTTTTTTCCTCTCTTTTATTTTCTCTTTGGGATACAGACCCACTAGGAACACTGAGGGATCAAAAGGTATGCACAGTTTTATAGCCTATTGGAAATAGTTTTAAATCGCTCTCCAGAATGGTTGAATAATTTCACAACTCCACCAATAATGCATGAGTGTCTCAGTTTTTCCACATCCTCCCAACATTTATCCTTATTTTTCCCTGTCTTCTTAGCCAATCTAAGAAGGGTGAAGTAGTACCTCAGAGTTGTCTTAATTTTCAATTCTTTAATCAATAATGATTTAGACCATTTTTTCATATGAATAAAAATAACTTTAATTCCTTCATCAGAAACTTATGTTCATATTATTTATCAAGTGGGGAATAACATATCCTTATAATTTAAGTCAGTTCTCTATATATTTAGAAATGAGGTCTTTATTTGAAAAACTGGCTATAAAAATTGTTCTCCAGCTTTCTGCTTCCTTTCTAATTTTGGCTGTGTTTGTTTTTGTAAAAACTTTTTAATTTAATGTAATTAAAGTTCTCCATTTTGCATTTCATAATCTTTAGTTTTTCTTTGGCTATTAGTTCTTTCCTTCCCTGTGTATTTGGCAGATAGATTATCCCTTGCTCTATTATTTGCTTATAGTATCCTCCTTTATGTCTAAATCCTGAATCCATTTAGACTTTATTTTAGCATAAAGTGTTAGATGTTGATCAATACCTAGTTTCTGCCATACCATTTTTTTCCAATTTTCCCAGCAATTTTCATCTAATGAGCTCTTGTCCTAGAAACTAAAGTCCTTGAATTTATCAAACACTATATTACTCTAGTTATTGACTATTGCATCTTTACCTAACCTATTTCATTGATTGATTGTAGAGAGCTGAAACTCTGAAAAGGTATACTTGAATCAGATAACTGATGAACAGTTAAGGCTAATTACCTATTTAATGTGAGACAATGACTCTATTAGATATGTTTGGAAAAATTGCTCTTCTCACTGTTGGATGCTTACTGAATGTTTGGTGTTAAGATAATCAGAAGCAAGGTTTGGAGGGTGGAGGGACAGAGATCAAAGTCACTTTGCAGCAAGAGGAGGAGGAGAGAAAGAGGACTGGAGAATCTAGGAGACATCTTTGGCAAGCCTTATGACAGTTTGTCTGGCTCTTTCACTTCTCCCCCTAAAGACCAAGGACTTTAGTTTATCCTGACTCTGGCTGACCTCGAGGCCCTCTAAGGAACTAGCCCATACTTCACAATTGACTACTCTATTTCTTAGCCAATACCAAATGGTTTTGATGACTGCTGCTTTATAATATAGTTTTAGGTCTGGAACAGATAGCCACAAGATGTAGGTCTTTCTTTCTTTCTTTCTTTCTTTCTTTCTTCCTTTCTTCCTTCCTTCCTTCCTTCCTTCCTTCCTTCCTTCCTTCCTTCCTTCCTTTCTTTCTTTCTTTCTTTCTTTCTTTCTTTCTTTCTTTCTTTCTTTCTTTCTTCTTCCTTCCTTTTTTCCTTCCTTCCTTCCTTCTTTCCTTCCTTCCTTCCTACCTTCCTTCCTTCCTTTCTTTTTTGCAATGCAATTAGAGTTAAATGATTTGCCCAGGATCACATAGCTAGTAAGTGTTAAGTATGTTGATGCTCTATTCACTATGCCATCTATCTACTCCAAGAGGTTCGTAATTTTTTTTTCTTTTAAATTTAATTTTATTTGAAAAAACAGAGTAGGAAAAAAAGAAAAACAGAAAAGGAATACAAACAAAAGAGAACTTTATCATGTGCCCAGTCGAACATCAGGAAGGATTCAAAATATATAACAACAAATTATAAGATCAAGAAATAATATATATCAGTAGAAGAAATTATATTTGTGAATATCCATTTTTTCTTTACTTCTTTGTAAATTGTTGCTGGTTCTCTGCTGCACACTTTATTAACTTTATTCTTTTTTTCCCCATTTCATCCCCACCACGACCCTCAAGCAAGCTATAGTTAAGAAAAAGATATATTTATGTATACATATGTAGATATATACATACACATACACACACAAATCTCCACACATATACATATACATACACATATCTTTCCTATCCTATCCTTGATGAATGTTGATTTAAATTTGCTCCTAACTTGCCTTGTTATCACTTAATCTTCCCCCATCCAAGGATCCCTCCCTTGTCTTCTTCCCTAACCTTTTGCTTCCCCATCTACCCATTCCTCCCCATTAATTCTTTATAGATTTTGGAGGGTGATATTTTTGGTCACAGGCTTGGTTTTTTTGACTGTCAGTAAATATGATTCCAGGACCTGCAGTCTTTTATTGTAGCTGCTAATAAGTCCTGTACAATTCTAATTGTAGCTTCAGCATATTTGAATTTTTTTAATCCTTGTTTCTTGCAAAATTTTCTCTTTGATCTAGGGGTTTTGAAATTTGACAATAATATTCCTGTGTGTTTTCCACAAAGGATCTCTTTGAGGTGGTGATCAGTGGAGTTTTTCTATTTCTACTTACCCATCATGTTCTGTCACTCCAGGACAATTTTCTCAGATTATTTTCTGTATTATTGTTCAAGATTCTCTTTTTGTTCAGAACTTTCTATCAGTCCAATTATTGTTAAATTTTCTCTTCTTAATTTGATCTCTAAATCTGTCATTTTTCTTATGTTTCACATTCTATTTTATTTTCTTATTCTTTATGATCTGCTTTTTTTGGGTCTCTCATAGCTTCACTGACTTCCCCTTGCCCAATTCTAATTTTCAAAGAATTATTGTTATCTCTGAGATACCACATTTCTTTTTCTAATTGGTTAATTTTTTTCATAATCTTCTTGTTATTCTTAGATGGTTTTTATTTATTTTTTTTTCTTTAATATCTCTCATTTGATTTTTAAATTCTTTTATAAATTTTCTCTGGGCAGGGAGTCATTTTACATTTCTGTTTGGGATTTAAAAAATGGTTTTTTTACTAAAGTGTTCTCTGAAAATGAACCTTGGTCTTTCCTGTTCCCATAATATGTTTCAATGGTGGGTTTTTTTCTTCTTCACCAGTTCATTAAAAAAAAAAAGAGGTATTACTGTAAGCATCTCTAATCGTGAGGTGAGAAAATGAGGCCTCAAGTCTCCCTTCAGCTCTCTCCTCTGAACAGGAATCTCAAAACAAGAGTTCCATCTTCCTACAAGTGCCCACTGCCAACAGAGTCCCTGCCTCACTATTTCTGCACTTCCCAAGTACTGGGCTTTGTTTCTACAGCATAAGTGGGCCTAACGTTCCCAATCAACCAATGTTCACTTGTTTTCTAAAACTTAGACATGAACTGGACAAACAATCAGGAGGTGAAAGTTTCTGTGGTTCCAGCTCAGGCTCCAACCACATCTCATTAGCCAGAGGGGTCCTCATTTAATGTTTCTCCGGAGCTAGCCAGGAGGTGTTTGCTTTTCTCACAGGCTGATCCCCAGCCTGGGGTCTTTCTTCAGACCTTCTAGTGTTGTATGAAGAGAATCTTCATACATTTTTTGTTACCTCAAAATTATTGCCCCAAGTTTGTTTGGCTTTTTTCACCAGTCTATGTTCACTTTGAGTTTCAAATTTATTCTATTTGTGGAGGAAATCTGGAGAACCTGAAATTTACCAACCTATTCCACCATCTTCCCTGGATCCTCCCCCAAGAGGTACATATTTAAAAGAGAGAGTATATATATATATATATATATATATATATATATATATATATTTCCCATTTCAAAAAAGAAGAAAGAGTCTGCAAACTACAGGTCAGTGAGCTTCATTTGATTTCCTAGGAAAATTCTGGACTGGATCATGAAAGAAATAGTCTCTAAATATCAATAAAAAGGTTGTATTTACAAAGAACCAATATTGTTTCATCAAAAACATGTCAGGCCATATTAAATTCTTCCTTTCTTCTTTTCTTCCTCTCTCCTTCCTTTGCTCCTTCCCTTCTTTCTTTCCTTCCTTTTTTCTAAGATTGTTTAACTAGCAAATAGTTATTCAGTCATTTCAGTTATATCTGTCTTTTTGTGACCTATGTGGGCTTTTCTATATAAAGATATTAGAGTGGTTTTCCATTTTGTTCTTCAGCTCATTTTATAGATGAGAAACTGAAGCAAACAGGGTTAAGTGAATTGAACAGTTAGTCAGTGTCTAACATCAGGTTTGAACTCAGGTTTTGTAGACTTCAGGATTGGTACTCTAACCACTGAACAATTTAGTTGCTCAATGCAGTATTGGTTTGCCTTACAAGAGAAATGGTGAGTTTATAGGTCCCTGTCATATGAAGATCAGCTGAAGGAATTGAGCAAATTTAACTCAGAAAAAAAGATTCAAGGAATAAGAAAGTGTCTTAAGGTATTTGAAAGGCTCTCTTTAGAAGAGGAGATTAGTTGTTCTATTTAACTTAGAGGTAGGAACCAGGAAGGATGGGTGGAAGTTGCAAAGAAGCACTAGGCTTAATGTCAGGAAAAAACTTCTTTATAATTCAGACAAAAGTACACAAAAGTATAATGTACCTTAAAAGATGATAAGTCCCCTCTACTTGTAGGTCTTCAAGAAGAGGCTAGATAATCACTTGTTTGAGTGGGAATCACTTTTATATGAGGATTGGACTAGATATGCATTGAAGTAGCTGCCAACTCTCAAATTCTATGATTTTATGAATTTCCAGAGAGGAACTCCCTCTATCAGACCAGAATGTCTCTACAACTTCTAGTCTGTATGAATTGCCTAGTCCTTAGTGGTTAAGTGATCTGCCAGGATCACATGGCCAGTAAGTGTCAAAGGTGGGCATTGAATCTAGATCTTCCCAATCTTTTCTTTATCAACTATATCACTAAATTACATGGAACCAAAAGTCTTCACAACATAAAATATCCACTAATGAATTGATCATTTATAAAATCTGTCTCCACTCAATCATCCTTGTTCCCCTACTAACATTATCACCCATCCTTATGCATCCACATTTTTGTATTTGTTGATCAGAATAATCCTTTTGCTGATTATTGGTAGTTGTGAATGAAGAGAATGATTTAAAAATCAAAGGAAAAAGAATGGACTTTGGGAAAATTGTGAAGCCTTAAAGATTTTTTTTTTATCATCAACCCTTTTTGTCATCAGTGCTTTCAAAGGCGAATACAAAATGAAGAATATTGTATCATGCTATTATATAATTTAATATAAATGTTAGTTCCCATTGTAAGTGGATTCCTAAAAAGGGACTTTCCCCTCTAATATAAGTTATTTCCAGATAAACGGAAACTCCGATATATATATAATATTGATACTGATGAATAATGACTAGGTCAAGAATTGAGTAGAAAGGCTCAGATTCAGAAGTGACTAGGTCACTTGAGGGAACAAAAAAAGTATTTTCTTTAATTATTTATTTTTAACATTCATTTAAATTGTTTTTTGAGTTCCAAATTTTCTTTTCCAATCATCTCCCTCCCCAATGAGAAGGCAAGCTATATAAGTTATAGATGTGAAATCATGCAAAACATATTGCCATATTGGCCATATCATAAAAAGGCAAGGAACATAAAGAAATATGAAAAAGTGTGCTTCAATCTTTCCTCAGAGTTAATTAGTTTTATCTCTAGAGATATACAATATTTTTCACGAGTCCTTTCAAATTGTCTTGACCATTGTCTTGATCAGAGTAACTAAGTCTTTCATAGTTGTTCATTATTACACTATTGCTGTTAATGTATACAATATTCTCCTAATTCTGTTCACTTCATTTTGCATCAGTTCATATAATTGATAACTAATAAGTTTGCCCACATATTTCTAAAATCATTGTGCTTGTCATTTTTTAAAGCACAATAACATTAAGTCAAAATCATATACCACAACTTGTTCAGTAATTCCCCAATTAAATCCATTTTTTTTGCCATCACAGAAGAACTGCTATAAATATTTTTGTACATATAGGTCCTTTTCCCTGTTTCCCTTTTCTTTGATCTCTTTGGGTGACAGTCCTAATAATGGATATTTCTGGTGTATGGTTATAATATAGATAGTTTTGTAGCTCCTTGAATATAGTTCCAAATTGTTCTCCAGAACAATCGGACCAGTTTACAACTCTACCAACAGTGCACTAGTACCTCAATTTTTCCAAATCCCTTCAGAATTATTATTTTTCTTTTCTGTCATGTTATTCAATCTAATAGATGTGAAGTGGTTCCTCAGGGTTGTTTTCATTTTCATCTAATCAATAGTGTTTAAGAGAATTTTCAATAAAGGTGATTATTGATAGGTTTGATTTCTTCTTTGAAATGTCTTTTTATATCCATAATTGTAGAGTATTTTCTTTTTAAACAATATTTTATTTTCCCCCAATTATATGTAAAAGAGTTTTTAACATTCATTTTTTTAAAATTTAAGTTCCAAATTCTCTACTTCTTTCCTCTACCCCCTCCTTGAGGCAGGAAGCAATCTGATATAGGTCATACATGTGGAATCATGTCAAACATATTTCCATATTGGTCATTTTGTGGAAGAAAACTTCAGAAGGAAATTCTCTGTCAGACACACACACACAGATAGAGACAGAGAGAGACACAGAGAGAGACAGAAGGGAGGAAGAGAGAGGGAAAGAAAGGGAAGGAGGGAGGAAAGAAGGAAGAAGAGAAGGAAGGAGGAAGAGGAGTGTGTGTGTGTGTGTGTGTGTGTGTGTGTGTGTGTGTGTGTGAAAGAGAGAGAGAGAAAGAGAGAGAGAAAAAAAGAGAGAGAGAGAATATGTTTTCATCTGTATTCATACTCTTGTCAGTTTTTTCTCTGGAGATAGATAGTATTTTTCTTCATACATCCTTTGGGATTGTCTTGGATCATTGTATAGCTGAGAATAGCTAAGTCTTCTACAGCTGATCATCACAGAGTGTTGCTACATGTTGTGTGTATGTTCTCCTGGTTCTATTCACTTCATTCTGAATTAGTTCATGTAAGTTTTTCCAGGTTTTTCCCCCTGAAATTATTCTGTTCATCATTTCTTATAGCACAATAGTATGTTAGTATAACAGTATACATTACAACCATACATCATAACTTGCTCCAGCCATTCCCTAATTGAGGGATATCTCCTCAATTTCCAATTCTTAGTCACCTAAAAAAAGAGCTAGTCACTAATATATTTTCAAGGACCCTAGGCTCACTGTTAGAAAAGAAGCTAATTTACTGCCACTCTTTAACATCCAAACAATCACAGGAAACTACAATATAGAAAAGAAAAAAAAAGCAAAATCACAATCAAACTTTAGGACAGTGGAGAGACACATGGTAGGTTCAAATAATCTTCAGTCACCTTACCAAGGATGACTTATATTTGAAAAATTTTATGAGAACATGTATTACTGAGAAAGGAGATGGTCTACATAGTGAGAATGATGGTTTAGTCCACCTAGTGAGAATGATTCCTTATAGTGATATCCATAAGGTATTTAAGAACCAAGGAAAGAACTCCAGTGCAGCAAGATCTGCACAAAATTAATGAAAAGAACTAGACAAGAATCACACAGTATAAAAAGGCATGGAATAATTTTCATTTATATCAATGAAGAAAATTATCCATAATAGTACAGATTTATCAAAAAGAACAGAGAATATTTTTATATCTACAATTACTTATGGATGTACACATATAATTCTCCCTTATACTACACCATACATAGTCATACTCTTCAAAATGATTATTAACTAAACTCACCAACTATAATGGAAGTCATTGAATTTTATTTATTATTTCTGATATCCCCTGCTCTTCTGGCCATTCTAATCACACGAACATTTTTTCTGCCTATTTCTGACTCAAAGTTTAGCACACTTTTCTCTAAAACTTGTAATGTGATTCTTTCTCTACAGTGACTAAGCACACTATTCACTTCTTTAAAACTTTCTAAAATTCCATCTTTTGTATGAAAGTTTTTCCAATCAAGTACTACATATGCTTTTACCTCATAGCTCTTCCTTTAAAATATAACTTTTTCCCAATTGCAAATATGTAAAAAGGTTAATGTTTAATAAATTCTTATATTTTAAATATATAATTAATTATGTTTTATTAAATGTCAATTCATATTCATGTGAAAGTTCTATCATGTAAATTTCTAGAGAATAGGAAAGCATCTTTGACTCACTGTGCTTGGTATAGAACTGGTATGATTAGTAAATGATAATTTTTTTAAGCCAAAAATAAATGTATTTAATAAATGCTTGTCAACTGATTGATTGATCCAACAAATCTTAAGGCCTTTAACAATTGAGAAGAAAATAAATTTTTTTTCTCCTTTAAATATTTTTAAAATATTTATCTCTAAATTTATTAGTTAGATAATCAAGAAATAGTTAAATGAAGAAATCTAGCAGAAATATTAAGAGATTAAGAAATGGGAAACGAATGTGAACTATCTGCATTTTTGTTTTTCTTCCCGGGTTATTTATACCTTCTGAATCCAATTCTCCCTATGCAACAAGAGAACTGTTCGGTTCTGCAAACATATATTGTATCTAGGATATACTGCAACATATCCAACATATAAAGGACTGCTTGCCATCTAGGGGAGGGGTTGGAGGGAGGGAGGGGAAAAAAATCGGAACAGAAACGAGTGCAAGGGATAATGTTGTAAAAAAAATTACCCTGGCATGGATTCTGTCAATATAAAGTAATTATTAAATAAAAATTAAAAAAAAAAGAAAGAAAAGGCATGAGATTAAATATTGATCAAGAAATCTAAAAAAAAAAAAAGAAAAAGAAAAAGAAATTAAGAAAAAATTGCTCTTTTATTTCTGTTTGAATTTCCATGGAGGAAAAAACCTCTTCTAGGGAAACAATTCAATGCAGCTGATTTCATGCCTGAAGAAGATAAAGACATCACATTTTCTTAATTTCATTGACATTAATTTATTAAGAATTCTGTTGGCAGTTTTAAAACAAAGTCATAGAACCCATCATCTTAGAGAAGAGTAAAAATTAGTTCATAGATTGTGGCACTGATTGCTCTCTATGTTTGTAGTGCTCTGTTAAAAATAAAATGATTTTTTTTACAAGTTGGCACATGCATTTTTATTTAATTCTTTATGTTTCATATGCCATGTTCTTATCTCTTCTAGAGGAAAAAATAGTCAAATATCCCTGGGTAACAATATAAAGCACTTGTATAAATAAAAGTATGTGAAGTGGAATATGAATTCTAGTTTTTAAAATTGAATAAAAATGTGACTAAAATGACATTTTTCAATCTCTTTCAAATCTTACTTTGGGAAGATGTACTAACTCACTCCTTCTTTTTCTACTTTTCGTTCCATAGTACTTCCCCACCATATTCTTTATCTTGTACTTATCATCACCTCAATTTCTCACTCCTACAGTTTGTGTGTGTGTGTGTGTGTGTGTGTGTGTGTGTGTGTGTGTGTGTGTGTGTAGCACAAGAAAATAAGCTGGAAATATCCATTTTCCTTTTCACAGACTCCCCCTTTAAATATTTTGACCTTTCTTTTCAACTCTGACTAAGAATAAAAATAATATTAGGGAAAACTGATTATTTTCTACAGTGCTATTAGGTATCTAGTTAGCATCAGGTGAATATTCTGCATACCCTAAACTCTATCAATTCTCAGACTAAAAATTACATGAAATCTGTAAGTTATAATCACTCCCAGCAAGCAGAGATTTAGGAAAAACTTTGGTCATGCCAGCCAAGTCTGCAGACTAACTAACTATTGTCCCAGTATTTCTAGATATAGCTTTCTCTAGGGCTGAGATCGACTACTCTTTTGGATTCCATTTCATTGTGTGTGGAAGTATCTTCTGATCTTTAAAAAGATTTTTTTAGCTTTATTTTTATTATTCTAAAATTTTCAACAAATACAAACAATAAAACTATCATGCCAATTTGAAAAAAAATCTTTAAATAAAATCTGGACTAATTATTTATATCTAAGAAGAAAATAACGACAGAATATAAATTTTAATAAATACAAACAATAATAACTTCACTCTGCATCAATATCTGAATCCCTAAGTGCACTTTTAATGATTTCTGTGTTGGTGTATTCACATACATATATTTTTAAAAATAGAACATATATTTCCAAAAAGGATTCCACTAGGGAAACAACATGAGAATTTTAAGCCCAGTTTTTTTTTTTTCCTATGGTGGAGAAACCTTTAGGAAAAGGAACTATTGATTGTCATTCTGAAGAGTTTCCCTTTTGAACTCTTTTACTAAACCAAAAAAAAAATACCCTTCTCCCACATTTCAAGAAAAAAATCAATTATTGAATGCATATTCTGCTTTTCTCCCTCTCACCCCAACACCAAAGAAATGATATGCTGAAGTTTTCCAACTGAATCTTTGGAGTAATGTATTGTCAATATATCCTGCTATGGTTATCAAAACTCTTAATATTATGGAGAAAAGATATAAAGAAATAAAGAAATTTTTCATGCTGGTACAAATTTTAGAGACTGAATTTTTGTATTGTCATATTTTGGAGCTAAGTCTGAATAAGACCAGTTTGTTGAATGGTCCATACTCCATGGAACTTCAGGTATTTCATATATGCTCTCACAGGGCCCACATTTCCTTTTGAGTAGTATTTTGGAAGGTACTTTCCTTCTTTTCAGACCATCTTAAATTAAGATACTATCTTAACTTAAGAAGTCAATAAATACTCCTAAATTTCCAACAAAGATTATAGGAGCACAAGATTTTAAAATGAAAATTAATATAATTCCCCTTTGAGTCCCCATCTAATTGGCATTCATATGTTGAGTTCCTCAGGGTATAATAACTAAGTTCAAAGGATTCTTTGAATATTCACTTTTAAAATTATAGTTCATGAGCCCCCACTGATGTGTTTACCTTTTGATAGTCAGCTCAAGGACACCAACTAGGTCAATTCAAAGGAATTTAGGATCATAGAATTATAAATTTAAAGCTGGAAGGGCCATTACAGAAAGGTAAGACAAGTACTACAAATCAACTTCCCCATAAACCTGAGATGCACAAACTCAAACAAATAAAAATGCATGTGTCAAAGAATTCATTTTTATTTTTAACAAAGCACTACAGATGTAGGGAACAATCAGCGCCACTGTCTATGAACTAATTTTTACTCTTCTCTATGATGATGATTTTATGACTTTGTTTTAAAACTGTGGGAAGATTGGATGACTATAGACTTATTAAGGAGAGAGCACAGGTAACACTCCCCACAACTCTTGCAATACAAGTTTCTGCTCCTCCATGTTTGCTAATCATGTTCCTTTTCTGCTAATTTTTCCACCAGCCCTACCTCCACCTTTTACTCATACTGATCTAGTGCATGTATCTAGATGCATGATTCTAACTTCAGATTCAACTGAAAACTTGGCTTAAGAAACTTCAAATGCACTTCCAGGAAGTACAAGGACTTGGCCATAATTTCATCCTCCTTCAGTTTCAAGGTTATTCTGAAACTAAAGCCAAGTCCTTATTCTTTCTCAGTCTCAGTCTTACTCTCAAAGTCCTCTAATCAATTGATTTTGCTTCTGCTCTACTAGGATTTGCCATGTGCTTCTATTATGAGATTATTATTGATGAGAGACAGAGTGGGGGGAAAGGGAATAATTGACTTCCTAGCTGACTGTCATATACTTTACTCTTTACTTTTTTCATTTTATAATAAAGGCTTTTTATTTTTCAAAATAATTGCAAAGATAGTTTTCAATATACATCCTTGCAAAACTTTGTGTTACAAATTTTTCTGCCTTCCCCTCCACTCCTCCAAAACAAGTAATCCTATATAGGTTAAGCATATGCAATTCTTCAACATATAATTACACATTTATCCTGCTGCACAAAGAAAAATCAGATCAAAAGGGAGGGAAATGAAGAAGAAAAAGCAAACAAGCAAACAATAATAACAACAAAAAGGTGAAAAAACTATATTGTGATCCATATGCAGTCCCCATAATTCTCTCTGTGGATGCAGACGGCTCTCTCCATCAGAAGTCTATTGAAATTGGCCTGAATCATTCCACTGTTGAAAACAGTCAAGTCCATCACAGTTGATCCTTACATAATCTTGTTGCTGTATACAATGTTCTCTTGCATTCACTTAGCATCAGTTCATGTAAATCTATCCAGGACTTTCTAAAATCAGCCTGCATAATTTTCCTATAGAGCAGTAATATTCCATAACATTCATATATCATAACTTATTCAACCATTCCCCAACTGATGGACATCCACTCAGTTTCCAGCTCCTTGCCACTACAAAAAGGGCAGCTACAAACATTTTTGCACATATAGATCCTTTTCCTTTTTTATGATCTTTTTAGGATAAAAGTTGGCTGGATGTGGAGAAGGCTACGATTTTTAAAATATCATTTTGTGTGATAGCACAGATAGCGGTAAATAAGATTGTGATGATTCCTAAACAGAGTATAATGGTTAAAGCTATTTGGTTATTTTCTATAATAGAGTTAAATCAGATTAATAAGAAGATGCCTGCAACAGTTATAGTGCTAGAGTGGAGTAGTGCTGAGACAGGAGTAGATTCAGTAGAGACATTGTTGGATCAAACAGCATGCAGTTTTATAGTCCTTTGAGCATAGTTCCAAATTGCTCTCCAGAATGTTGAATCAGTTCACAACTCCACCAACAATCTATTAGTGTTCCAGTTTTCCCATATCCTCTCCAATATTTATCATTATCTTTCCTGTCATTTTAGCCAATCTGAGAGGTCTGAAGTGGACTATCATACACTTTAAAGATCATAAAGGGAATGACTAATCTTCAACTGGTCACTTTTATCCAGCAGCCCACTTCTTAAGATGTTACTCCATAGATAAGTTATTTAGGTATCTTCTCTCTACTGTATTAATCTATTATTTAGGGAAACTACTTAATTTGACATTGATTACCATAATACCTTTATGACTTTCAGACTCATTTAGTCCTCATTTCATAACTCCCTCAGTTTACAAATGAGGAAACAAAGGCAAAGAAAATCTATGATTTGCCCAAGGTTTGGATATAATAAATAGAAAAGTTGACATTTAGAAAGATGCTTTCATCTTCTAATCTTTCTACTATGCTTTGCTACCTCTCATGATCCTTGCAGAAACTCTCAATGTCAACTTTATTTTCACTCTTTCTTCTTTAGTGAAATTTTGCTATTCCCATTTTGGCTGATAGTACCAACCCACCCGGAGTTCACCAGTAATGATGAACTGAGGGCAGATACCAGATGGCTTTAGCCTTGTGCAGTTCAGAACTTCCAAGCTCAAGAGCTAATCCATCAAATTTAGCCTCCCTTTTAGCAAGAATTATATACATTCACACCATTTCCACAGACAAAACCATATCTATTTCTGATGCGGAAATATTTGATATTTGCCAAGAATTTTGGAGGCAAGCACTTCCTTTTCTGGATTTTCAGTAGCTATGACTGCTAAAGAGTTAGGGGACCATAATATCTGCAGTAACAGTAGCTGAAAAGTGTCTCTGTCAGTATTATTCCCCTGGAGGATAGCTGTGGGAGGATAGCTGGGGAAGCACTCCCTGACTCCATGTAGGTGGAAAGGGAATTAATGAGGGACAGTAGTGGTGGTGGTTTAACTTTCTTGACCTACACAGCTTACTGCCCCTACTTCATTGAAGGAATCTAAAAGACCACACAACTGAAGATCAATTACAATGCTGGCATTGTGTTGGGCACAATGGAAACAAAGATTTAAAAAATGAAATAAATTTTCCCTCAAGAAGTTTAGACTGAATTGGGAAAAAGCAAGCTATACAAAGATTAACCAATGTAAAATTAATTTCACTATACCTGGAAATTATGTTGAATGGGGAGTCAAAGAGCCTAGGTCAAAATCTGACTACTGCTGATGACTATGCGACCTTAAGCAAGCCATTTTAATATTTCTGTGGAACTAGGTGGCACAGCAGATAGATCACTGGACCTGGGGTCAGAAAGACCTAAATTAAAATCTTCAGATTTTTTCTAGCTGTGTGACCCTGTGTAAGTCACCAAAGTTGTTTGCCTCAGTTTTCCCAGCTATACAATGGAAATAATAATTGCATCTACTTCCCAGGGTTTTGAGTCAGAAAATGAGATAGTAATTATAAAGCTCTTAGTGTAGTGCTTGGCACATAGTAGGAGCTAAATAAATGCTAGTTATCATTGCTGTTATTCTTTTTTATTATCGTTATCATCATCATCATCATCATTATTATTATGATCTTCCCATCTTCCCAAACCTGGTTTTAAATAGGCTATAAGATTTGAATTGAGACTATCTGAGATGCTTTTAAAACAACTTCTTTCTTTGTCCAATTACAAGATTACTGAGTAAATGACAGTTCTGTTATTTATTACTTAAATTGTGTCTGATTCTTTGGGACCCCATTTAGGGTATTCTTAACAAAGATAGTGGAGTAGTTTGCCATAATCTTCTCCAACTCATTTTACAGATGATGAAACTGAGGCAGACAGAGTTAAATGTATTGTTCGGGATTAGTCAGCTACTAAGTATCTGAGGCTAGATTTGAACTAAGGAAGATGAATTTTTCTGGACCAGCACTCTATTCTCTACCCCACCCAACTTCCCAATTATAACTTGCCATTGAGTTCCATATCTTTGTACTTTTAAAAAATAACATTTATTAGAATAAGTTATATGGTCTTTGGAATGCAAGACTTGTCTTATTTTTGTATTTGGGAAACAATCTGGCTTACCTATTCTATGCAAATCGTAGAAGGGGAGGAAATAAATATCTTGTGAGAAGGGGGAAAAAGTTGAAGATCTCCACTCACACTGGGCTTAACACTTTTCTTACAGGCTTTACAATAATTGTATACATTTTTAATTGTGACCTTGCTTCCACTTCTCATTTTCAAAATGTTCATTTTTTCATTTTGTGACTTTTAAGGCTACCTCGAATAATCAGGTAAGTAGGAACAAAATCTATGAGCCCATAACACTGATTTTATTTACTTCTGCAAAACTGGAATGAAATGCTAATAATACTCATTTAAATAATGACAAAAAAGCAACAAGTCTCCCTTGATTGTCCAAGAGGTAAAATGAGGGAGAGCACATAGACAGAATGGTTGGAAGTGTTTTCTATACCATTCTTCATGTTGACTTTATTATTGGTATTGATTTCATAAGAGTCAGAAGTTATTTTTTTTAATGAAAATATGGTAGTGATTTCAATGAGAAGTATCTCATAGCATGGGCAAAGAGTAGGTAAAGTGATTTTAAATATGGCTTAGTTGATGGGACCTGTGCTTGGGGTGGGGTAGAGGAATGTGACAGCAATTATTCATCCCAGCCAATTTTCTTTTATCGGGCAGGGAAGAGACTCTTAGAAAAACCAACTCTGCATAATTACAAGTAGGATCACTCAGCTTGATATTTTTTTAAAATGCTGTGATTAAAGAACTCAACATGATACACCACTCATAGGACAGAGTCTAAAGGAATGTCACTTACTTTTCAAATTTTTGATTAAAAATTTTTTCCTGGAAAATGAAAATTAGTTTTATGTTCACTTTCTTGTCATAGGCATTTAAATAGATCGGGTTACGGGTCCTAATTACAAGTTGTTGGCAACCTGCATTCATATTGGCACACAGTCTGACAGGCATACTATTTGTTTGTTTTTATTTAAAGGGAATTTAGTGTTCAAAAAAGATAGCACTTTAACAACTCTAGAAATTGAAATTAACTCTATTTCCCCAATTGTTGAGGATATACATGTTTTCCTATAAATTTGTCTCATGAGGACAAATTTTAGTTTCCAAATAATTCAATCCTTAGTTTCTCTTAGGAGATTGCCCACAAGGGTGCTAATTGCATTGGTGACTTTTGTCATACACATGTTAAAAATGGGTTCTGAGATCTCAATCTCATTTCTATGTAAAGTACATAAGAGCTACCAGGTAGGATGAATTTTGATTATTATCTCTGTAAGTACTTTTGAATCAGAGGATGCTAGGTCAAAATAAATAGACAATGTGGTATAATGGTGTATATTTAGAATTAGAAGACTTGGATTCTGCAAATCACTGTGATATTTATGGCAAGGCACATAGTCATTCTGAGTCTCAGTTTCCTTATCAATAAAATGAGAATAAAAATACCTGGAGTGACTACTTCAAATTCCATGACAATCACTCATAGACACACATACATAGCACTACTACTACCACCATTAAGTCACCTTGTATCTATTTAATTTATGCTTTTATATGAACAAGTTTTTTTTCCTAAGTCAACCTATCACTTCCTTGAAGGCAGGGATATTTAATTTTGTCATTGTTTCTTTGGCACCTGAAATAATGCCTCGTACATAATAAGTGTCAAATAAATGCTTATTGGTTGATCAAATTAATCATATATATTATGTATATGTGTATGTACACAATATACATATATATGTATATGTATATATACATGCATACATATGTAGGTTTATTACAAATGGCTCCTCATGAAGAATTGCCTAGAAGATGAATATGTATATAGTGCCATGAAAATGTGAGATATTATTGTTATTGTAACCCTTTGGCAATTCTTCAAGTCAATTCTCCATAAGATACCATTTGTCATGTCTTCAATAGATTTTTTTCAAAGGAAGATTTACCTTTAAAGGGACAAATGAGGATTGTATCCTTGAGTGATAGTATTCCAGTGTGAAGGAAGATTTTTGTAGGCAGTATGATTTAGATAGTTGAGAAATTATTCTCAAGATTTTCAAAATGGTTTCATTTTGGAAAAGTTTCATTAAGAGGCAAAGTGATTATGGAAATAGCATGAATTCAGAATCAAGACAATTGTACTCAAATTCCTCTTTACCATTAACTTAGGTAAGTCATCATCCCTCACTGACAGTCAGTCAATTACTCAAGAAACATTTATTAAGTGCTTACTGTGTTCCAAGAACTATGTTAACTATATTAACTTTCCTTTTCCTAACAGGGAGATACTTGAGGAACCTTTTGAGCCTCAAAATGTTCAAAAGCCCAATTTCCCTAACAGGGCAAATTCCATTCCTTACCACATGGGTTGGGTTGGAAATGGACAAAAGATTGGCCCCTCCTCAGTCCTGGGTCAGGGGAGGCCTCAGGCTTATAGGAAAACGTTGCTTAAACTAAATTAAGGGAAGTGTTTTTACAAAGTGCTTGCTCAACTATATTCAGACAATGTTTGCCTAGCAATGTCAGACATCCTGTAAACAAACCCCCTATTTTTCCCCTTCTCGAGCGAGAAGTCGAGTCACTGTTGTAATAGCAAGGCAGAACAAGAATTGCTTATAAGCCTGTCTCTTCTTGGGTTCAGGATGGACTTCGATCCAGAGATCCATCTGGGCCAATGAATAAACTGCTCTCTAAACTGCAAACACCTTTGGCTGTCCTGAATTTTATTGCCTGGGCTATTTCAGGTTAGCCTCCTTTGATCCACTGCCTCTGTCTTTAAAGCTGGTGAGATTAAGCCGTGCTTACTCTCCTCTGTGTTCTTTTTAGTCTATTTTCAGTATCCATTGATTCATTCAATAAATATTTATTAAGCATCTGCTATTTCCAGGTACTGTGCTAATAATAGTTGGGGATACAAAAAAGAAGAAAAAAAATTCTGCCTTCAAGGAACTGACAATCTAATGGGGAGAATATATGCAAACAAGAATATACAAAGTATATTGGGGTGTATATACATATATATATGTATATGTATATATTTGTGTATATCTATAGATGTATATATAGATATATATGTGTATATATGTATACATACATATATATATATATGTATATATATATATATATATATATAATGGGATAAATAGGAAATAATTAAAAGAAGGAAAGCACTGGGATTAAGGAGGTAATTTAAGGAGGTTCCTCTGGAAGGTGGGGTTTCAATTGAGATTCAAAGGATGCCAGTCGTCCAAGTAGAAGAGCAAGTAATGGAATGAGAGACAGCCAGGGGAAATGGCTGGAGTTGAGAGATGGAGTGACTTATGTGTGGAACAGCCAGAAAGTCGTTTGACACTGAGGTGTGAGAAGACTGGCAGAGTAGGACAAAGCTAGTTTTTGAAGAGTTTTAATACTGAACAGAACATTTTCTATTTGGTCTTAAAAGGACTTGGAATCCACTGGAGTTTATTGATTAGGAGTAGCATGGATACCAAGAACTGAACAAATGAGGGAGGATTTTTTCTTCCTCTTTTTAAGAAATGGACTTGAGGATGTTTGGTTTTTATGCTATGTTGTTTATTTTCAATTTCAGGTGCCAAGGTGCTTCCTCAAAGGTTTAGGAGTTTGAGACCTGGTGACCTTGGAGCCAGAATTGTAAAAATGATGGTATAACAGCCATATAGTAAGGATATCCAGAGAAACTAGGGTGCTTCAAGCCACTGGAAGGCTTTGGACATGGAACTGAGACTTTTCTTTGTAGGATCTGAGCTCAGTTATGAGTTTAATTTCCTTCTCCTCCCTAGAGAATGAAAAAGTGCAAAGGAAGAGAAGGATTATGCCTCCCATGTAATGAGAGAGTAAATTTACTTATCTGTGATTATACCTTATGAAATAAATATTTCTGTATGTATATTTATATATTATATATACGTATGTGTACACACACATATTCTGTGAGTAGCTAAATGGAGCATTCCCTACAATTGAGTGAACACCATTAGTGGAGGCTAAAGCTATTTGCAGAAACCCTAAATTTACAAAAATTCCTCTACAAAATACTGGAGAACCCCTGGGGGGAAGTATGAAATCTAAACTACCTGGCCCTCATGTAATTGAGACCAGGGTAATATGTGTTACATATGGCACTTTGTCTAGGATAAAATTGGGCCCTTCATTTTTGTGGAGAGTAGTGGAGAGATTCTCTGACCAGGACTTCTGATTTTTGAAATTCCCTAGGATGAGGTTCTAGTGAAATTATGCAAGAAGAAATTTCTAGGCTGCAAATGTACAATCTCCTCCTCTTTCTCATATCCCCAAGAGTGTTCCTTCATAAGTCAGTACCCATTATAATTTTGCAGATTTTTCATTTGAAGATTGCTTGACTAAGTCCTGATATTATTTCTGAATTTCTGGAAAAGGTTTGATAACTAATGTGTTCTGCATTAAAGTCCTTTATAAATACTGATGTTATGTTTAACGTGAAAAAATCTGGCATCACTAGATTACTACTGTCTCATAGAAATGTTGATATTATTCCTTTTGCATTTAAACAGAACTAGATTGCTCGCCTTTTGTGAAAAAAAAAATCTTACTGCTTCATAGAGTATGAATGCTTGAGCCTAAAATCCACAAGTAGATCACATTCTTTGCTGCTTCTATTGATCTACTTCTTGTCCTGATTGTTAATTTGCAATTCCATTTGGATTACCATAGCACTTGCAAAGATGAGAGGGAGAGATTTAGGGTGTTTTTTTGAATAGGGAACCCAGAAAAAAATTACTTAGATCTCAATGGGATCACCTATACTTGGAACCCCCAGATTTGTTCTCCATTCATAAGGAAGGTATTTATTTACTATACACAAAAGAAATGCTTAATATAAAAGGTTTTCCCAAATGTACATTAATAAAAATACCTAAAACAGCTGATAATGATTTATAAATATTGTTATAGTTTCCTGGAAAGTTTAGACTTAAAATATCAAAGCTTAATGCAGTTTACAGAACTGCTTGAATAAGTATTGTTACATTTCACCTCAACTCTGCACTGTCCAAACAATTCCTTCTAGGTCCTTGTCTGGTGGCAAGCCAGGCAAGTGCCTTTTATCTCTAGAAAATCTTAGTATGCCCTGTGTAGAAAGGGATGCTTTTTGTACAGATCTCAGTTGGTTAGCCTTTATGCACTAAGGAAATCATTGTAACAATTTCTACCCAGAACAGTTTTCTCATTTGAGAAAGGGACAAAGCCAAGTTGACCCCAGGCTCCAAATCCCCGTGGGGATAGTTCCATGAAGCTTAGAAAGCTCAGTGTACATCAAATTTCTGTTCAAGATAGAAACCATTTAAAAATATTTTTCTTTCTTTGTGCTTAGAGAAATGACCTATAAGATTAAGAAAGCAGAGATATTTGGTAAATTTGTAAAAATGCTACTTATTTTGTTTTCTTATTTGGGAAACTTAAGAAATATATTTAATTCCATGAACCCATAAAACTTTATATTTGATTTTCATCTGTACATATGGGGTTGCAGATGATATTGTAACATTAGCTGTATGGCACTGGGGAAACAAGTAAAAGAGCATTGTTTACGCCTCCTCAGAAATCATAGATAATTGCTTTGAAGTTGGGACAGGAACTGCTTTAAAAAAAATCTGTAGGTGCCTATCAGCTGGGACAATAGTTTGAGATTAGTTTTGGGGTTTTTTGTTTTTTTTTGGTTCTTTATTATCTTTCTCAGTTTTGGGTGCTCAAAGGAATCCTTAATGGATTAGAAATTAGAGCCATGGTGACCTTGGAGTTAAGATTGCTGAACCAGGTGGTCCAGTCAGTCAGTCCAGTATGGAAAACCTAAGAAACCAAGGTGCCAATTTCTAGAGCTTCAGAGATATAATACACTGAGAACTACCGGAACTCAATCACCTTTCCTTCTCCAAGGACTGAAGTATGAGGAAAGAAAGAAATTATGCTTCCCACATACTGGGGAAGTAAGTTATATTTGTATATCTCTTGAAATAAATATTTCTGTGTGAAAGTTAATCTGACTGTTAGTGATTAAAGTTCAAGGAGTCATCTTCCTATATTTTTGGGGAACACCACCAGTGCATACTAAAGCCATTGAAGAGAGACTAGACCTTGCCAAATATGCCTTAAGGGAACAGAGAACTCTGAGGAGAAGGGTGTAATTTAATCTACTTAGACTTCAACTAGTTGATCCAGGGTAGCATGTTACAACTATGAAATAATAATGCTTTTTTTTTTGTTTTGTTTTGTTGTAATTTGATCTGTAATCCTTTGGATTTTGAATCCTTTCATTTCTTTTAGTCTTTGACATTTTATTTTAAAATTTTTTATAGTTAGCAAAAATGCCTTTTCTCTTACCCATATGACTCCTTCCTACTCCCCACCTTGAGAATGAAAAATACCCCAAATCCTATTATAAATATATGTATATATTATAAATATATATATATATGTATGTATATGTATTTTAAAATACATATATATGGTCAAGTAAAACAAATGTCCAGATTGGCTTTGTCATAGATAAATAGATTAGCAAGATAGACACACATATACACTATATATATATATAAAACATGCACATAATTATATGGAATATGAGATATTATATGCCACATTTGCTATATGCTGTTATGTAGAACATATAACATGTAATATGTTATATATAATATATTATATATGTTATATAATATGTATTCTATGTGTTATATTATACTGTATATGTTACACATCTATGTGTAATATATAGTATGTATAATATATGGTATGGTATAGCATAGATATAGATATATATACTATATAGGATGTGTATATATGTGTGTGTCTATATAGAGTATATATGATTATAAATATATCAGTGATTATAGTATATAATACTATAGTATAGCTGATTATATATGCATATCTGTATATGTACATATGTATATGTCATGGAATCATCTACATTGAGTCCTTCACCTTTCTACAAGGAGGTAGGTAATATGTTTCATCATTTATCCTCTAAAATCATTGTTGGTCATTTCATGATCCGACTTCTTAATTTTTCAGAGTTATTTTTCTTTGTCATATTGTTATTTTTGTATAAATTGTTCTAATAGTTCTGTTCACTTCATTCTGTATTAGCTCCCGGATTTTTCTGAAAGCATCTCCTTACTTTCTTACAGGACAAGAATAATCCATAACATTGGGGTATACTGATCCCTGAGAAGCCCTTTTCAATGCTGTCTATCCAACTTTGGTGTCTACCCAATTTACCTGTGGCTCCAAAATGCCATAGTATGCTCAGTGGTCACCCCTCAGTAAAGCTGTCTTGAAAGATGGGCTAAATAAGATAAGGGTAAACAATGGTCCTCAAACCTGACATGGGAGGTCTACCCCAAGCATATGGAGATGTTCCTGGTAAAATAAAAAGATGAAAGCAATTTGGTTCAATGGCCATGACAGTGGCAGAAACAGGCACCATGGATCATTTGATCAGACATTGAAGACGCTGGGGTCATCCATTGCATCCTGGGCCATTGCCGGTCATCTTGACTTTTGTCTTGCCACTTGCTACTGGACTTTGATGAGTCTGAAAAAGAAAGTGAGCCTGACAACTTTATGCAACTCTGTCTTACTCAAATTCAATTCAAAAATAAGACATCACCCACCATTCATTATTTTATTACTTAACGATTATCTTACTATCATACTATTTTTTTATTATAACTTTTTACTTACAAGATATATGCATGGGTAATTTTTCAGCATTGACCCTTGCAAAACCTTCTGTTCCAACTTTTCCTTTCCTTTCCCCTACCCCCTCCCCTAGATGGTAGGTAGACCCACACATGTTAAATATGTTAAAGTATATGTTAATTACAATATATGTATGTATATCCATGTAGTTATTTTGCTACACAAGAAAAATTGGACTTAGACATAAGGTATAAATAACCTTAGAAGGAAATTAAAAATGCAGGCAGACAAAAACAGAGGGAGTGGAAATGCTATGTTGTGGTTCATACTCATTTCCCATAATTCTTTCACTGGGGGTAGCTGGTTATCTTCATTATTGAACAAATGGAACTGATTTAGTTCATCTCATTGTTGAAGAGAGCCGTGTCCATCAGAATTGATCATCATACAGTATTGTTGTTGAAGTATATAATGACCTCTTGGTCCTGCTCATTTCACTATCGTACTATTTTTTTTGTTTTATCTACCTTTGAAGTCCTGTGAAGATAAATGAATGACAAAGTGTCAAGTGAAAATACAAGAAGAAAATACATTGGTCACAATGTTGCATATAGGCAGCTTAGAGAGACATACTGAAGAAACAGTAGGACTCAGCAAGACCCTGGATGTGTGAGCAGCTTTCTTTTTTTTTTTTAATGACCACATTTCTCACCTCCTGATATGAGGAAATTGTGAAAAGATACCCTAAAATTTGTCGGTTCCATCCTAATCTGGTCTGCTCACCTCAGTAGGCAGAGAGCCCACCCTGCAGTCAAACCAACAACAACAACAAAGCAAAAATGTTTGTAGATGATTCCACTCACCATTCGTATGTAGAATATGAGCATATTCATGGATAACAAAAAATCCAGGAGACCTGAAAGATGAACAGCTCTTATGAGAGAACTCAGTGGGTACCAAATCCAATAGCAGCTCTGAGTAAAACAAGATTAGCAAATGAAGGCCAGCTTGCTGAAATTGGTGCTGGATACACATTTTTTGGAGTGGCCCCAGTAATAGGGGAATATCATGAGCTTGCAATCAAAATTAATTAATCAACAAATTCGTATATCTCCAAAAAGGAGTAAAGACAGACTCATAACAATGTGGGTTCAACTTTAAGTAAAGTACTACATCATCATTATCAGTGAGTAAGCTTCCACCATGATGAACCCTGATGAGGTCAAAGATTATTGTTTGTTCTTCATTCCAAAAGATGGCCATAGCATCGGGGAGGTAATACCATGATATGAAAATGAACTGGATTTAAGTTCAGGAGAGCTGTGCAAAACCACTGTTCTCACTTTCTCCTCGAACCATCTGACAAGATATAGATCAAGATAACTGGAGATGGCTCTCATGAGGTCAAAGAAAAATTTTACAAAGACCTAGAGACCCCCATCATCAAAGTACTGAAAAAAGATAAGCTTGTAACTCTGGGTGACTTTAATGATAGAGTAGGCAGAGACTATCAGATATGTTGGGAGTCCTTTGGAGGAATAAAGTCAGAAATAACAACAACATTGTTACTTGTTCCTGAAGACTTGTATAACACATGATCTTCTCAATAGGGATCTACAATGCAAGGGATCCATTGCTCATATAGATTTCAATAAGAAGTTATCTCTTAGGAGATCAAGGATCTCCTTGTCCATCTCTGTGAAGGTTGTCCTATGACAATCACAAGGGGTGTGTATATGTGTGTGTGTGTATGTGTGTGTGTGTGTGTGTGTGTGTGTGTATGATCTGTCTCTTAGCCATTATTGGAAGATTCTTGCCAGAGTGCTCCTTAATTGGATTATTCTTTGCCGGGAAAATGTCATCTACCTGAGAGCCAGTGACTTTAGAAAATAATGAGAAATGGTTTACATGGTGTTTGCTGCCCAACAACATCAGAAAAAAATGCCAGGAGCAGAATAAAGAAAAAACAACATTCATTGAGCTGATTAAGGCTTTGATTCATTCAGTCAGGAGGGCTTATGAAAGATTATGGCAAAATTCAGTTGCCCAAAGTTTATTAGTATTGTATGCTAGTTTCATGATGACATAGCTTGCAAAGGTTCTGGAACAAGGACAATGCTCTCATGTTTTCACAGTCATCCACAGACTGAAGCAAGGCAATGTGCTAGTTCCCATGATTTTTAACACAATGTTTTCCACAATGTTGTCAGATGCCTTCACTGAGGACAACATCAATGTGATCTGAAAAGATTACAAGCCAAGACTAAAATGGAGGAAGAGTTGATATGCAACTTTTTGTTTGCAGATGATTGGGCACTCAATGCAGCCTCTGAGGCTAAGATGTAACCACATAAGGATTGATTCTCTGCTGCTTGTACTAATTTTGACCCAACAATAAACAAGAAATCAGAGATTCTTCATCAGTCAGCAGTGCACTGTGCAAATGGAAACGGAGAAATTTTCAATGTTGTGGGTAAATTCACTTACCTTGCCAATATAATTTCCAGGGATGCTCACATAGATGACAAGATTGAACCATGCATTGTCAAAGCTAGCTCAGTGTTGGGAGGCTCAAAATAAAGTGTGGCAGAGAAGAAGTATTGGGTTGCATGCCAAGATGAAGGTCTGTAGAGCTGTTGCATTGGTCTCATTATTTTATGTCTGTGAAACCTGGACATTATACTAGAGCTATGCCAAAAAATTGAACTGCTTTCATTTGAATTGTCTTAGGAAAATTCTGAAGATAACCTAGCAAGGTAAGGTACCAGACACTGAGGTCCTCTCTCGAGCTAAACTGCCAAACCAAGAGTTTAAAATCCATTGCAGAAAGTATGAATCTCTGGGGCTGGCCACATAGCTCAAACGCCAAAAGTATATTTACCTGAGAAATTACTTTAAAGAGAACTTGCACTAGGCATGCACTCACATGTAGAGCAGAAGAAATGGTACAAGAACACTCTCAAGGTTTCTTTGAAGAACTTTAGTATTAATGGTGAGACTTGGACTTGCACAGCATTACCCAGCCTGGGATCTTGCCCACATCCCAAGAAGGTATTGTGCTGTATGAACAAAATAGAATCACAGGAGCACAAAGGAAATGTGAAATGCACACATCTAGAGATGTCTCCATCCCTAATATTCAGATGAACTATTAGTACCCAATCTATGGCAGGGTTTTCTGAAGTTATATTGTATTGATCAGTGGAAGACACTGCACTTTGACCCCAATGTCATGATACTATTAGTCCTTTTCTAATGCAAATGATCAACAATTCCTTTATGTTTACATATCATAACTTGATTAACCACTCCTAAATTTATGGGCATTCCCTCAGTTTCCTCTTCTTGCTACCTCAAAAAGAGCTACATTTTTGTACATCTTTAAGGTTTGTTTTGCTTAGGACTAATTCCACTAAATCACTCTCTAATTTTCCTTCTTCCCTCCTCCCTCCCATTTTCCTGTTAAGTAAAATATATTTTAATAATAAAATATGTGTTTATATAGTTTTAGTTTCATTGACCTCTTCAGAAGTGGGGTTCAAGTATCAGATACTGCCCATCTCCCTATTCCCTTACCCAATCCCACCTTCTTCTCATTTGCACTTATGCTTCTTTACACACTTTGATTATGTGAGATAATTTCCCCTAATCTTCCTTTCCCTTTCCTCTGATGCATTTCTCTTTGCTTCCCTTTCCATTCTTCTTTTAAGATTAGCAAGACATAACAGAACCATTCCTAGACTTTCTAATTAAACTGTCTTTATGATCTCTGATAATGCTTTGGTTCATTGGGAATCTATCTATCTATCTATCTCTTTCTATCTATAGGGGGTGTCATTCCCCCCTCCATTAAAATGTATGCAGTTTATTTTTTTTTTACAACATTATCATTGTTCATTCAGGTTTGCCTTTTTAATGTTTCTCTTACCTCCTGTATTTGAAATTCAGCATTTCTAGACAGCTCTGGTCTTTTCATCAGGAATGCTTGAAACTCCTCTATTTCTTTAATAAAGAGCTTTTTCTCCTTTGGGATTATACTGACTTTTTCTGAATAAGTAATTCTTGAATATAATCTTTTGCCTTCTGGAATATGGAATTTTAATCTTTCTCTGTTCCTTTATAATGGTGACTACTAAATTATATGTGATCCTGACTGTGACTTCTCAGTACTCAAATTATTTTTTTCTTTTGGGCTCCTTAGAGTATTTTTTCCCTTTTGACTTGGAACCTTTGGAATTTGGTTATAATGTTGTTGTTTCTTTTAGAAGGTTGCTAGTCAATTCAATTTGCCCTCTGATTCTAAGATATCTGAATAATTTTTTTTAGATTTATTTAAATATAAAGTCTGTTTTTTGTTATGACATTCAAGTAGTCTAATATTCTTAATTTTTTTCTCCTTTAGCTGTTTTTCAGGTAATTTTTTTTTGCTATGAGATTGCTTATGTTTTCAATTTTTTTCAGTCTTTTGCCTTTGTTTTAATATTTTTTTTTACCATCTCATGTAGTCATTGGCTTCTATTTGGTCCATTTAAAGTTTCAGATTGTTTATTGCATAGGCAATTTTCTAAAAATTTATTGTGTTATTTATTGTGTTATTCTTTCCTTTTCCACTTCTTTCTTCCATAGTTTTCACTTCTTTTCCATTGTTTTTCTTTTTCTACTCTCATTTCATAGACCAAAATATTTTTACCTCTTTTGTTCACTCTTGCATCATTTCTTCCAGGAATTTTAATTAAATTGATGTCTAAACTAAATTTTTCTTTGAAGCTTTGTCTTTTAGATTTGTATCAAAATGTTCTTGTCACTATCATGACTTTTTATGTTGGGATTATTTTGTTGCTGTTTGCTCATTTTTCTAATTTACTTACCTGATTTCTAACTTGATATTAAAACTGATTTCTATATAGTTCAAGAAGGAAGATCTGGGCTGTAGTCCTGTTGTTGTTTTCTTGGAATACTGAGTGTCACATAGTTTCAGGAGCTCAGAAATAGTTCAGCCTCAGAAACCTCAAGTTTTCAGAACTCTCAAAGTGGTCTAGTATTAATCCATGGCAAAATTTAAGTTACTCCCCCTCATTCCTTGGTATGAGTTCTACAAATTCCTTACCAAAGATTAGGTCTGAAAAACAATAAATTGCTACTGAAAATAGCCACTGTCTGCTGATTTGAAAGCTGTTTCAGAGTGACAAAATTTAGTCTCCCCTTTCTTTGATCTTGGATTTCTGCACTAGTTATTCCTATTTAGGTTTCATACTGAATTGGAGGCTAGAACTGATATATTGCTCTTCTCCTGTTGTCTGATCTATGTAGCAGAATGCTTCTAAAGTTGCTTCTCTTGGAATAGTGAGGGTGACAGATGCTTTTTCAGCATGCCCTGGATCTTTAACCATTGGAACTGGGTAATCGACAAAAAACCTTCTCCATTTCATAATTGTCCCCATCATGGTGTTCTGGTATGAGCCTAGGCAATCAGAACCAACCAAAGACCTTCCCCCATGGTCATGCTAAATTATCTCAGAATTCAGTACCTTAGCTCAGGGGCAAATGATGAACTGCTCCAAAAAGGATTGTAAACCATCTCATATCCTAATCCTCAGTACCCTTAAGGTACTGTGGTATTTTGTTTCTGGGATCTTAGAAATTGGGAACTGATTGCCTATACCATGTATTAGATAAACAACAAACAACAACCATTTATTAAATACTTATTATGTGCTAGGCATTGTTCTAGAAACTGAGGATACAAATGCAAAAAATTGAAAAAATCCCTATTCACAATGCACTTATATTCTATAAGGGGAAATAAATACATATAAATATTTACAATGTAATATAAAGTTAGCAAATATAAATATATACAAGGTACTTGTTTGGGAAGGAGAGCTCTAGTAGTTTGGGGGATTAGGAAAAGCTTCATGAAGAAGATGGTGCCTCATTCCATACCACTCTGAGATGAGGTTCCAAAACAGAGCAGCTCATGAGTTCAGCACAGTTCCTGATGCCTAAATCATTCATCATCTTATTTTTTTAAAAAATACTGATATCTTTTTTTAATATCACCAAAATTTCTTTCAGTATCCTTCTTCCTTCTTCTCCCAGAGAACTGCTACCATAAAACAAAAATTATGATAAGAAAATAAGACAATTTGAAAAAACATTAAAAATGTGCTGTTTTAAGCCATGTTTGACTCTTTGTAAATCTTTTCTTGGCAAAGATACTCAGTTGTTTTGTCATTTTCTTCTTTAGCTTATTTTACAGATAAGGAAATTGAGGCAAGCAAAACTAAATGATTTGCTCAGGGTTGCACAACTGATTAATATCTGAGGCCAGATTTGAACTCAGAGCCTTCCTGACTCCAGGCCTGACATTCCATCCACTTGCATCACCCAGCTGCCTGAAAATTTGTGTAATGTACAATATTTATTGATCTTTCATCTCTACAGAAGTGTTGGGTAGTGGATATTTTGTTATAATGCTTCTTTTGAATCATGATTGCTTTGAGAATTTTGCAAAATTCACTCTTGATTTATGTGTTTGTTCTTTCTGTTTGCATTGTAGTCATTGTTAATTTTATTTTATTTTATTGGCTCTGCATCAATTTATTTTATTCACTCTGCATCAATTCATGAAAATTTTTTATGTTTTATCATTTCTTATAGTACAATAACATTTGATTGCATTTACATATCAAAATTTGTTTAGCCATCCCCTAATTGATGGATATCAACTTTATTGCCAATACTTTGCTGTCATAAAAAGTGCTGCTCTGGTGTACTTTCTTTTTATCACTATTCTCCATAGGATATAAAAGTAGTAAGAGGAATTTGTGGGAAAGAATGTACAGACATTTTAATTATTTTATTTGCAAAATTCCAAAACACTTTGCAAAATATTGTAAGAATTCACAGCTCCACTAACAATGTACTTGTGTGGCTATTTTGACTTTTCCCATCTTTTTAATTTTATAGTTTTCAAAGTACATTTATTCTTCCATCATCAAGTTTTCAAAATTGTGGAACATATCAGCCATCTGGGAATCAGAGGCAAAGGAGGTTCCACATGAGAAAGCCATCTGCAATTGATGCCTTTACTTCCTCTCCTCTCATTCTCTGCTTAATTCTCTGCGGTCTGACTTTTGGCCTCATCATTCAACTGAAGCTGCTCTCTCCAGTTACCAGTGATTTCTTAATTGCTAAATCTAATTACCTCTTCTCAATTCTTATTCTTCTTGACCTTTCTGCAGCCTTTGACACTGTTGATCACCCTTTTCTCCTTAGTACTCTCTACCTACTGATTTTACTGCTCCTTTGCTGAATCTTTATAGAAGCCAAACCTAACTCACTTTGGATGTCCCCTAAAATTCTATCCCAGGCTTATATTCTAATTAATTTAGTGATCCCATCAACTTTAATAAATTATTTATCTATTAACTATGATCTCTATGCAGATGATTCTCAGATTTGGCTAACCTTAACCTTTTTCCTGATGTCCAGATATCTTTATCTACTGGACATTTCAAACTAGATGTCCTGTAGACATCTTAAATTTAGTATGTCATATGCTGAATTCATTATCTTTGCTTCCTATTCTTTCCCTCTTATAATTTTCCTATTAGTTTCCAGGGTACCACCATCTTCCCAGTTAGCCAGGCTTGCAACTTAGGTATCTTCCCTGACTTTGTACTCTCTTAACCATATATCCATTGCCCAATCCTGTCAATTTTCCCTTTTAACATCTCTTGCATATACTGCTTTTTCTCCTATGATACAATTACCCGGGTAGAGGCCCTTAACACCTTTGTATAGTCTATTGCAATAGCCATTGCTAAGTCTCCCTGCCTCAGCTTTCTTCCCACATTAATTTATCTTTAACTCAGCTGATAAACTGATTTTTATTATGTGTAAGTCTGATCATGTCATTCCTCCTATTCAATCAATTTCAATCTCTATTGCCTCCAGTCTTATATCTTATAGATTTTCAACTCCCATTTTCTTTATCCCCATGCTTA
This sequence comes from Antechinus flavipes, assembly GCF_016432865.1. Lineage (NCBI taxonomy): Eukaryota > Metazoa > Chordata > Mammalia > Dasyuromorphia > Dasyuridae > Antechinus > Antechinus flavipes. Next base: position 176,182,870 of record NC_067398.1, read on the forward strand.
AGAGTCATAGTCTCTTTCCTATATTCCTCCATTCTCTCAACTCCATTCTCCCCAATCCTACTCCTTCAGTGTCCATTTTATTCTTTATCACAGCTTCACAGATAAAGCAGGTTGGGATTTCAGCAATCATCTGATCCTAAATTAAATTTAGAAAGCTTATACCTTTCCCATGATCCCTTTGCTAGTAAGTAGTAGAGGCTAGATTCTGTTATACACACTATAATCCAGAACAAACTAAAATGATTTGGTCAATCTGTTTTACTCTTCAGAGAAGCCTAGCCTGACTATTTAAGTAGTATTCTTAAATTTTTTTAGTTATGTTGCCACAAAAAGTTGAAAACACCTAAAGACAAGCTAAAAAAGAATATTCCACTTTTGAGGGGAGAGCATTTCATAGATTTTCAGATAGAATTCAATATATTTTTTCCAATAATTCCTCTTGCATGTAAAATACATCATGAAATATACTTTTCAGCTTAGTAATCTACAAAAACCATAGTTTTATTCATAAATTCATGGTCGTCATCAACTATAACTGTTATAATGTGAAAAATTAACCATGAAAACATTCAGGTTACATTTTAAATACACTATTAAGTGATTTGTTCCCTTAATTCCTTAATAATTTCCCATAATATAGAGCTTTGTCAGAAAAGATACTAAAAAAAGCTAAGCAACTTTTTAAAAAAAATTTAAGAGAATGCTAATTGATGAGTAGATAGGCCATGATGTATATTTTAATTAAGAAACATGTAGATTAAGTTATCTCTAATGGGCTCTTTTTTTTAAAGAGGTATATATGAGTAAGCATAACAAATTTGGGTGATATAAATGCCAGCAAGAATTTAATTTTTAAAAAAGCAGTTCAAAGAATGAGGAAGATGCACATTTTGAAAGGCAAGTGCTATCATGGAAAAATTATTGGATCTACAAAGAGAAGAAAGAGAATAAACATTTATACAACCTACTATGTGCCATAGTGCCAAAGCTAAGCATTTTTTACAAATATTGTCTCATTTAAAACATTTTTTATTTTGATTTATGGAATAAAACAATAATTTCTATAACATAGTAGAATAAAAAAGTTGATTTTGCTTGAAACTGTGAATTTACTATGAATGATTTGCCATTTCTTTAAAATATAAAAGAAAATTATCATGTAAATTTTCCCCTCCCCCTCTGCCCTAGAGATGATCACCATTAGACACAAATATATAATATGTGTAAAATAATAAAATAAGTCTATACCTATATCTATTTATCAGTTCTTTCTCCAGATGCAGATAGCATTGTTCTTTGTATGTCCTTTATAGCTAATTTGAGTATTTATAATAATCAAAATGATTTACTCAAAGTCATTCTTAAAACTATATAGCTATTACTGTATAATTACTGCTCTTTTTGTTCTTCATGATTTCATGCAAGTCCTTCCATATTTTTCTAAAATAATTGAGCTTATATTTTATTATAGCACAGTAGTATTCCATCACAACCATATATCACAACTTGTTCAGCCATTCCCCAAATAATAGGCATCCTTGCAATTTCAAGTTCTTTGCTATCACAAAGAGAACTACTATAAACATTTTAGAACATATAGGTACCTTTCCTTTTCCCCTAATTGTCTTTACAAAAGACAAGTAGTGATACTGCTGAATCAAAGGGTATAGATAGTTTAATAACTCTTTGAACATAATTCCAGATTGCCAAAAGATTGGATCATTTCACAAAATTCCATATCATTTGGTAGGTATAAGATGATCTTTCAAATTTGCTTGAATTTACATTTCTCTTATCAATAATGATTTAGAGTATTTTTTCATATGATAATAAATTGTTTTGACTTCATCAGAAAACTGTTTATGTTCTTTGAATATTTCTTTGGATGTTTATGTTCTTTGGATATTTATCAATTAAGGTGACTCAATTATGTCATTTGATCCTTACAACAACACTGAGAATTAATTATTATACCTGTTTTATAATTGCAAAATTGAAGTAAAAAAAAGTTAAGTGACTTGCCCAGCATCACATAGTTATTTTTGAACTCAGTTCTTCCTGACTCTAGGAGCAGAATACTATCCATTGTGTCATGAACTGCCTCTGAAGAAGAGCTGAGTTCAAATCTAGATTTAATCTATGTCTTACTAGCTATGTGACTTTTGGCACACCACTTTTTTTTTGTGAGGAACATGTTCCTCATCTTTAAATTAGGGGATGAAACTTCACAGATTCTAAAACGTCTTTTAATATGATACAAGACAATTTCAAAGGACCCATGGTAGAAAATGTGATCTACCTTTAAAGAAAGAACTGATCAAATTTGAGTGGAGATCAAAGCATACCTTTTTTTTTCACTTTCTTTATCTTTCTTACTTCTCCCTATGATTAATATGGAAATATGTTTTTTTAAATAACTTTTTATTGATAGAACACATGCTAGGGTAATTTTTTACAGCATTATCCCTTGCATTCACTTCTGTTCCGATTTTTCTCCTCCCTCTCTTCACCCCCTCCCCCAGATGGCAAGCAGTCCTTTACATGTTGAATAGGTTACAGCATATCCTAGATACAATACATGTGTGCAGAACTGAACAGTTTTCTTGTTCACAGGGAGAATTGAATTCAGAAGGTAGAAATAACCCAGGAAGAAAAACAAAAATGCAAGCAGTTTATATTCATTTCCCAGTGTTCTTTCTTTGGGTGTAGTTGCTTCTGTCCATCTTTGATCAATTAAAGCTCTCTTTATCGAAGAGATCCACTTCCATCAGAATACATCCTCAAACAGTATCGTTACTGAAGTATATAATGATCTCCTGGTTCTGCTCATTTCACTTAGCATCAGTTCATGTAAGTCTTGCCAGTCCTCTCTGTATTCATCCTGCTGGTCATTCCTTACAGAACAATAATATTCCATAACATTAATATACCACAATTTACTCAACCATTCTCCAATTGATGGGCATCCTTTCATTTTCCAGCTTCTAGCCACTACAAACAGGGTTACCACAAACATTTTGGCACATGCAGGTCCCTTTCCTTTCTTTAGTATCTCTTTGGGGTATAAGCCCAGTAGAAACACTGCTGGATCAAAGGGTATGCACATTTTGATAACTTTTTGAGCATAGTTCCAAATTGCTCTCCAGAATGGCTGGATGTGTTCACAATTCCACCAACAATGTATCAGTGTCCCTGTTTTCCCACATCTCCTCCAACATTCCACATTATCTTTCCCTGTCATTCTAGCCAATCTGACAGGTGTGTAGTGGTATCTCAGAGTTGTCTTAATTTGCATTTCTCTGATTAATAATTATTTGGAGCATATTTTCATATGTCTATAAATAGTTTCAATTTCTTCGTCTGAGAATTGTCTGTTCATATCCTTTAACCATTTATCAATTGGAGAATGGTTTGATTTCTTATAGATTAGAGTCAATTCTCTATATATTTTGGAAATGAGGCGTTTATCAGAACCTTTGATTGTAAAAATGTTTTCCCAGTTTATTGTTTCCCTTCTAATCTTGTCTGCATTTGTTTTGTTTGTACAAAAACTTTTCAATTTGATATAATCAAAATTTTCTATGTTGTGGTCAATAGTGATCTCTAGTTCTTCTTTGGTCATAAATTCCTCCCTCTTCCACAGGTCTGCGAGGTAAACTATCTTATGCTCTTCCAATTTATTTATAATCTCATTCTTTATGCCTAGGTCATGAACCCATTTTGACATTATCTTGGTGTACAGTGTTAAGTGTGGGTCAATGCCTAGTTTCTGCCATACTGATTTCCAATTTTCCCAGCAATTTTTGTCAAATAATGCATTCTTATCCCAGAAACTGGTGTCTTTGGGTTTGTCAAACACTATATTATTAAAGTTATTGGCTGTTTTGTCCTTTGAACCTAACCTATTCCATTGATCAACTAGTCTATTTCTTAGCCAATACTAGATGGTTTTAGTAACTGCTGCTTTATAATATAATTTTAGATCTGGTATAGCTAGGCCACCTTCATTTGATTTTTTTTTTCATTAATTCCCTTGAAATTCTTGACCTTTTATTTTTCCATATGAACTGTGTTGTTATTTTTTCTAGTTCATCAAAATAGTTTTTTGGGAGTCTGATTGGTATAGTGCTAAATAAATAGATTAATTTAGGTAGTATTGTCATCTTTATTATATTTGTTTGCCCAATCCAAGAGCATTTAATATTTTTCCAGTTGGTTAGATCAGACTTAATTTGTGTGGAACATGTTTTGTAGTTTTGCTCATACAGTTTCTGATTTTCCCTTGGCAGATAGATTCCTAAATATTTTATACAATCAGTAGTTACTTTAAATGGAATTTCTTTTTGTAACTCTAACTGTTGGGTTTTGTTAGTGATATATAAGAATGCTGATGACTTATGTGGGTTTATTTTATATCCTGCAACTTTGCTGAAAGTGTGGATTGTTTCTAATAACTTTTTGGTAGAGTCTCTGGGGTTCTCTAAGTATACCATCATATCATCAGCAAAGAGTGATAATTTGGTTTCCTCATTGCCTATTCTTATTCCTTTAATCTCTTTCTCAACTCTTATTACCAAAGCTAGCATTTCTAATACAATATTAAATAGTAACGGTGATAGTGGGCAACCTTACTCCTGATCTTATTGGGAATGGTTGCAGTTTGTCCCCATTACATATGATGCTTACTGCTGGTTTTAAATAGATGGTACTGATTATTTTAAGGAAAAGTCCATTTATTCCTATACTCTCAAGAGTTTTTAATAGGAATGGATGTTGGATTTTATCAAATGCTTTTTCTGCATCTATTGAGATGATCATATGGTTTTTGTTAATTTGACTATTAATATGGCCAATTATATTGATAGTTTTCCTAATATTGAACCAGCCCTGCATTCCTGGTATAAATCCTACTTGATCATGGTATATTATCCTGGGGATGATTTTCTGTAGTGTTTTTGCTAATATCTTATTTAAGATTTTAGCATCAATGTTCATTAGGGAGATTGGTCTATAATTTTCTTTCTCTGTTTTCAACCTACCTGGTTTAGGTATGAATACCATGTCTGTGTCATAAAAGGAGTCTGGTAGGACTCCTTCATTCCCTATTTTTTCAAATAGTTTATAAAGCATTGGGACTAATTGTTCTTTGAATGTTTGGTAGAATTCACATGTAAATCCATCTGGTTCCGGGGATTTTTTTTTAGGGAGTTGATTAATAGCTTGTTCTATTTTTTTTTTCTGAAATGGACTATTTAAGCAATTTACTTCCTTCTCTGATAATCTGGGAAGCCTATATTTTTGGAGGTAGTCATCCATTTCGCTTAGGTTATCAAATTTATTGGCATAAAGTTGGGCAAAATAACCCCTTATTATTTCTTTAATTTTCTCTTCATCAGTAGTAAGTTCTTCTTTTTCATTTTTAAGACTGCCAATTTGATTTCCTTCTCTCCTTTTTCTAATCAGATTTACCAAAGGTTTATCAATTTTATTGGTTTTTTCATAAAACCAACTCTTAGTTTTATTTATTAGTTCAATAGTTTTTTTACTTTCTATATTATTAATTTCTCCTTTTAATTTTAGAATTTCAAGTTTAGTAATTGATTGGGGGTTTTTAATTTGGTCTTTTTCTAACTTTTTAAGTTGCAGACACAATTCATTGATCTTCTCTTTTTCTATTTTATTCAAGTAAGCCTCTAAGGATATAAAATTTCCCCTTATTACTGCTTTGGCTGCATCCCATAAATTTTGATATGATGTCTCATCGTTGTCATTATCTTGACTGAAATTATTAACTGTGTCTATAATTTGCTGTTTCACCCAAGCATTCTTTAAGATGAAATTATTTAGTTTCCAATTACTTTTTGGTCTATTTACACCTAACTTTTTGTTGAATGTAGTTTTTATTGCGTTGTGATCTGAAAAGAAAGGATTTACTATTTCTGCCTTCCTGCATTTAATTTTGAGGTCTTTATGTCCTAACATATGGTCAATTTTTGTGTAGGTTCCATGAACTGCTGAGAAGAAAGTATACTCCTTTCTGTCACCATTCAGTTTTCTCCAGAGATCTATCATACCTAATTTTTCTAATATTCTATTTACCTCTTTAATTTCTTTCTTATTTGTTTTGTGATTTGATTTATCTAAATCTGAGAGTGTAAGATTGAGATCCCCCACTATTATAGTTTTGCTGTCTATTTCTTCTCGCAACTCTCGTAACTTCTCTTTAAGGAAGTTAGATGCTATACCACTTGGTGTATATATGTTTAATACTGATATTACTTCATTGTCTATAGTACCCTTAAGCAAGATATAGTTTCCTTCCTTATCTCTTTTAATTAGATCAATCTTTGCTTTTGCTTGATCTGAGATAAGAATGGCTACCCCTGCTTTTTTGACTTCACCTGAAGCATAATAGATTCTGCTCCAGCCTTTTACCTTTACTCTGTATGTATCTCCCTGTTTTAAATGTGTTTCCTGTAAACAACAGATTGTAGGGTTCTGACTTTTGATCCAGTCTGCTATCCACCTCCTCTTTATGGGAGAGTTCATCCCATTCACATTTGCGGTTAAAATAACCAATTCTGTATTTCCTGCCATCCTAATATCCCCAGATTATACTTTTCTTTTTCTTGCCCTCTTTCCCTTCTTCCCTAGTATTAAACTTATTGGTCCCACTAACGTCGCGCAGCTCTCCCTCTTTAGTATCCCTCCCACCTCCCTTTGAATCCCTTCCCCTTTCTTGTACCCTTCCCTTATTACTCTTTTTCCTTCTCCCTTTCCCTCTCCCACTTTTTAATGAAGTGAGAGAAGAATCTCTATAAAACAAATATGTCAATTGTTTCCTCTTTGAGCCAACTCTGATGAGAGTAGGATTCATACAATGTTCCTCCCCGTCTCTAAGTTCCCTCATATATGATAAGTTTCCTTTGCCTCATTGTCACATGCAGTTTCCCTCTTTTTATCTCCCTTCTTCCCTTTTTCTAACACTATCCCCTTTCCATTTCTACTTCCCTTTTTTATGTTATATCAGTAAAATCAAATTATACATATGGTTTTTATGTATATTCACAACAGAAATACAGTTCTTAAGAGTTCCTTTTACCTTTTTCTACTTCTCTTGATTCCTGTTGTTGGAGATCAAATTTTTTGTTTAAGTCTGGTTTTTTCCTTAGAAACAGATGGAATTCCTCTATTTCATTAAATGTCCATCTTCTTCCGTGGAAAAAAATACTCAGCTTAGCTGGGTAGTTTATTCTTGGCTGCATTCCAAGTTCTTTTGCCTTTCGGAATATCTGATTCCAGGCCCTTCGATCCTTGAATGTTGAGGCAACCAGATCTTGCGTGACCCTTATTGTGGCATCTTGGTATTTGAACTGTTTTTTCCTGGCTGCTTGTAAAATTTTTTCTTTAGTCTGAAAATTCTGAAGTTTGGCCACAATATTCCTTGGAGTCTTTATTTTAGGGTCTTTTTCAGAAGGTGTTCGATGAATTCTTTCAACACCTATTTTCCCTTCCGGTTCTATTACTTCTGGGCAATTCTCTTTGATGATTTCCTGTAAAATAGTATCTAGGCTCTTTTTTTCATCATAATTTTCCGGCAGTCCGATGATCCTTAGGTTATCTCTTCTAGATCTATTTTCCAGGTCTGTTGTTTTTCCAAGTAAATATTTGACATTTTTTTCCAATCTTTCATTTTTTTGGTTTTGCTTGACTGATTCTTGATGTCTCAATGAGTCAGTCATTTCTATTTGTTTAGTTCTGATTTTTAGTGAGTTATTTTCTTCATTAGCTTTTTTACTTCTTTTTGTATATGTCCAATTGAGTTGTTTTGCTCTATGGAATTTTTTTCCATTTCACTATTTTTTTTTTTTTTTTTAGTGAGTCATTTTCTTTTTCCAATTCGCAAATTCTGTTTCCCTGCACTTCTTGGGAGTTTTTTACCTTTTTCAATTCACATTTCAGGAAGTTGTTTTCTTTTTCCACTTTATCAAATTTTTCTTTTAGTGAGTTATGTGCCTTTTCTGTACTCTCTTGCATAGCTTCTCTTTCCTTTCCCCATTTCTCTTCTAGCTCTCTTTTAAGGTTTTTAATAGTCTCTTCTAGGAGAGCCTTTTGTACTGGAGACCAACAATCATCTGGAGACTGTCTGCTATTAGTCTCTTCATGGTTGAAAAGCTGTTCTCTTTCTGTGTAGAAACTATCAATCATTCTTTTGATTTTTTTTACTCATTTTGTTAAAGCCTGTAAGGTCTGCCTTCAGAACCAGGAGGTTACCATCTTCCTCTGCAGAGCAGTGAAAGGTATATGGACCGGTAGCTGTCCAGCCAGCTGGCTACAAAAAGTAGCAAGGTACAGGAGTGCTCTGGGAAAGAGTTCCCCACTGGAAAGTAACTCAGGCCTGCAGGGCCGGGCTGAGAAAGTTCCCTGCAAAGAACCCATAACAACTGCCCTGGGGCTAGACACTTAGCAGTGAGAGTTTCACTGCCCCAAGCCAAACCCTGCCCTGGGGTTATGGGTATTAGCAGTTGAGCAGTGAATGGATTTGCAGGGACAAGAAGTGTCTGCGGAGGAAGCGCAGTCAGCTGGGGAGGTTCTATTGCCCCAGGGTGAGCCCCACACTGTGCTGATTAGAGGCTACCCAGGCTGTGCCCCCCTGCCGTGCAGATTAGTAACTGCCCCCAAAAAACCCCGAACTGCCGAATGTGGCCACAGGGCTGCAGTAAAGTCTGCCTGAGTCACTTCCGGGTTTGAGAGGTTACAGCCAGATCTCGTTAGGTTCTGGCGTTTTTTTAGAGAACCCTCTGTTTTAGGCTTTAATTTCTCTGCCAGTTTACTGCTTTGTAATCAAGGCAGAGCAGTTAGCCTATAGCAGAGTCGTCTCTATAACTTCTCTAGCCACAGAGATCACCCCTGCCCCTGGTCTGCTCAGGACACTAGCCTCTCACTGCCTGTGTTAGTCTGTTCCTGGCCCCTCAGGACAAACTTTCCTGGTGAGCTTCCGATGGACTTCGGCTGGTAAAATGTAGTGCTTCTAATCTTCATGAATTTAAGCAGTGAAGAGTTATTTTTAAGGCTGGATTAAATAGTTGGTTATGAGGGTAAAGAGAGGAGTTTAGAGAGTCGCGTGTGCCGGCTCTGCCATCTTGGCTCCGCCCCTGATCCTCTGGAAATATGTTTTATAGGATTTCACATTTATAATTAATATAATATTATTTAGCTTCTCAATGGATGAGAGAGAAAAAGGAGGAAGTGAGCTTGGAACTCAAAATTCTTTAAATGAATCTTAAGAACAATTTTAAAATCTCAGACTTTTCTTTTTATTCCAAAACTATAATATGAAAGCAATGATGGAAACAACTTAGAAATTGCACTGTAGTAATAAACACTTAGAAAATTTGTCAACTATAAAGTTGTCTCAAGTAATAAAAAACTTATACAAACACATATATACATAAAAATATACATAATATAGATCGATTAATGGATAGATAGACATAGATGGGGGGAAAAGGACAGGTAGAGAGAGATCTTTGATGGCAAAATTTGTATAAGTGCCATATATATATTAGGGCTAGTCTTGGGCAATATATACAACACAGTGACATATATGACAAAATATATATTTATATATTATATATTAAAGTATATATAAATTTGAGTACATGTCACTATATAATTTACATTAATATATGTATGTGTATATATGTTATGTATATTGCTCAAGATGAAACTCTACAAACCCTGTCAATTATTGTTGCTAATAAAAGAAATATACAGATTAAAAAAGCATCAATAGCACAAAAATGTTCATGTGAGTCTATATGATCTAAAAACACAACTAGTAGTTGAAAGGGAATCACTTAGAAGGAATTTGATAGGAGAAAAGACAGTGAAATGTATGCAAGTAGTTTTAAGATTATTCAGCAAAATTCAGATGTATGAGTTGTTTTTAAATATACACATGTGCACATATCTGTTAGTTTAATCAGAACTGCTTTCTACTTTTCTCAAAATCATCATGTTGCACTGACATAGAACAATTATATGAGTTCTCTCTAAAGACTTTATTACTAATATACTCTAAGATTCACCAAACATAAAAAATCTGCAACAACTTACAAGAACTGATGCAAAGTTCTGGATTTGAATCTGGATCTGAATGTAAAATGAAAAGAACCAGACTGGGCAAGTCACTTAACTTTCTTTTACTTCAATTTTGCAATTATAAAACAGGTATAATAATTAATTCTCAGTGTTGTTGTAAGGATCAAACAAATATACTCTAAGATTCACCAAACATAAAAAATTTGCAACAACTTACAAGAACTGATGCAAAGTAAAATGAAAAGGACCAGAAGGAAATATAGCAATATTGACTAAGAATAACTTAGCTCTTCTCATCAGTACAGTGACTAAGGTTAATTCTGAAGGATTTAGGATGAAAAATGTATGTATTAAAAAGAACTGGTTGAGTCTAAATGCAGATCGAACTTTATTTTTTCTTTCTTCCTTTTTTTTTTTTTTTTTTTTTTTTTTTGTTTGGAGGGGTTGTTTTATTTCATAATGTGGCCAGCATGGAAATACATTTTGCATTGCTACATATGCATAACCTATATCAAATTGCTTGACTTCTGGAAAGGGAGGGGGGAAGGGAATTTGGATCAATTTTTAAAAATGAATGTTAAAAATTGTTTTTATTTGTTTTTACATGGGGAAAATAAACTATTAATTTTTTTTTTTTTAAAGATTCATCAAACACTTTTCTTAGGACAGTTCTGTGAAGGAAATTCTTTGAGCTGGAGGATAGCCTAAAACCCATCCATCTCCTTCATTTTAAGGATGAGGAAATCAGTTAAGAAAAGTGAAGTCATTTGTCCATTGTTATACATCTGTTAAGTGGAATAGTCAGGACTCAAACCCCGGACTCCAAATACAATACCACTGTCAGCATGTTTTGCTTCTTTTATTTGTTTTCCTATCTTAAATTCTAAATCACATTTAACCCAGAATAAATTTTCAGGTTAAATCCTTTACTTCAAGCCCTATCTCCTTTGAGTCCTTTCTTGATTCTCCTCATTGTTAGTGCCCCCTAAAATTACTTCACACAATTTAACAAATTCAATTCAATTCAACAAGGATTTAAATGCCTGCTACATGCAAAGCAAACATTGAATTAGTATTTGTTGCTATCAGGTAAATGGTTTTAGCCATCTATTGTGTATAGCTAGTTTTCTTAATGGTTAGCACCTTTTAATTCAGTTACATTCTTTATGTTTTAAAAGTCCTCTTTATTAAAGTATATAAACATAAATATTAATTAGTGTTAGCATAAGTAAATTTAAGTAGGCTAAATTGCTTAATTGTAGCAAGATTTAAAGAAATACAAGACTCATGCAATTTAATTTTTCCTCTCAGTTACTTTAACATCATATTATTATTTGCTGCCTAGTCTAACTCTGGTATAGAGCTAATATGCCCCAAAACTTTCTTAGAATTAACTACTCTCATAAAAAGTCTTGTCCTCAGTTGGCATTTTTCAGAAGCTATAATATATAGTCCAACAGCTAAGAATATTTCAGTTCAATTGTTATATGACCACCCATTCTCTGTATCTCCTCATTCAAAGAGCCAAACCTGTCTTTCTGCTCCATATAGGTTAGCTGAAGTTGGAAAAGAAAAACATCATCACTACACCAACAACACTACTAATGCCATCATAACCTTTGGTGAATATCCAAGGAGATCAACTACAGAATGTGCTTTATAAACTTTAAATTGTTATATAAATGTCATCTAACATTCATCTTATTATTGTAGAAAAATCATTCTGCCCAGCTGTCCAATATAGTTCAGGTAGAAATGTTCCTGGAACAAGTTATTATCCTGCCATTATTCTTTTATACTTAATGTTCTCTAAACTATTGCAGAGTGGATAAAAATCACTACTTTTTGTAGGTGAATAAAAATATTAGTATATAAGTTTATCTAATAATTCAATACAATAAATATCAAGTACCTAAGACATACCAAGCACTGTGCTAACCATTGTTAATCCAATAAATAAAAAGAAAAACAGTCTCTGCACAGGTTTACATCTAAAAAGGAATAAAACACAAATAGGGGAAGGAAAGTGGTGGGGATGGGGGAAACTAAGAGGTAGTATGAGGCATCTTATTCCAGGCAGTTCAAACAAAGGAGGGTAGTAGCAATGCAAAATGGAGTATTGTGAGAAAGGATACAATTTCTGCCCAATAAAAAGGAAGTCATTAAAAGGAGGTTAGTAATCTATCATCACATCCTCCAAATAGAGGGAAGAGCAGTAAGTCAACGGAGTCAATCAAGATTGGGACTAGACAATGGGAGAAAAGGTTGAGGGGCAAGGGATTCTGGTTAGAGTCTATATAATCTTGTGTTTTGCATTTTGCACTCCTCTATTGACATCTTTTTCTGTTGGGAATTGCCCTTTCTTGTAAGATTGTAATATATCCCTTTTTGCTTTTTATCTTGAGACTCTCTGATTTTAATTTGGGTAAGGGTTAATGCCCCACATATAGCTTGCTAAAAGGTACCCTAAATGATTAAATAATAGCAATACAAAACATATATGCACTAATAAAGCATTCAAATTTTTAAAGGAAAAGTTAAGTGAGTTATAGGTTCGTGACCAAACAAGAGATAGAAGGTAGTATAAAATGTTAAATAAATAATTTGGAATATATTAAACTTAAAAACTTTTGTATAGACAAAACCAATGCAACTAAGGTTAAAAAAAAAGCAGAAAGAAGAGACACAGTCTTTACAACCAGATTTTCTATAAAGGCCTATTTTTTTTAAATGTAGGGAACTGAGTCAAATTTGTAAAAATACAAGCCATTCATCAATTGATAAGTTGTCAAAGGATATGAACAGGTAGTTTTCAGATGAAAAAGCTTTGATTAAAATCTTGATTTAAGCTGTCTTTAAATCAATTTGGATTAGAGAAATGCAAATTAAAACGTCTCTGAGCTACCACCTTATAACTGTCAAATTGATTAATATGACAAAAAAGGAACATTATAAATGTTGGAGAGGATGTGGAAAAATTGGGATAACACATTGTTGGTGTTACTTACTGATATAATCTTGCTAGAAAGCAGTTTAGAACTATACCCAAAAGGAAAGCAGATCATGTATTCTCTTTGATCTAGCAATGCCACTATTGTGTCTATATCCCAAAGAAAACATAAAAAGGCAAAAGTACCTACATGTGCAAAAATATGTATGATACCTCTTTTTATAGTAGCAAAATATTAGAAATTGAGGGGAATGGATGAACAAGCTGTGGTACATGAATGTGATGGAATACTATTGTGCACTAAGAATTGATAAACAGTCAGATTTAAAAAAAAAAAAAAACCTGGAAAGACTTGTAAGAACTGATGCAAAGTGAAATAAACAGAAGCAGAAAAACATTGGATGCAATATCAGCAACATTGTGTGATGATCAACTATGAATCTTAGCTCTTTTCACCAGCACAATGATTCAAGACAAGCACAAAGAACTCACAAAAGAAAATGCTATCCACATCCATGATGGAGTCTGAGTGCAGACTTTTCCACCTACATTATTCTTTTTTTGTGTTTTATCTTTTGATTTGTTTCTTTTTTCACAACTTTAATATGGAAATGTGCTTTACAAACTTTTATCAAATTGCCTAAATTTTAGGAAGAGATGAAGGAAGAGAAGGGAGAAAAATTTGGAACTCAAAATCTTGTAAAAATGAATGCTAAAAGTTGTCTTGACATGTAATTGGGAGAAAAAATTAAAAAAAACTATTTTGAGAAAAAAGAATCAATGGATCAAAAAACAAATATCAGAAATATTAGATCATTTCATCAAAGGGAATGATAAAAAAAGATACAGCTAACAAATATTCTTGAAATATAGCCAGAGTAGGCCTCAAAATAAAATTTATATTTAATACAATCATTAATAGAGAAAAAATTGGTTAGTGTGACACGAATCTAGAAAAAGCTAAAAAAGCAATGAATCAAAATCCCAACTAACATAAAATAGAAATTATGAAAACCAATGAGTTTAACAAAATTGAAAATAAAAGAATAATTAAATTGATTAAATTAAGAGTTGCTTTGTTGAAAAAACTAACATAATAGATAAATTGTTAGCTAATTTCCTTTTTAAAAGAGAAAGGAGAATCTAAATTGTGATATAAAAAATAAAAAAAGAAAATTTACCAAAAAATATGAGTAAAGGAAGTTATTAGAAATGTTTGCCTGATTATGTGTCAAAATTGTTGATAAATAAAATGAATAAATATCCACAAAATATAAAATAGCTACATTAACAATATAAAAATGAGAATTAAAATATCTGAATATCAGAAATTGAACAAGTTATAATTGCTAAATGTTATTTACAAATGGACTTTTAAATTTTTAAAAAAATGTGTAAGTCTATGTATTTTCATATGACTGTGGATTTAAAAATGAATTATGCCAAACATTCAAAGAAAAATGGATTCCAATGTATAATTTTATAAAAATAGAACAGCAAATAATTTCGCTGAATTTCTTTTATTATACAAATACCTAAACCACAGACAGACAAAGCAGACAAATGAAACTATAGGACAATATCCCTAATGAATATCAATATAAAAACATTAAATAAAATATCAGAAAAGAGCCTACGAAAACAATATTATGTACAATGATGATATTGAGTTTATTATCAAAATACAATGGTGTTTCAATATTAGGGAAATATCAAGCTAATAGCCCATACAGATAATGAAAATAATGTTTAAATCACATGATGCTATCATTTGATATCTTAAAAAAATCTTTCCACAAAATATAATACCTATCTAAGTTTAAGCATAGGAATAAATGGACCTTTCCTTGATATTACAAGCAGTAACTACCTAAATTCAAGAGATACTATTATCTACAACAGAAATTAATATTCAGATCAAGAGTAAAACAAAGATGTATCAACACTTTGACAACATTCTACAAATACTAGTGATAGCAAAAAAACAAGTAAAAGAAAATGAGGAAATAAGTATAGACTAAGAAGATATAAAAATTGTTGCTTCTTTCAGGTGAGAGGGAAATTAAAATTAATTGAAACAATAACCTTAACAAAGTAGCAGAATATAAAATAATTTCATACAAATTATCAGCCTTTCATTATGTTACCAAAAACTCCATTAGAAAGAGATGGAAGGGAAAATCCACTTGAAATAACTATGGAATATGTAAAATATTTAGAAATTAGAAGAACCATGTGATAATATATAATCAGAGGATATGAACTGTTTTCCAAGAGATAGATCCATATTATCAATAATCATATGCAAAAATGCTCTAAATCACAAATAATTAGAAAAATGCACATCAAAGTACCTTTGAGTTTCTATATCTAACCTATTTGTCTGAGGAATACTACAAAGGAGGAAAACGACAAGTGTTGGAGAGGCTATGAGAAAACAGGTATACTTCTACACTGCTGGTGGAGCTATTTATTGGTCTAGTCATTCTGAAAAGCAATTTAGATTTTTGGTCATAAAGTTATCACGCTGTATACACTCTTTACGCCAGCTATACCACTACTAGACTTATTTCACAAAGAAATCAAAAAAGAAGAGAGAGTCTCTCTCTCTCTCTCTCTCTCTCTCTCTCTCTCTCTCTCTCTCTCTTTCTTTCTCTCTCTTTCTCTCTCTCTCCCCCTTTATCTCTTTCTTCCCTTCCTTCCCCCTTCCCTTTCACATATTTATAGCAGATTTTTTTATGATAACCCAAAATATCCCCCTTGTGGGTGGTAAATAAATTATAGCATATCAACATATCATAAGAAATTATTGTGTTGATTATATCATAAAAATGATGAAATAGACAGTTTTGGAGGAAACTGGGAAGGTGTTTATGAATTGATACAGAGAAAAGTGAGAATCATGATAGCAATTTATATAATGATGACATAATAGAGAAAAACAAATTTAAGAAATTTTAAAACTCTGAACAATGATAAATAATTGAAGACAAAACATGCCACTCACCTCTTTATACTGAGGGGATGAACTTAAAAAGTAGAGACTTATGACATAGTAAATATGGGAATTTCTTGTATGGACTACCTAAATTATATGTTAAGGGATTTCTTTTAAAAATTGCTCAATGTCAGGAAGATTAAAAAAAGAACAAAAACACATTTTTTCTTGATATACTAAAATAATTGTAATTTTAAAAATTCACACTTGGGAGTTCATCTCCCAATATACACACATTGAAATTATATAACAACAATTACAAAACACTCCTCACAGAAACATAGACCCAAATAATTGGGGAGATTTTAATTGATAATGACTGTGTGCTGTAGAATATAATAAAATGGGCAATACTATTCAAAATAATTTATTTTATCATTCCATACCAATTAAATTATCAGAAGTTGACTTTTTAGAACTAGGGGGAAAAAACCTACAATATTAATCTGACAACAAATTGATTAGAGGATCTCGAAAAAAATTATGAAAAAAGTTGGAAGCAAGGTGGATTAGTACTGATAGGTCTCAAACTACAGTAATCAAAAAAAAAACTTTTGGTACGTTTAAAAATAGAAAAG
Organism: Antechinus flavipes; assembly: GCF_016432865.1. Taxonomy (NCBI): domain Eukaryota; kingdom Metazoa; phylum Chordata; class Mammalia; order Dasyuromorphia; family Dasyuridae; genus Antechinus; species Antechinus flavipes. The sequence goes on from NC_067398.1 coordinate 176,199,500, forward strand.
TTGAGAAGTGGGGCAATAATAAAATAAAACAAAACACAGAAACAAAAAAATCAATAGCATAGAGTTCAATAAACCCAAAAACTCCCTACTACTAGAATATGACTTCATTATCTATCAAAACTACCCAGAAAACAGGAAAAGGATCTGGCGGAGATAAGGTTTAGACTAACTCTCACACCATATTACTCAATAAACTCCAAATGGATACATCACCTATAAACACATGTGAGAAATAAAGTAGTAGAGACTTTTCCAAACTATAGATGGGGGAAAAGTTTTTGACTTAACAAGGAATAGAGAGAATCATGGTAGATAAGATGGATGATTCTGATTATATAAAATTGAAAAGCATTTGCACAAAACAAAGCTAATGTAGTTAGAATTGAAAGGAAATATTTGATTAGGAAAAATATTTTCTGCAGTTCCCAGATATAGGTTTAAGGTACAAGATATAGAGCAACTGGATTCAAATATATAAGAAGAAAAGTCATTCTGCCATACATAAATGTTCAGAAACATAAACAAGTAGTTCTCAAAAGAAGAAAAGAAAGCCATCAATAATCATATGAAAAAAATGTTCCAAATAATTACTAGATTTTAAAATGACTCTGAAGTTCTAGCTTATACTAGGACACATGGGAGGGAGGACAAGCACAGTAATGTATTGTTAATGAAGCTATATACAGTCATTTTGAAAAGTAGTTCAAAGTTATACCCCCAAAGTCACTAAACTGTAAAAATCCTTTGACCAAAGATAAGAAGAGAAAAACATTTGATACTGACAGTTTGGAGATGATGATTATGATATAAATGTGTGCATATAGTGTATTTTACATTATATTATATATGTGTATGTAATACATATATATGAGATAATTTTCAGTGAAGCACTTTAAAATGATAAAACAGGACAGAAAAAGCTTCAAAGGGAACTATGGACAATAAATGAACATGCTGAATTAATTTTTAAAAATAATGAAAATCCATAGATTCATGTGCAATGTATTTTTCTTTGTATATTGAGATCATATCTCTTGGTATATGTCAAATTTAGAATAACAAACAATTTTTAAAGTAATTTTTAAAAAAGTTGTTAGTTGTTAGTTGTTTTAATTGTATTCCTACTCTTAAACTTTAACTTTAGGATGCCAATTAATCTCTTAACTTACTCAGTTCAGCTTTCTCCTTGATAGTCTTATGTTTGCTCCATGTGTCTTTTGTTGGATATCAAGCAAGATATTTATTAAGAGTACTTTCAGATGATTTGTCCAATGATCACCAAATCTAGAATTTATTCCTCTTAGACTTCTTAGCACACTTATTTTTTGTCCCCTAGCCAACATATTATTTTTATAAGCATCCATAGGTTTTGTTGAGGAATATATTCTGTAAGTACTTTGGAAACAAAGTTCACAAACATGCAATTGGCCTAAATTTATGGAGTTTCAGTAGCATTTTTGCCTTTTGGTAGTAAATATATAATGCTTTATATTAAGGAAAATGGAATAAGGCTTGGATCAGCGGTGATGCACAATCTAATGCTTAGCACAGTGTCTGGCATATAGTTGGCACTTAATAGTTTTTATTGATGAAGTTGGTGAAATATTGTGCATTCCGTTTTCCAAGGAAATTTGAGTTTTTGATACTTTCATTGATGTAACTATTCTGTGCCATATTAATGGCTTGCAAACTTTACATTTTGCATTTGTTCCAAACTTTTGTTGTAGCTGGATATCTTTCAGCTATATAGATGCTTAGAAAATTTTTACATTTTCCCCCAGGAATTCTGTCTCTTATTATTTGTTTCTTAGAAGCTCTATTGAATAATTTTTATTCTCTAAAATAATTCTGATTTTAAATACTAAGAAAGGCCATTTCCACACACATAGCAAAACATAGAAACAAGATTTTAAGTGAAATTATCAATCTCAATTTCATTCTTCCTGCTTAAAAAATACAGTGAATTATGCACATTATTTTAAAACTATCTGTACTTCCTTTTAAACTCCTCTCTTATGCATTAAAAAATTAAATGACCCTCTTTTATTTATCATTACAACTGCCAACTCTCCCACCTCCTTCTCCCTAATTAAAAACCAAGAGAAATTAAAAAAAAACACATCCTGTGTCAATAATCATAATCAAAGATGAATGTTAGCATATATCCATTTATTTTGGTGGCGTCCCAAAATAGGTTCCTGTACTTTTTGTCACCACTGTCAGTTGGTGGGTAGTATGCTTCATTATAGTCTTCTGAAGTCTGCATTTAAGAGACTTCCTAAGTCTTTCACAAATAATGTAATAAAATGTCTTCTCTGTTTTGAATTATTTATTTTGCTCTTTACCTTGACTCTTTTTAACTACCTTAACCTTTTGGCTTTCACTTAATTAAGACTGGGGTTTTGTTTTGTTTTGTTTTGTTTTGTTTTTTATTTTCTTGATTCCATTCTATTTTTGCTTGATTCCATTTGATTTTCTTGATTCCATTCCATATGTTTGCTTTTTGTTTCCTTTAATCAAGTGAGATATTATTCAGGTTTTCTCCTATTCTAGCTATCTGTTGATATAATCTTATAGTGGCTTTCTGAAGGTATTCAATAAGTTTTTTCAAGCTACTTCTGTCATAGTGGTATTTGATAACTGTCCTTAGAAGAATTTTTAGATTCCTCCCTTCTCTCTACAATTCTTACTTATAGCAATAGCTATAGCATATATTATTTCATATGAAATGTTTTTATACCCTCTATAAAATATTGTGGGAATATATATATATATATATATATATATATATATATATATATATATATATATATGCATTTGTGATGTTTATCACAGAAGATGCTGTTTTGAATTACTTGGAAATCTATGAGTTGCATTTGTTTCATCATATTCAAAGCTGGCTTTTTGAAATGGTATTCTAAGAATTGTCTCTTCTCTTTACAAAATCATTTGTGATACCACTATTACTTTTCTCAACCATTTCATCATTAGGTAGCATTTCTGGAATTTGTGTAAATTTTCATGGCCTTCATATTCTTCATCTTTTCCCTCTTTCGATTTAAGTAACTCCTCAACTTTTGTTCTTACTTCTTGTAATCTGAGTTTAGGTGTGAAGTTCTCTCTTGTGATTATCCTGCATTGACCTGGAATATATTATTGTGTTACTTGAAGCCAAGGATGTCATTGAAAAAGATCAATACAACTTCCTTCCTTATAACTATTAAAATCTGTTTTCAATTCTGTAGTATGATGTGTGATATGAAAAGCATTCATATCTTCATTCAGTTTCATAATTTGCCTATTTCAGTGGTAAATGCCACTGCACTGAAATATTTCCAGAAAATAATCAGCATTTCTGAGTTTTTTTCTCATATATCTTGTCTTCTTATGGTTCCATAAATCATCATTAGGTGGCACAAAGGAAAGAATGTTGAACTGAGTTCAAATCTTGCTTCATTTGTTAGCTATGTGGCCCTAGGTAAGTGATTTAATCTTTCTTATTTCCTCATCTGTAAAATGGGAACAATAATAGTACCTATTTCACTAAATTATTGTAAAGATGAAATGAGGTAACATGTTATTTTACAAATATAAATAGTTATTATTATTATTACTATTATCATCATTACTATCAGGATTTGAAAAAATGCCACTTGCTCTTCTGTTTTGTATGTCAAAATGATCATTTTGGTAGATCCAATCTACAGTTTTATTCCATCTAATTTATTTCTTAGTTTCATATGATTGTTTGATCATATTGGCAAGGATGCTAGCCCAATCAATGCTAAAGCTTCCTTTACTCTACCAGCCTTAGGTACTTATTAACTCTGGGCAGGTTATCTAACCTCTGTTTATCCCAGTTTACTTTACTATAAAATGAGTGGTGTTAGTACCTACATCACCAGACTGTTATGAAGAATAAATGGGATAATATTAAACAAGTGCTTAACAGAGTATCTAGCATACAAGAGGCACTTAATAAATGCTGATTATGGTTGAGCATTGAAGGAATTAATATGATTATTTTCTCACTTTTCTCATCTTTTTTCAAAAGAGTTATTTTATTATCATCATTGTCAGTAACAATAACATTCTATAGGCATCCTATGGTAAGAGGGGCCCCGAGTCACATCTGGAAGAATGTATGTTGGCCTGCAATTGCCTATGGTTACCTTAAATCCTGAGAAAACCATTCTGAGAAATGTCTCTTCTCTTTACAAAATCATTTGTGATACCACTATTACTTTTCTCAACCATTTCATCATTAGGTAGCATTTCTGGAATTTGTGTAAATTTTCATGGCCTTCATATTCTTCATCTTTTCCCTCTTTCGATTTAAGTAACTCCTCAACTTTTGTTCTTACTTCTTGTAATCTGAGTTTAGGTGTGAAGTTCTCTCTTGTGATTATCCTGCATTGACCTGGAATATATTATTGTGTTACTTGAAGCCAAGGATGTCATTGAAAAAGATCAATACAACTTCCTTCCTTATAACTATTAAAATCTGTTTTCAATTCTGTAGTATGATGTGTGATATGAAAAGCATTCATATCTTCATTCAGTTTCATAATTTGCCTATTTCAGTGGTAAATGCCACTGCACTGAAATATTTCCAGAAAATAATCAGCATTTCTGAGTTTTTTTCTCATATATCTTGTCTTCTTATGGTTCCATAAATCATCATTAGGTGGCACAAAGGAAAGAATGTTGAACTGAGTTCAAATCTTGCTTCATTTGTTAGCTATGTGGCCCTAGGTAAGTGATTTAATCTTTCTTATTTCCTCATCTGTAAAATGGGAACAATAATAGTACCTATTTCACTAAATTATTGTAAAGATGAAATGAGGTAACATGTTATTTTACAAATATAAATAGTTATTATTATTATTACTATTATCATCATTACTATCAGGATTTGAAAAAATGCCACTTGCTCTTCTGTTTTGTATGTCAAAATGATCATTTTGGTAGATCCAATCTACAGTTTTATTCCATCTAATTTATTTCTTAGTTTCATATGATTGTTTGATCATATTGGCAAGGATGCTAGCCCAATCAATGCTAAAGCTTCCTTTACTCTACCAGCCTTAGGTACTTATTAACTCTGGGCAGGTTATCTAACCTCTGTTTATCCCAGTTTACTTTACTATAAAATGAGTGGTGTTAGTACCTACATCACCAGACTGTTATGAAGAATAAATGGGATAATATTAAACAAGTGCTTAACAGAGTATCTAGCATACAAGAGGCACTTAATAAATGCTGATTATGGTTGAGCATTGAAGGAATTAATATGATTATTTTCTCACTTTTCTCATCTTTTTTCAAAAGAGTTATTTTATTATCATCATTGTCAGTAACAATAACATTCTATAGGCATCCTATGGTAAGAGGGGCCCCGAGTCACATCTGGAAGAATGTATGTTGGCCTGCAATTGCCTATGGTTACCTTAAATCCTGAGAAAACCATTCTGAGAAATGTCTCAATTACAAAATTTCAAGTAGATTGGCTTCTTAATTCTATTCTCTTTGTTGACATTTAGTTAACAGTTAATTGATATTTGACATCCTCACAATGTCTTCTTTTTAGAGTCTCAAAGAAGTTTTGATAAACTTAAACCTTGATAATAATAAATATTGAATATGGAATATAGGCCCCTACCACCATATCTCACATGCATATATCTTAAATGGGTTACAATACTATCTGCTCTGGTGATTTCTCTGCCCCAATTCTTTTCCATCTTTCTATTTTTTGGTAATTAGCTTTTCCATTCTGTATGGTATTTATCTTGCATCTGTCTAGCTATCTATCTATTTACCTACTTACCTATCTATCTATCTATTGATCCCTTTGTCAATTACAATAATACAGTGAAGAAAATGTTCTCAAGGGACTAAATATCTTTCCCAAAAAATTTAGAGATCATGGGATGATAGAATAAGCTTCACTTTTTTACCTAAACAAGATTCCAAGATATAATTCATGATTCTATAACTAGTTAAATATAGTTAAACTTTTCAGTGACAGCGTGAAGTCCTTCTTCCATGTGACATTGGAATTCTATGTGAGAGGGTCCTACCACTAAACTTTCACAGCTGACTCATACTTCTGGTGAAAATGGCTGAGTGAAGAAGAAACTACTAGAGTTGTTATTCATTACAACAGCATACTAAAACTGTCACATACAGTATGTATTTTTAGTATACAAAGCATGGGAAATGACTTTTATAAATCTAGCTTAGGTTAATGTTATTAGCTACTATTATTACAATATCCATCATAACTCCACATGATTACATTAAATACACCCCCTGCACCTCCTGAAATTAGCTAGATTACATTGCCATATTGCTAAGATCATTCAAATTAAACTGAATAAACAACTTGAAAATTTATACTCAAGAATCATCTTGAATTGGAGCAAGTGAAGAAGTTGTAAAGGGGAAGTGGACATGATTAGCAAATAAATGTTTTTAGGCCATCTTTCCTGTGAGTCTATATTAATAGGATAATCATGTACAGTAAATTCTCCACTGATGCATAATGAAGAAAATAATTCAAAATCATTCAAGCAAATTTCATATCCATAATTTATCATTCACAACTCATTTCTTCCTCCTCCATGAGGCCTTCCCAGACCACTGCAATGCAAGAATCTCTCACTCTTCTGACCTTCGTGACTATATGTAATACTCTGAACAATCTATCATTTTCTGCCTTGCAACACTTCCTGTATGGTTGTCTTCTATGATTTAACTTTATTGTTTAATTTCTCATATTTTCATGCCTCATCTCAAAAACTATGTAAGCTCCTTGAGGGCACAGACTATGTCTGACATTTTGGCCTTTGATTTACAATAGCTGAAGTTGAAAACAATTTAATTTAACATGGTGCTTCTCTTAAACAGTTTGATTTGAAATGTAGAATATAAACACAAAATTGGTGAAATAAAAGATGAAAGTTCTCAACTTAGGGATTGCTAACTGTTTAAAATAACATTTCTTTGAACCAAAAATGTGATTAATCTTTTATGTATTCTTACTGTATTCTTGGAACATTAGCAAGGTACAGTAAAAAATTCACTGAGTCTAGAGTCAGAGGATATTAGTTTAATGTTATCTCTTACACTTACCTTTGTGACCTTAAGCAAGCCACTTAGTTTCCTTGATCCTCTGTTATTTCAGTGATAAATCTCCAGTTTTTGCTCAATTATGCTATAATGTCATTAAAATGAGATATTTAAGATAGGAGCTTTGGAAGAATTTCTACTAGCTGAGAAGTACAAGCAGGATATAGCTGTCACAATAGAATATCAATAACAAATGATGGTTAATAACAATAGCTAACATTCATATAGCACTTTAAAGTTTGCAAAGAACTTTATATATATTATTTCATTTGATCTCCCAAACAAAATATTATTGTTATCATCCTTATTTTATAAAAGAAGAACCTCAGGCAGATAAAGGTTAAATGACTTGTTCCTGTTCATATAACTAATAGATATCTGAGGTAGGATTGGAACTGAGGTTTTCTTGACTCCGGCACTTTGTCCACTGTGCCCCCTAGCTGTCAACATCATATAATGGGAGATGAGCTTGATTTGGAGAATGAGCACAAGACTTAAAAATACAACTGTATTATTTAACCATCTCTATGACCTTGGATAAATCTGTTAACCTCTATAAAATGAGAGTTAAATTGGACTACCTTGCTCCTAATGGCTCTCCCAGTTCTGAACCTATAGTCATTAAGTGTAATCATTAACCAGTACTTTGGATCTTGATGTTCATCAAAGTCTCCATGTCCTCAAACTCACAAATTTCCCTGAGTACCATACAAGTCATAACTGGGAAATTTTGTACTTGTGACAATACACAAACCAGCCCTGGAACAACTGTTATCCTCATTTGTTGGGTGGGATGTGATCATATGGAGAGTGATTCCAAAGCATTACTGTTTCAGTGCTACCTCCTAAAGAGAACCATTTGGTAGCTTACTAAAGTCAATTGTTTCTTCAGACCCAGCAATTGAAAAGCCATATATACTTTTGTAAGAGAAGACTGAAAAAGATTTTGAAGCTAATTCCACCAAAAATTTAAAAGTAGATTTGAAAGCTAGAAAGGACTGTCTAGATTGAGCTTACAAAGAAGGAAATTTTGGGGACTTCAGAATAAGTAAGCAATTTATCCAAGGTCACTCATTTAAGTCTTACTAGACAATGAAGCCAGGGCTAGAACACTGCCAGTCTTGTCCTAATTCAAAGCAATATGGCAAATTGAACAATTACACAAATCATTGACTTAGAACCACCTAATCACCTGTCTTCATTAACCAGGCTCTGACAACTCTGTCTCAACACATTTCCTAATGGTTACTATATACTGTCCTCTTCCTATATCCCCTCCCCCATTTCTGTAATACTGAATCCTTACTTCCTCATCCTCTTCAACTCTGGCCTCCCAAATTTTCCATTCCAGATCTTCACACACACACACACACACACACACACACACACACACACACACACACACTTTTTACTGTGTCCTCTGAAATTCCTGAAACAATAATTTTAAAATGTACATTTATCCCAAATCTCTTCATTTTTCAATCCTTCCATATTTGTAACTAAGAGACCTCCCTCCTGAAGACATCGGTTTTCCTTCCTACCTTTCCCAGTATTACTACATTTTCAATCATCTCTTCAGATTCACTGGTCATAGTGTTAGAATTGGACTACTCATCTATCACCATTTCTCAGCAAACTCTTCTCACTTGTAGTTCATTAAATCCAAATTTATCACCCAATCCAGATCTTGGTAGCTATTATCCATTGACCCCAGAATATTCTCCTTCTCTCAGTGAGTTTAGAACCTCATTCATACTCTTTCTCTCTATTCCAAATCCTCCCTTCCTTCTAGGAAACCTTTAGGGACTTTCCATTGCTTGAGGAATGAAGTCCCAGTTCCTTAGCCCAACTTTCAAGACTCTGAAGAATTTGGCTTCAACCTATCATCTTCATCTTATCTTTCACTGCTCATTTTCACAAACCATTATCATCATTTCCTCAAAACATCCCACTGGGCCTTGGATTTTAGCCCTTTTATGTTTTTAGCATACCTTACTTGGTTTTATATATATTATATGTATACATTATATAGACTTAGTATATATATACATATATATACTAAGTATATATACATATAATCATATAAATGTGAAACATATTATATATAAGGAATTTAGAAACTAGCAGGGAGATAACATAAACATATACATATATATGTTATCTCCCTGCTAGTTTCTAAGTTCCTTGTCTTCTATATCTTTATATTCCTTAAGTATCTAGCACAGTACGCAGTATACTAGGAACAGTCAAAAAATGTTCATGGGATGAGTAAGTATTTTAGTGTTACATATTGCAAGCAGATACATTTGCAAATCACTTTCATATTCATCTTCTCATATGAACCTTGGGACAATCCTGAAGTAGATGAGACAATGTAAAGGAAGGTAGAGTGATAATGTATTTCAAGTTCTATCCTTAGAGACAGGAAAAAGGTGGATCAGAAACCTGAAGGGCAGGACATTTCAAATGCCTAATAATTCTTTACCACATCCTCCACAAGAATGTTTAGGAAAAGCTTTTTTATAAACCTTATAATAGGATGTAAATGGAAGTAATTGTTTTCAATTTGATTTCAGTAATAACAACATGGAAGCTCAAAACCTTCAACAAGGATTAAGCTGGGGCTGAGGACTTAGGTTATCTTAATGTACTTTCTCCTATACTAGCTGCCTTTAAAATTTACCTGCATTGATATAACTATATGATGCAGTGGAGAGAGTTCCAGGGCTGAAATAAGGAAGACCCATCTTCCTGAGCTCAAATCTGGCCTCAGAAATTTACTGTGTGTATGATTCTGGCCAAGTCATTTAATGCTGTTTGCCTCAGTTTCTTCATCTGTAAAATGAACTGGAAAAGGGAATGGTAAATTATTCTAAGCATCTTTGCCAAGAAAACCCCAAATGGAATCATTAAGAATTAGACATGATTGAATGATTAAACTGTAATAATAAAATTCATTATCATCTTTATATGTATATAGGAGTTATGTTATATGTATTAAATGAAAATGTGAATATTGAAAATGATGTGTCAAAGTGGGGCTGTCAGGAAAGTGAACAATAGGAGCCTATGCCTTTAGGATAGAATGGAGAAGAGAAATTTACCTTTATGGGCAGTTATGTGGGTCAAATGCTGGACTGGAAAAGGGTCACATTCTATTAATGGGTTATAGGTGCAGCTATTACCTTTTGTATACTTTGTAGCCAATGGTCTTAATACCTTAGAAATTTGATCCTTCAAATGATTCTTTAGGGAGCATGTTGATTTTAAATAGAATTCTGTTTTCAGAAAAAAGTCTAAAGACCCATCCCTCTATAACAGTTCACATGCTGAAAAGAGACAAGATTGGAATATAGTTTAAGGTGCCTTCTACAAGGGAGAGTTGCTCCAATTCACTGAGTGTTATCAACAGAGTCACTTATATGAGATTCCCTCAGCACCCTAATGTTTAAGGAGATTGAAAAGGTGAACCCCTGGAGATTATAGCAAGTGAGAAACACCATCCTTTCTCCAGCTACAGGATTAAAGAAGAGATCCAATGACAAGGCATAAAAGATAACTTTTTGGATCAACTGAGCAAAAAGTGCAATGTGACCTTGCCTAAGGCAGCATCTTAATTACAATTTGTTTCTGCTACTTTCATAAACATTATGTTACCCAAAGTTACAGACAAGAGTAAGATAAGAAAAACATTTAAATGTGCTTAGTTTGGATTTTATTACTGAATGGAAGGATTCTCTAAAGATATTATGAAAGTACACTTGTGGAAAATGGTAGTAACAGATTTTATTTCCCAGAATGAAAATTGCACCAGGGAAAGGATTTCCTTTAGAAGGTATATATGGGCAGATTCACAATTTTGGTAAGTTTATTCTTTTAGCTCTTGAAAATGGGCTATGATTTGATAGGCTATGAGAAGTTTTAGTCCCCATTATTGTTACTCCAAAACTCGCATGTCAAGAGTATGTTTACACTGTATTCTTTCTGGTAGAAACAACTTACAAGAGATTTTTCAACTGCATAGTCAATAAGGAGTTTTCTGCCTCCATATGATATTATCCATTTTTCAGTTAACTCAGAGATCCAAATGCAAAATCTACTGTCTAGGGACATCATCATATGGATTTGTGACGCTCTCTGAGAGAGATCTCTTTTCTATAATTCAGTGAATGGATTATACTCATCTATGTAAGATCCTTGCATGAAAAATACAATATAGATGTAAAGTGCTTTCATACCTGAAAGGTGAGTACTTGGCTACAAAAAAACAAAACAAAACAAAACAAAAATTAATGTGATTTTTTTCCACATCAATCTAGAATAGTCTTCATTTCACTTAACTATTTGAGAACAGTGAAGCAAAGATATTGCTGAAAGATGGGAGCATAGTAGAATAGTTTGCATTTTGTCACTGAAGTAAAAAGTGTGTCACTCTGGTTCAGTGACAGGAGTATGACATGGCTGAACTGGCGTGTCACACTGAAAACCCAGTTTGCAATGTATCTTTCATTTCAGTAAAAAGTCTTGCTGCTCCAGATCACAGAGCTGTACTGTGTCAGATGACCTCCAGGTAACAGTTTGGACATATTCCTCTGGTGCCAAAATGGCAAGCCATGAAGGCACCTTCCTGCCCATCTGGAAAAGCACAGTTTTTATCCCATCTGTCCTTTCAGGTAGTCTAATGCTGGTTGGAAACTTTAATGGTATACAGGCCACAACATATCATTAATCCACAGGAATAAGGAAAGTGACAAAAATATGAACAAATTTGTAGGTGCTATAGAGCTCTGTCCTTCATTAATTAGGCTGTTTAAAAAAAAAAAAACCCAGAAAAATAAGCCCTATCTATATTCATGGACAGAGCACTGTATAATATCCCTTAGGCTACCTTTCCAGCAGGGGAAGTATTAAATTTGAGAATATACTTCTAAAAACAATGGAGAAACTTTTTCAAATTTTTTACAATCTCAAATCTAATGAAGGGGGGAAGTAATAGAAAAGAGAATATTTTTGTGGTTGAAAAGGATTTATTTTTCTGTTTTAATTTTTTTCCATTTCCCTCTTCTTTTGATGGCTATCAAGTACCAAAAAACAGAATCAATACAGAAAAAGTTGTGACCTGCTCTTATTTCTGCTCTAAGTCTCTCATGGGAATGAGAGAGGGTACAGAAATCCACCAGAGAACCAGAGTATTGTTGTGGTGCTCTCTGGTCTTTGACTGACTCTTGCTAGAATTACTTCAATGATCTCATACTTTTAAATAATTTGATAGGGTGCTAACTGTTTCAAAAGATGGCAAAATATGAGAATTGATTAAAAAAACTTTTTAAACATAAAGAATAAACTAATGCTAATGGGGAAATCTATTTAGCAAATATTTTGGGAGGAAAACACACACACGATTTCTTGTTTAAATGTTTCCCACTCCTTACACCCCCTCCGAAAAAAGGAAGAAAAAAACCACACACACAACGAATGGAACAGAGAAAAGGAGAAAGTGGCTTCGCCTCAGTGCAACACTAAAAAATGCACATGAATCAATTATGAAAAAGAGAAGGTCTCTTTGAATGAGGAAAAGCTGATTGGAATTAAGATAGTCTTTGTTCCTATCTGCAAGGTACAAGGAGAGGACTTTTCAGTGGAACAGAAAAGGGGGATTTGGGAGTGTTTGGCTGCTTAATGCTATAGTGCTTCAGAGCCCATGTGAAAATTTGCTGCTAGCTATTAATCATCATTGTGCCCCTGCAAAGAAGCTGTTACAATGATGACTATATGTCATTATATTCCCACTGTAAGTAACGAATCAGAGAGCTGGGAAAGTTGGATAAGAGCGGCTGGCAAACTTTTAAGCGGTAGAATCTATTTAAATAAATTTACATCCCATTTGCTACTTTCTCTGGTATGGGAATCATACTTTAAAATGAAACAATATGCTGTGTTCATGGGGCCTGGTCTTTTATTCTCCTGTCTCTGAGCCCACTTTCCAGGTCGGCCTTTGCCAGCACTGACAGCACGCTTTTCTCATAGCCTCTCCTTCTCATAGCCTTTGGTTGCTTTCAAGTTCAATTTAGCACAATAAAGTTGTTATGCATGACAGTTTGGAGAGCAGAATAGGTGGTGTCTAAGCCCGCTGTGTTGCTACAAAGTGGGTTCATTCTCTGCAGGCCGGCTCAGTTACTGAATCCTTGCTGGTGGGACACTGCAGTGGACTTCCAGACGTTCCCATCCTGACGAAAACAATTAGCTTCAAACTGCAAGAAGCCGCGGGGTCACCCTCTCTTTGACGGAGACTGTGCCGTTTAATATGCTGCCGTGGATTTCAGATTCATGTTGATTTACCCTGTTGTACTCCTCTTTTATCCTCTTTATTTACAGATGTGTAAAGAACAGGGAAAGTTTGAGTCTCACATGGTTCAAGAGTTTTATTAGAAATCTAAACCATTGTTTTATGTTTATTTTATAAAGAAATAGAGTTGAAACATGTCAGGCTTAATTCCATTAGGCTGAACTGCCTAGAACAGAGCCAGGGGGGGTTTGGAACAGAATCTGAAAGGAAATGTCTCTTTTGCTAAACATCATCAACAAACCTTACAACAAACAAGCCCAAAACACTAACGTTGTCAACATGGTTTTCTATTATAGGAGACTTACCCACCCCCTCCTCTTCAAAGGGACAGATCTTTTCATTTTTTAAAAAAAATGATCTTCAAACCATTATAGGCTACCATATATACCTGAATAGATCTGTCTGTTTATATGTATGTAGCAGGCTATTAGCATTTAACATTCATTCCTGCCACTCACAAATATATGCTGTATTTAGTAACCTAGACAAAAATTTCAGAGTCAGAGAACAAATGTCATTCAGTTTTGGAACTGAGTACCACCATCCAGAATTCTGAGACATGCATCTTTTCCAATCCTCTGTGAAAATTTTTACAACAAAGTGAATTTGTGGATTCTTTGAATCTTACTGTATTATCTTATGCCAGATGTATTTATTCTCTTAGTTCTCTCAGTAAAATAAATCACAGTTGTCTTGATTACTGATCTTGCTAATTATAGGGTACAACCATCAAATAAGTCTCCTTTTAGATTGGAAATTAACTAAAGGTATATTTCAAAAACATATTTCAGATTTCCTAAAATAGTTTATTATTTTACTACTTTAAAATGCATCTATTTGGTTATAATATTAACTGGACCTTGCCATAGAAAGCATTTGTTTGAACTATATTTCTTGGGAGAGGTGAAAACAAAAGAAAATGAGACAAAGCAAGAAGACATCTCTAGTTACCTTTATAACTAGACAATTACAATTAGTTCTAATTTTATAGTGAACTAATGTATAATGAACAACAAATGATTTTGATCTCCACAAATGATTGCCATCAAGACCAGAAATCATTTACTTCTGTTTCTAGAGAAGTTTTAGAAAGCCATGATGCCATCTTGTCTGTTCTTCTTACCACTGTCATTTGAATAAAGTTTGATGTCATTTATAGGCCTGCTTGGAAACTTGTCTCCTTCAAGTGTATTTGGGAAGAAAATAAGGAATGAATATTTATTATGAGAGATAATTTAGTTCTCTGTGACAAGGTAACAACACACCCTTCTGAATTTTCAAATGTAGTACATTCTTTAATAATCAAATGAGTGAACAATATGGACAAAATACTGACAAGGTTACTTATGCAATGTCTTGAACTTAAATAAATTCATACATTCTTCTTCTTTTCTTTGGCAAAAGGTAGTTTTATTTATGAGGAGAGGTTATAGACAAAATGAAGAGGTACAATAGATACCAGGAGTAGTAAACATGAAATAGAGTTGGGAAAGCATATAGTTAGATACCTTAAGGCATGGGAGGAATTGAATAAGGAGAAAAACACCATGGGGTATGGTGGGGAAATGAGAAAAAAGACACCATGGAACATGAGGGAGGGGCAAGGGAGGAAAAAGACACTATGAGGCAGAATGCCATGGCGGGCTAACCCAAAGAGGGGTTCAACAATAAATTCATTCTTGAACAAATAGTTCATAAATATATGTTGAAATGATCCTCTATACAAAAGGGAAATGGGAAGGAACAATAAGTTGGAGAAGACAGGTATGTGTCTTGGAGAACACACCCACACATGCACACATACCACTCACACACACACACGCACACACACACACACACACACACACTTACATTCAGAGGGAGTTCATCCTTAATCAGGAAACTAACTAGTATGCAAACAAGGCAAATGTCGACAGGATGGGATTTTTCACACATTTCTACATCAAAAACTATCAATGAAACTTTGAGGTTCCTTACTATCAAAAATTTTATTTCCAAGAACTATTTTCCTAACTAATGAAAAGATATGAAAGACAATTTAGGAGAAAATTAGAAGAAAAAACCTGGTAGAGCCAGAATAATAAAAGTCTTTATAAGGCATTTTTTTTTAAAAGGAATCTCAGCCTTTATAGGCCAGCACTATAAAGATGAAGAATATAATGATACTCCTTTCTTGGGACACAAACCAAAAGATCCAGATCAATTCAATTCAATTCAACAAACAAGAGTGCCTACTATAGATGAGGCACTGTGCTAGTGCTGGGGAGACAAACAGATGAAACATAGATTCTTGCCTATTTGATCATGAAAAGTAGTTTCATTAAATCAAATGTCCATTTGGTAGGTGTCTAAATTCTTTGCAAGGATAGAGTGGAGATAGATTTCCATTCATTTCAACTCCACAAACATTGAATAAACACTATTTGAGAACAGTATGGGAAAGAAAAATGGAAGACAGTACAGATACTGAATCTATCCATTTCTTTTTTCAACTCAGTATTCTTATCTTAAAGTCCTTTTGTTGGTTGATCACACAGGTTAATATTTACTTTTATCTTAGAAAAACCAAGACATTTCAGTTATATACCTAACTAATCAGAATTGCAATGTCTGTTTAACTATTTTCAGTTTATTTTTTAATCTTTTTCCTTGTTTGGTCATTGGAATTATTAATAAAGATGGGAAGTTAGACAGCATTAAACATCATGTTGTAATTCTCTTGAGTAGAGAAAAGTTTAAAGAGCCAACTTCATGATTACTTCTAGGCAAGTTCCATAGAGGGAATCCCAAGAAGTTACTTAGAAACTTTGGAAGACATAACCAAAAGCAGCCCTTGATACATATATCAAGATGGAAAAAATATGGAATATGAAAGAAATCTGCTGAGCATGTAGTCCTGTGGTCCCTAAATTTAATTCTTTTGGAAGATTGATTTAATGTTCATGGAAGATGAGAAAGATTTACTGAAGATCAAATGCCTTTATTTAAAAAAACAGGTGCAGTGTAGCATTATAATCATGCTCAACCAACAAAGTACATCCTTCTTGGGAAAGCATTGTGGAAGAAGAAATGAGGCATTTTGTCATGAATTCCCATTCAGTGTTTAAATTTACCATAAGAAATAAAGCATTTAAATTCACATGGCTCAAGTCCACCTCTTACAGCTTATAAGATTTCAGTGACTATGTATTTAAAAAATGTGTCAAAGGCATCAGGGTTCTTGTACTTGCTAAAGCCCACAAAATTTTGACTAGGTGATTGATCAAATTATTGGTGTTTTGTAGCCCAATCAAATTGTGCCATTATTATGTTGTATTTGTAGTAATGCTGTATATTTCAGAAAACTAATTAGGCCAAAGTAATTGAAACATTACATCAAACTAAAGAAATCTATCATGTTTTGAATGAAGAATGCTATATATGACAGAAACCCAGTAGACAGTTGTTCTATGACATAGCATAGCAAAACATTCTCTCTCTCTATCCCTCCCAATTTATTAAGTTTACTCAACTACTTGAATATATTCCTTCATATAGAATATTTATATATCTGTTTAGTAAAATACAATTCTTTCCAAGTAAGAACTACAAATTCTTTTCAAATCAAATAACTCATAGAATCTTTTTCAAAAAACACCCAATAGATACATGAGATTCCATTAATGAGGTCTATCTTGATTTCTACCTGCCTTTGAATTAGGGACATAACCTATTTCTCATTTCCAGTCATTTTAGTAATTTTCCCCAAAAACCTATGAATTATAAATAAAACCCATACCTATTGAATGGGACATTGATGTAACATATAATCTTTAAACATTTTTTTTTGTTTTTATGGGCAAGCTGTTAATATAGAGACATATGTGCTGTTTTTTGCATCCACATGCTTTCCTACTACTCCTTAGATAAGCACCATAACTTAAGTTGTCTTCCATACAAAGTCCTGGCAAGCTTCAATAGATTCATTAGTGGGGTTTTCTTTACGACCAATGAAGCCCAAAGAGCTTCTAACAATGGAGCTAATCACTGCCTCTTCCCTGACCCAAGCTTATGTTTTCCCCCTTTTCACTCCCAACTCTTATTTCATTTCTGAGCAATTGGATTTCCGTAGCTCTCCCAGAACAAATAAATATCTCCCTTTTTCCCCTGCTTACATCTTTTGTGTATATTCCTTCTATATGACTGCCCGTATTTAAACCAGTGTGGTAATGGCAGGGTTCTTCAGGTAATCTTTCATGGGACATAAATGGTGTAGCATTAAAATGCAGATAATGTTACCTCAATTAGAGAATGCTGTGCAAAACTTGAAAAAGACATAGCTAAATGTTTGGACTAAACAAGTAAGTCTATGTTGTGAAGAGTGGGGTTGGGCAAGTTGCATTTTCAATAGATCCCTTAATGAATAAATGTTAGACTGTATCAACAGTCCTGAACAGGCTTGTGGTTTGTGTGTGCATGAAGTGTAATGGTATCAATTGACTCGTTCTTTGTGGTAGCTATAAAGTACTCTTGAATGTGTCAATGGAGAGAAGGCCTGCAGACAATGAAGCCATGACAGCTGAATGTCAGCAGCGACCTTGAACCTAAACTGGTTTCACCATTCCAGTGACTCCAGCTACAGTGAAGACATGCACTGGAGCTGGACCTTCGGCATTGCCTGTCATTTTCTGGGTTCAGATTGCAAGCACTTAAGTGACAATTTCACCACGTTGCTAGACCCTGCTAATATGCATCAGTGAACGTTCACTTATTAGTGATGGGGCTAACGATATGCTCAGCATTCTAATCAGACTTGCATTGGCATTTACAAAATAGAAAACACAAAGCAAAACAAAACATCTTTCCTGATCTGATATTTCACATAAGCAAATTCATCCAGGGAAGATACAAAAATGCATTTTTTTTCTGAAGCAAAGGTTTCCTTGATTTTTATTGTGCATTACATACCATGCATTCTTTATTGCATCAAATAACACATGATTAGTTAATTAAAAGGAGGCATCAAGGAATAATTAATATTTGTAATGCAGTGTTTCTTTAATGAAAAACAAAAGAATTCTCCTAAAGGTCACATTTGCAGATTAAATGTGCCTTTAACATAAATAGAATGTTATTAAGCTAGGCTCAATATGCAGGAGAGAACTACAAAGCCTTTTGTGGCAAGGCACTATTAATGCATGCAAGAAACAGAATCCCTTTGCTAATGCTGGAGTTGAGCAAGGTTAGCAGCTCAACTACACTCAGTGTGCTGAATATGGCTATGCAATGGAGAATTGAAGAAGGGTGAAAAAAGGATGGGGGAGAGATTGGGAGAGAAGGAGGATTAGAAAAGGAGAGGGAAATAGGGAGAAAGAGAAAGAGGAGAAAGAAAAGACATAGATTGGTGGCAGACGTTCAGCCATGTGTGCACAGTAGAGGGCAGAAATACTGTATATTGACATGCAGGTATAATAAGAAGCAAGGCTAATGTATTTTTTGGTTTCATGTCATGTTATTAATATTTGAATGTCTTCAGATAATCAAAAAATATGCTATAAGAACTTCATCACCTGGTCATGAAGGACAATGTTGGAGAAAATAACTTTTTATTTTTAGTCATGAAAAGTTGCAATGAGAAATCAATTCTTAGAATGTAAACTTGGGTTGGAAAGTCTATGTGTTTGTTAAACAGAACCTGCATTTTAAAAGATACACACATAGGTAGTAGCTTGAATAAAACTGTTGTTATGTTCTTATTATTTTTCAAAGTCAATAAAAATTGGAGATCCATGTTTACAAAAGGATTTTCATATATAAATATGTATACACATGCACATATTTATATGCATACATGTATGTATATATACACTGTATATAAACATGCTATCTATATACGTGTATTATAGTAATATATATGAATATATATATTGCTTGCTTGACTAAAGTTAAAGTTACCTTCAATGCTAGTTTATATTATAAAGAAAGAACTCTGAGGCAGACATTATAACTTTAAATTCAAGTTTGGAAGATTTCATTAATGATGCAAAACCTTGCATATGTTTAATTGGAACAACTCAGAATTGGCAAATCTTTTGACATGAGATTTGAGGCAGGAAAAAGGGAATGAAGGACAGTGGAGAAGTCACACAATGGGAAAGTTTACCCTATTAAAAACCAGGTTGCTCAAAAAATATTCATTAGTCAAAATGTTAAATAAAAGATTCATTTATCTTATTATTTACTGCAACAATTTATGTTTGTCCCAGAACAATATTTGCTTTAGATTTAAAGATTATGAGGGGATGCTAAATACACAAATATCTATGTGTATTTATCTTTAGATCACTCAGCACAACCAAAACATATGCAGGCATTTCATTCTTTTCCATTTCAAGTGTTTATAATAGGCAAATTTTTGAAAAAAATATCATCTTGCAGAGAAGAAGTGTAAACTTTATGAGGAATAAAATAGTTATATCAACTAAAGAATTATTCTTCCCCAACAAAAAGTGGACTAAAGTCATTATTATTTAATGACTTAAAAAAACCTCTTAAGTACACCAAAGAGTCAACATGCAACATTGTGCATAGGAAGAGAACAGCAAATCATCAAACAAATCATTAACTAATTCCAAGTCAATCTTATAAAGATTGATTGATTATAGTCACCTTTGTAGAGCTGCACATTCAAACTTCTCCATATTAAAACTTACATACTTCCACATATCATTGACATAACTTATAGTTTATGACATCATCTTCTGACTATAAAAATTCTCATATTTATTTTTAATTGAAATTGGTTCTATTCTTTAAAACTGAGGCCAAAAACCTTATTTTGCCAAGACAAGGTACTAATAACAATCATTTGCATTTTGAATCATATTTTTAAAATTTTATCTTCATTTTGGGAATTATGACATATCATAACTGGCATATGAATAGACTAAGACTATACCTGGCATATCAATATGGTATATTTCATGAGTTCCATAAAGTAGTTTTTTTTTTTAAATGCCAGCATTCATCATAAAGCAACATCTCTACAAATGAGGGCTGCTACTGTCATATTCCTTCATCAATGCTTTATGTTAACCTACTCATTTCTGGTACTAAAAGGACATTCAAAGCAATAAAATCCAAATCCTAAAAAAATCTGGAAGAAGTAAATCCTGTTCCTATTAGAAAGTAGGGTGTTAATTCTCAAATGAGAATTAATTGCCTGCACAAATCTAGGTTACTAAACATAAGTTTAAATACAAAAGAAGCCATAAATGAAATTCAGGTTAACAGGTCATCACAATGCCTACAGCTGCAGTATTCATTTTGGTTGGCCTACATAGAGTCAGCACATTTGATTTAACCCAAATGTATGTGGTCATGTCTGAAAAGACATGCCTTCATGAAATAATAAAAGAGAATTTGGAGTGTGTGTGTGTGTGTGTGTGTGTGTGTGTGTGTGTGTGTGTTCGATGTGGTTTCCTAAGAAAATATTTCCATAAAAAGCATGAATGATGAAAACTGAATTGTAGACCATCTTAGTAAATTGTGTCAAAACATGATTCTGGAAGAATGTGGTCTAAACTGGTCATTTCTCAAGAACAGAAATCTGTTAAAATGAATATGAATTCATTCCCACACCCAAAGTCATAATCCATTGTGACATATACCTAACAGGACCAACATATATATGATCAAAGACAAAAAGCACCTAAATTTCTCTTATTTTGTTGAAGATTCCTGCTGATCATTTTGTTTGCTTTCTTGAAGTAAATGCTAGGGGAAAGTAAGCAGAGAGAGAGAAAGAAAACTGAAACTTGTAGCAACTTATTACCAAATCTGAATGATTCAAGTATTTAAAATCTATTCACAGAAGTCCAAAAATTAATACAATTTGAGGACAATTTCCATCCTTGGAAATTAAATTGCTACTCACATCTGTTTTGCTGGTCTCTGGGGTGGGGCTGCACTGGTGTGGCCTGCCCTGGAGCTGCATGCTGAACTCCCACCCTAGTACCATACATATTTCCTGCTGACTTTCTAAGTTGTCATCAGCAGGAAAATTGTTCTACTTAATTTTTTAATATGTTCCAAGGCTCTAAAGTTTGTTTGGGATCGTTATTTAAAGAAATTTGGAGTGGTTTCGGGGAAAGCACGGTGAGTTCCTGTCTTTATGCTGCCATCTTGGCTCCATCATTCACATCTGTTTGACTGTGTTTTTTGCCTTTTTTTGTATTTTCAGCACAGAGGACAGTTTCTGGTGCATACATAGTAAGTGCTTAACAAATACTTATTGACTCATTAACTCACTAATTGAACAGTGTGGGGAAATATGTCTCAGTTTCCCTTGTTTGAGTAAAATGTGAAGATTCGCCATAGAGAAGCAGAGCAGCACATACATGATTAATCTGATTCCCATGGATGGTTGAGGGACTATGAAGGTCTCTGGTAACTTCTTGGAACGATGCAGAAATTCCTAGTGGCCTGCTAAAACATTTTTCTTTTCAGCCAAATACTTCATCAGTTCAGTAGTTTGAGCCTGTATAAATATGCTGAAAAGAGAGGAAGCCAGCACCTTGAAAAGCCATTGTCAAATTAGAGTAGAGTAATTCTCCTCTTTGGTCAGCTCCACCTAATAGGAATCTATTCCTCCACATTGGAAACAATGGCAGGAGCCATGAAGGAATGTCCCCATGTTTTTGAAAAGCCCTTCCCCTAAGATTCAAGGAGAGGTACAAAGCTACTGTATTGTATTTTAATGCCTTTCACATACTAATTCTTCCAACATGATTCACTGTGAATAAGAAGATAGTAGTAATGTCAAAGCTGGGGATGGGGGGATATCTTATTAGAAAGAGACAATGGCATTACAAGTGATGTATTGATTGGTGCATGAACTGGATTTCAGTGAGGCAAAGTTGAGCAAAGTCACTGTCTCTTTCTGAGTCATCAAAAACCAGTGGCAGGACAAAAGTCAAAGTGGTCCAGGATGTAGTAGATTACCTTGGTGTCTTTCATTCCTGACCAAGCTCTAAGTACTTCACTTTACCTATATCAGGTATCTTCACTGCTATTGGAACAAATTGTTCTTATATGCCCATTCCATCAGGAAAATTCTTCAGATGCTTGGATAGATATCTCCTTAACTCACTGAGAGGTTTGAGACCTGTTGGTTATTCTCGACTTCGTTTAATCATTCTGCTGAGATGGTTTGCCAAAGTATGGCCATTGTACATGCTACAGTTTCATGAAGCCACAGTTGAGAGTTGAATGACAGGTGGATAGCAAAAGTGGATAAACAGCCCTGGAAAGGGGCTAAAAAGCTCTCCTCCTGAACACTCTTACATTCCAGGAACAGGAAGTCCTTTGGCATAGACCTAAAGGTCTAACTGTAAGATGAGAGAATTCTCATCTATGGATGAGAATTCATCTATACTATAACTATACTATAGTAATCTACTATAACTTAACTATAAAATGAGAGAATTTAAAAGAATTCACTGAGCTTAATATTAAACTCTTTACCCTAATAATTAATGCATTTATGCAAAAAGGCTATAATATAAGAATTTTAAAGGCAGAGATTTTATTGTTCTTATTATTATTTGTACATAAATGTCTAGCATATATTATTTTAGAATGGACCTATGATTTTATTGCTGTATTGAGAGAATTCTTGATGAGGAAACCATTCCATACCAATGCAGATTGACACCTGTTTTGTAACTTATGGAGGGTCTATGAGACCTGGTATGTAGCAGAGAGTTAAAAATTATTGGATTGAATGGACTAGACTAAAACATATCTACTATGTTAAAAAAAATCATGTCTTACTTTTTTAGTGCCCTATTTTGCTTTCATGTTTTTGTTTATGTGTTTATTAAATTATCTGTCTATTATGTATTTATTTTTAAATTATAGAAAGAAACTTCAAACCTGAAAGTGAGCTGTGCTTTCCTGAACCTCTAAGCATCCTAAGTAAGTCCACCTCACTTTATTTATTATGATCAAACACAGTTGGCTCCATGATCAATAAAGTGCTTTTCACTAAAAGAAGGCAGCCTACATAAAGTTCTGAACGCATAGATGTAAAAAGTTTGGTTGCTTCTATGCATTTTTTATTTCTTTCACTGAATGACTATATTTTAGTTATTTTGGTAGAAGCAATATGAGCAAGTTTAATAAACTATTTGTTACCGTTATCAAACAAATTTATTTTAAAAGATGAATTACATTTATAATCACACATGATATTCTTTACAGAATCAACTTATTTTTAAGGAAAATGCACATAAAATTCACACTAGGCACTTTATGTAAAAGCTAAGGTAAAAATATACTTCTGCTTTTGCAAATATAAATTTTGAATTTTAAAACAAATTATAATAATACTTACAAAATACTGACACATCTATATCATGTCTGTTTTTCAAAGTTAAGTAAATAAAATTAAGACCATTAAAAACTATGGCATTAGATCTCTAATTCCTGAAGACAATATGACATTACTTCCTAACTCGCAACATACATTTAAAATCTTTCAAAGATACAATGATTTTTACTTTAAAATATTATTTGCATTCATTTACATGTCCTCTTCCATATTTTATCAAGTACTTGCAAGTTGCTTTTGCTGTATTAGAGGCATATCTTTGAGAGAAATTTTCATGTTAATTTTAGTACATGTGATTTCCCTCTAAACATTGTCTGCATTAGTGTATGACACTGTAGTTTTAAATTAATCCAAATAATCCATGTGTGTTTTCTAACTGCATATTTATGGCATCTTAGAGATAAAATATTCTGTGATAAAATAGAGTAGCTATGCTTTGCATTTTTTTTACATAACTGATTACGTCAGCTGAAATTTATCTGATAGCTTTAAGAATGGATGATATAATGTAACCACATTAATGCTGATGTAATTAGTAAAAAAAAAAATCTTAGAATGTGTTATGAAACATAAAGAAAAATGTACTCTCATTTTACTTGCTAACAAAAATTGTGATATTAATGCTATTGTAGAGCAATACTGACATTTGGAGACATCATGTAAATCTACCTGTCATACTTAATTACAAACTGCTGAGGAGTCTGCTAATAAAATTAACAAATAAAGAAAATCTAGCAATTTAGAGTATGCAACAGCTATGTGATTGAATAGATGCCAGAGTGACCACAACAGTGAACTTCTAAATGCCAAATGTCATTTAAATAATTCATCCACAAGCATGTATTTGTTGTAATAGGGTTTCAACATTTCAGTTGAAAGCATTTGAGATAAGACCAGTTCACTCAATCAGGGTCCAACTTGATTTGTCATTTAAAAATGGAGTTTTCTATTGGGAAATATTTGGGATAAAATGGGGGAAACTGATATATTTTAAAATATAGTAGAGCTCCTTATTAAGTAGACTCATTACTCATGATTCTCTATGACATGGATTTAAGTAGCCATGGTTGCAATTATGTCACCCCCCCCTCACACACACACACTCCCAAATATATCAATTACATATAGTAAAGCATAGAGCTACGTGAACATAACCCATGTTGTCTAAGATATTAAAATAATTCTATGTTCTGGCACTATCAGCATCACAAAAGAGTTCTAATATATTATTTTTAAGGAATCACAATTTCTTCCTTCAAACACAGAAGAATAAAAATTGTATATCACACAGTAATGTTCTTAATATGCTCATGTGACTTTAAGCATTACGTGCATGGGAACTTGGAAGACAATATCTTCATGATATTTAAGATATAGAGCCCTGCCTTATGCAATATGCATCTCATTATTTAGACAGCTCAAAAACTTAATTTGTAAGAAGTATGTTTTATGCTTTGTCATCATCGTATAATTATAAAGGAGAACCAATCCTAAATTTACTCACATCACAATAGATAGTTGTTTATTTTGGAGACTTTGTCCATATTGTACTTTTTTTAAAAATGTACTTTTCAATAAAAAGTACTTTTTTATAAGACATGCATTAATTAGACCTTCTGATATGTTGACTGATGAGAAGTTCTATATTAAAAAACAATCCTATTTGTCTACATTTCCCATTGTTATAATGTAAGGGAGGCAAAGGATGTAAAATAAAGCACCTCATTTATGAATTTGTATTTAGATTGTACAAGAAATTGTAAAAATCAACAGTCTCAGACCCTGCAGAGGTATTGTATATTCTTCTGCATCAGTGTCTACTAGCAGTAGCCTGTCCTCATTAAACATGCATCTAAGGTTTTAAAGCTACAGATACATTATGAATCTTCCTGGTGGAGGTCCTATACACAAACTGTGGCATAGTAAATACATTATTCCATTAAAGAGCTCTTGTTTCCTTTAGAATAATATCATTTAAAATGAACCTTCTCCATATTAAGTGGTTGACAGATAGCTAAATGTAGCATAAACAAAAATAGGTTTTACATTACAGCTGTACACAATGCACCTTTGTATAGTTGACTGATTGCTTACAACAATAAAAAAATAACTATAGCATTCTGCTGTCAAACTTTCTGGTTAGTTTATGGTGAACTTTAAAAATATAGTTCCCTTTTCTCAAATGCAATTAATTTGAAGATAAAAGTAATTTGGAGCCATGAAATATAAATATTTAGCCTCAAAGAGCAGATTGTTTTTTGTTAATCCAATAACAATAGATAAAGTTTCACATCACTAATTCTCCAAAGAGTACCATGTTATTACTTACGTATGCAAAGGAATGCTTTATGTGGAGAGGACTACAATATGATTAATATAAAAATGAAAAGTATTTATTTACAAATTTTGACAGTTGTCATGGACATAACTGTTTCAAGTGGCATTTTTGACAAAACAATGTACTGGTTTAGAGTTATACAGAACAGAAAGATTTTTTCCCCCTGAGTATTTACAATAAAAAATGCATCATCAATGTAACTTTTCTCTTTTAGAGGGAAAAGAATGAATTCTATAAAACAACCCATCCATTGCAGTTTCTATAAGAACAAATGAATGCGAGTGTTAACAAGGCCTAATCTTCCCTTTTGTATTTGTTTCTTCATTAAGCTCTAACTATGCTTTGGCTCTTGAATACTGAAGATTTGATGTGAAGATGGTATGACAGGCTTGGCTTCTCCCAATGCAGCTGGCACTGCTGATGCCAAAAGCCAGAGCCTGTTGTAGTGGGATCATGAGAGATACCGTTCAGAGCACAGTTTTTCTGTCAGTTTCCCATCCGCCTCAGAGTGCTGAGCTCCATCCCTGAATCCCCTTAATGAGAAGTGGAGGACAATACCAGTATTGTTGTTTCTATTCGCAATCTTGTGGAAAGAACAATCGCTGTTTACCCAAGCATTTGTACTACCCAAACTCTGTCGATAATTACTTCTAGAGTCCCTGATTAACTCTGCTCTCTGCCTCAGCACAAAAAGCTATTGAGATAGACACCAGACAACTTTCTATCTCTTCAGAGTCTTTTAACAGTTTACTGAATATTACCTCATATTTCTCAGAGAATAAGTATACAGACACATAATTCGCACTCGGCACATCTACGGTGTGGGAATGCATCAGGAGCCATATGGTTTTCTCCCTGCTCCCCATCCTTCGAAAAAAAAAAAAAAAGTCTAAATTACTTTCCCTTTTCAGTTCCTAACTCCAACTCTTATAGTCTAATAACTAAAACATCACGTCTCGCAGTAATATCTCTAATCACTTTATTTCTTTTGACTTTTTTATAGTGTGGTAGAAGAGTCCTATTTATGTAATTATCATATGGCTCTATGATATGCTTTTGTTTTTCAAAACCTAACAAAATGGAACTGTTGCTATGCCTATTTTCATGATACTGGTAATAATTTTAATCTGTCAAATCACTCTTGCCCCCTCCCCCACTACTCTTCCCACCCCACATGCAGTCTGCTGTTAGCGGTATGCAAAACACCATCATGAATATGCGTAATTATGGAGATTCATGGTAATTTTTCAGGGTTATCCGATGTGACGTTTATAGGACAGCAGCATACATCAATTTAAACGAGAGTGACAAATATCTTATCCTTCTTATTTCTATAGTATTTTTAATATTTTCTTGGCCTCTCTCTAGGGAGAAGTGTGAACTAGTAAGAATTTGAATAATAAAAATTTTAAACAATCAAATACTTTGCTAGAATTCTATTTTTGAAAAGATATTTTTGAAAGAAATCCTCTGCCTTGAACTTTAAGAAGTATTTTTATTTAATTTTTTAAAGCTGTACTTTCATGAATGTCTCAGGCGTTTCCAGGTCTACCAAGACATAAAGATTTCTTATGCTTTGGCTTCTTAAGATGAGTATGAACTGCTTAATTACTCTTAAACTGTGACTGCTTGCTTGACAGAATGATTTGGCAAACATCATCTACCAACTTTATTAAGCATAGTTGCTTGAAACAATAATCTGATTGTGGCATATTTGAATTTTGTTCTAAGTCTGTTGCACCTCCTAGAGGCTTGCATATTATCTTTATTTCAGTGACTAATTAGGACTAGCTTGACAATTTCATATTTACAGTGATTACCAAGTAGGAATCCTTTTTCTTGTTCAGTATGTTTGTCGTGAATACTCTACAATACTAATTACATTCAAGAAATAAAAAGCTCCACAATTTGATTGAGAGACATCTTGAGCTTAAAATTAGTATATGTGAATTGTATCCAGAATTTTAAATGGAGGAGTAATTAATACTTACTTCATATGCAGTCACTAAAGCGATGAAATAACTGTATGAGATCAAGTCATTATATCAGCCATATTTTTAAGTGTATTAACAATAAAGGCTTTAAAATTAGCTTGATTGCAAATGACCCTCCCCCAACTCACCTGACTAGATTCAGAATTTCATTTTCTCAATCATATACTTTCAGGATTTCATCTTGGGGTCAAACCTTTACAATTAAATGTTCTTCAGGAGTATAGTGATAACATACAGTCATGAATACTCCTTGTGCAATTAGTAGGGCCTGCTGTGGAAGTATACTGCTAATAGAAATAGTAATGAATGATACTGTGGCATTAGTATGCCAAAGTAGGTTTGAGAAAGCCAGCTTGCATGATGCATATATAATTGTATGTTACATCTAAATATCGCTGTATGTTGCTTTAGAAATAATCATTTAGAAAAGTAGATTAGAATCATTCTTTTTATAAGTTCCAATTTATTCCAAAATCATTTCAATAGTATATTAAGCTTAAAGACTTGGGATAGTAAATGGTTCAGTCTTTTGCAGTTGCATTTTTTTTAACTGTGGTACTTTTAAAGACACACAATGACTATGTCTACATACACATATAAAGTGAAGTGAAGAATTGAAGCAATCATCCAAATAATTCAAGGGGAAAAAAACCACTTTTGCTTCAATTATCTATTCCATGCATAAGTGGGGGGTTGGACTGAATTGTTCAAATAATTGCCTTGATTCTCTTCCTTTTGCATGTGTAGACACATTTTACATTCATATTTGTCAAACATTTGCAACTTACACACATTTAGCATAAAAACATGTTCCCATGACAAAGTTTCAACAATATTTTCATATCTATAAATTCTACTTATTGGTTTCCAATAAAAGGCTTATTCACACACGTGTGTGTAAATATAACATAATTATTTCACAGAAATATTAAATGGATCATCTTATAAATTTGTTAAATGGCCCAGTAAATAATTTAGTTTTTATACAAACTGGTGATAGCTGGTTTTTAAAAAAAAATCCCACTAATGTTTTATCTAAGAGAAGCTTAATATTACATAATCTTCATTGACTATAAAACCATCGTCTTTAATTGATTTGAAGGCAGGCATATTCATGCATTTGTGCACTTACAATAAATGCAATATTAAAAAAAATCTGAGAACCACATACTATAGATTATCCTTTTTAAAGAAAGAAGAGTAATGAATATTTTAATATTAATAGAGAAAAGCAAATATCAGAATACTTTATGTCCCACATTTTCAGAAACTTACATTGATATATTAAAAATTGAAATGTGTAATAGATTTTACAGTAATTTTTCCCAAAGGTGTTGACCTAAACAATAATATTTTTAATTGCTGACACATATCTTAAGTTTTATATTTATTTAATATATGAAGTATATTTTCAGCATATGTTGAAAATTCATTATATTTATGAAAATGTAAAGAAGTCAACATTTCAGAGTTTGGGAGTCTGGATCTATAGGCCTCTTTGGTGACCAGGTTAAATCTTTATATTGACCTACAAAAAAAAAAGGACTTTGAAGCAATGTAAAGCATTTCTAATATCATGTCTTTTATACTGGTACCATGTCAAAAATAGGTTTTATATTCTCATAAAAAGTAAATACTTGGTTTTCTTAAAATATTTTGAAAACATTGCATTATGAATTTTTATCACTGTCAATGATTAATATTTGAATATTTAAAATGCTTGAAGAGCATTATGGATCGATTATTCAATGAAAATGAAGTATTGTATGCTATAAATTTGGTACCTTTGGCTCATATGTAGCAATCATTTAAATTTTCATATTTTCCTTAAAAGTATGTAATTGATGCTTACAGTACAAGCAAAATCTATTCTTTCCTCATAAAAACACATGAAGCAGATATGAAATTGAACCTTTCTTGTTTTTTTTTTCCTTCTCAAATATTGTTTGATTTTTTTAAATCAACTATTTGTCTACTTTTTACTTATGCAAAATTCAGTACCCAAAATTAAATGGACACATTTTTATAAATGCCATGTAGTGGATTTTATAGATATTTTCTCTTTGGCATAGATAAGGAAGAAAAACATAATAATTTGGTGTCAAACATCTGTCTCATAATCATATGCGATAAATTCATAAGAAATATAGAAAAGATATTTATGAACTGTTACTACTAAGCTAGTCTTATTTATCTTAGAAGATTTTTCATGTATAAGTGGAAAACAAACTTTTCTTCAAGAGGTCTGTGAACCGAACAATAAATGTCAGGTCTAAATCCTGTATGAAAATCAGTTCAGTTTAATCCCAGATAGTCTTCAGCATGCAAATGAATACTAGAGGTTTCCCTTGGCCCGCTGTCATACAGGCAGCCAATTTACAGACACTGGCACACTGTATGTGTTATGGGTTCTCCTGCTGCCCCTCCCCCTCTATCCTAAGACTTGGTCTCAGCTGCCTGCCTTTCACAGAAAACCACAAACCAAGGAAACATATCAGTAATAGCGCCCTGTAAATTAACTTGACATTTGATGCAGAAAAAACCCTAAAAGCTTACAAAAGACATTGAAAACAAAAGCCACTCAGGACCCACACTACATATATTGTGGATTTAAGAGATCTGGAAGGTGGTTATTCTATTGTAACCAACACATACAGCCTTCATCTTCTTTGTTAAGACAATTCAGTCATTCTTTGTTAAAGGCATAGTATCAGTCAAACAAGAAAACTGTAATTTGCACACACATATACACACATCCACACAAACACACATGTAAGAATACAATTCCCTGAAAGCCCAAACAATTTTTAAAAATACATGCCTAGGACCTTTTTTTAACATTAAAAGAATTAAGCAAAGCATTCCTAACATTGAGAGAAGCTTAAAAATATTGCTTTATGTTTCCTTAGTCAATAAGACATGTTGACGTTGCTAAGATGTAAATAATGTAAGACTGGTGTTTGGTGAATGCTATGAACCTTGCTAAACATGGGGTATTCACAAATATTGTTATATCTTGAAAATATTGCCATTCTAAGTATTTCTCTCTCTCTCTCTCTCTCTCTCTCTCTCTCTCTCTCTCTCTCTCTCTCTCTCTCCCCTCTCTCTTTCTCCCTCTGTCTCTCTTTCTTTTGAAAACAAATTCGTTTTCTGTACATTTTTTTTGTTCAAAGAGGAACTATTGATAAAATATTAATTTTTATATTAGCCTCAATGTATAGATGGGGTGAGACATAGCATATTTAAGCTATTAGACATGTAGGAATGCTAACATTATTATGCGTTATTGTGTCTGTCTTGTGTTCTCCCTCCTCCTCTTCCCCCTCTTTTTTCTCTTTCTTTCTCTGTCTCTCTGTCTCTGTCTCTCTCTTTCTCCCCTTCTCTCTCTCTCTCTGTGTGTAGAACTGACAGTACTGTATCTTACAAATGTTTGGACTTATAGTTTACAAGCACAGAACTGGACTGTTAAAATGCATAATCTGAGCATCTGTGCTTCTTGATATTCATGGATTTATTTACAAGTCCCTGTGTTCTACTTTTTGCCTGTTTCTATGTTTTATATTACTGTCATGCCTATATTCTTGTGGGAATTTCAAATAAGAATCAAGATATAACTGGCAAATATTCTGCAATATAGTTTGCATTTCCATAATTTAGCTGTTTTTTTTTTTAAAGAGACCATTTAAAGAGGTTTATGGACTTAAGGATATAGAAAGAGTATTTTGATTGGCTTTTTCAGTACTCCAACTACTTACGGTTCAGTTCGTGTAAAATGGATGTAATAAAGTGAATTTATGTACATGTATGTGCTTGTGTATATGTAAATGCATTTAGAATGAAAAAGTTCATAAATCTTGGTCAAATTTACTGATTAACTTCAGCACTTTCAGGCTGGCAGTATTTAAATTTTTCACAAAAGAGTTCAAAGGTAAAAAGGCTAGCATGTTATTTTTTTCCTTTTAGATGTCAGACTAACAAAGCTTAAATATTGACAAGAGATAGTATTTCTGTTCATTTCTTTTTTCACTAATTTTTTAACAAGCTACCCTTGAGTCCATATCACCAGTAATAAATATATCTTTTTTTCATTTTCTAACTGTAAAGACATAAATACTACTAAATTATTCAATTAGCACAAAAAATCAGAATTTTAGCTTACTTTGCAATTCGTTGAAGTATATTTTCTGCCCAAAGCTCCACTTTCATAATATCAACATGCTTCTTTTCAAGAATAAGTATTTACTAGCTTTACAGGATCTTGAAACCATAGAACCTTAATACATGTTTTGCTATTTATATCTCTAGTTCTAATTACCAGAGAGCTAAATTGGAATGACAGTGAAATGACTTGATAAATGTCATTTGGAGTACCCACCTTTTGGAACACTGCATATAAGAAAATGTAATGGGGGAGCATTGCAATGCTGATCTTTTGACCAATAATCTTGAAAATAAACATTATATTTAGCACTAGT
Source organism: Antechinus flavipes (assembly GCF_016432865.1). NCBI lineage: Eukaryota > Metazoa > Chordata > Mammalia > Dasyuromorphia > Dasyuridae > Antechinus > Antechinus flavipes. The sequence goes on from NC_067398.1 coordinate 176,232,159, forward strand.
GTGTGAGAAAATTATTAAACATAAACATTCTCATAAAGACATGTTATATTCATAAATGTGAGATATGTAAAATACTAAGATGGTCACATGGATAGTTGCAACACATGCTAAGCAGCAGATTATTAAAGAAGATCCATTCTTTATTGGAGGGGGGGATAAGAGAGGGAGACATAATTTACAGACAGAAGCTAAACAATTCTGTTTAACACAACTCTGTCTAGTTGATTGTAAGGCATGTGCAGTATTTTTCCAAAGCTCTGTCATCAATAGTAAAGCAATTTACAGCTGAGGATTTTTTTTAGAAGACGTTCATTTTATTAAGAGTCAATAAAAAAGGTTGTGCAGAAAGATATACATGTATTTGCAATTCATATTGTTGCTGTGTTCCTATTGTATTCTGAGCTTCCATCATGGCTGGGCGATGGGAAGCTGGCATTCAGTGCAGGAGAGTTTAAAAAAAAATCTCGGCATTTCCTGATTAGTTTCTAATTATTACCATGGCTCTTTGCTTAAAAATACAGACAAACAAGCAGTATATGAATATATGCACAGATGATATACATGCTGGTAAATAACATTAATAATCCTTTGAGTTCAAGGGGGAGATGCTTTCATTCTGGACTTTCAAACACCTCAGTCTACCCATTCAAAGAGATGACAGAAAAATGAGTCTAAATGTGCAGGCATTAAACATTTAAATTCTCTACTCCCTGGTCATTATACCAACTGACATATTTTACACCTTCCCCTCCCCCACCATGCTTTTGCTGATTTGACTTCATTTACATTGGCTCATTATGCACCCAGTCTTTGTTCTACAGAAAGGAATACAGTATAGTGACAAAGCAAAACTTACATGTGGTCTAGAATATTTTTCTAATTTAAAAATTAGGTTCCACTGCTTGAAATTTACATTTAAGTATTCAACATTGTTTAAATGGAAGGCAAGTCTTTTCTTATACAATAACTATAATCTATATGTAATTATTTTAAAAGGAGAATATGACTTTGGCTAAAATTATCTCAAAATGTCACAAGAAAGGACATTTAAGACCTTTTATTACAAATATTCTCCTAATACCTAAGCAATATTATCATATTAGAAATATCAGGTATCACTATACATGCCTTTACCTAAATTTCTATGTAGGCCGAAAAGGGAAGCTTTTATCCATTTTCTATAAAATCCATTGTTTAGGGCTGCACCTGATGGGTTTCTGTGTATGTACATATGGGTGTGTGATTTTTTCTAACATCAAGCAATAAACAAAATTTCAATTTCTAAGAAAATTTGCAGATCCCTTCTTTACATGTTCTTCAATTAGAAAGGTTTTCTGATTTACAAACCAAATTTTCATTAAATTAAAAGGAAGTCCTGGCTGACCAACCACATGGAAAAAATATGAAACTTACATTCAGCATTAAATGTCTATCCCCATGACAATGCACACTATCTTTTCATTTGTTACAACCAATGGAGACATGGGATTAATCTAATACAGCCTAATTAACCACCCATTCACACATGAGGGTTTTTCATGGTACTGGTGGCACAAATGCTACTTTGTACCACAGTTACATTTGCATTTGTTTGAAGTTGAGTAACAGATATTGTAAAATGCAAATAAAAAATTTTAATAGTGAAACAGGAGAAAGACCACATTTTTGAAGGTAGAAGTCTTTTTCCTATATGGATGATTATTCCGTGTATAATTTATAACTTCACTTTCAATATTAGGACTTAGCATGTTATCTAATTTTTGCTCATATCAATGCTATAGTCATCTTTCTTATTTGCTACATAGCAACAATACTTTAGATAAAGCAATGTCATTGGAGAAAGATGTGGGCCCTTTCATGACTTCATCACTAACTCATTGTGTGGCCTTTGGCAATCCTCTTAACCTGCTTGTGCCTTGATTTCCTCATCTATAAAAAAGAGGGTCTTTGTCCCTCATCTACCTCATGGGGATTCTACAAGGATTAATTAGAATAAAATATTAGTCCTAAGAGAAACACAGTATCTTATTGATGCAAGCTTTTGTTGTTTTCCATTAATTATTTTTATTGTCATGTATTTTGCAATACTTAATTAGAGAAATGCACTTACTGTATATTGGTTCTATATATTCAATTTTAATTTCTATTATTAAAGTTTAAATTTGGGGCTCTATAGTATTCAGAAACAAAAGATGTATGTGATGAGTTGGACTTCCTAAAATGAAGAAAAATCATATGTGGTTTGATAAAATATTACATAATAACACCCCAACTTTGGAAACTTTCAAATTACTCTATAAGAGCATTTTGTATAACAGACTGGAGCTGCATGAATTGCAAGCATTTCCCAAAAAAGTATTTAACATAAACTTCCAATCTATAAGAGAATTAGTTCAATAAAGTGTCCTCTTCCTGGTGATATCTACAATAAAGAGAAGTTCTATGTAGAAATCAGAATTGAGAAAGTCTGAAGGTTTCATTTGTGTCCTAGAAATGATAGATGAATTGTAACTGGGTGATAGTGAATCTGAGGGAAAGTGCTATTAGTGGTCATTCAGGTCCCTCTGAAGACTGACCCAGCAGATCACTCAAGTTGATACTACCACCATAGTACACATTGTATAGATTTAGAATTTCCTTTCTATAGATTTAACTAAATTTCATAGGTTTAACATAGGTTACATTTTTGGAAGTTAACATTTTAGTCAATTTAGAATCAGATCCAAGTAATCATCTGATTGATAGTTAGTTACTCTGGGCAATTTTAGTCCTTTTCTTATAAGATTTAAGACTTATATATAAACAATAAAGTACTTTTTTGTAGACAGTCTTTATGAATCAGTGGAATTAGATGTGATCAAAAGATGCCATGGCTTATTAAGACATAGTTTCAAGGTGAAGGAAAGATGAATTTGTCCCTGTCACTGGGGATGTTACCTGGAAACAGTTTTGTGAGGGAGACTTACTGAGTCTTTGCCTCACTTCATTCTTCCACGATCATTTATTTAGACTCCTGCCTCAAAATAGAAGGCCTGAATCAATGGAATAAAATAGAACTATAAGCTCTGGTTCACTCTGATCAATTTGTATAGGAACTGCCCAAAGATGCTCTAAAAATTAATCTAAACTTGTTTTTAGTATCATCTACATTTGGGGAATTGAACAAAATGAAGGCACTGGAAGAGTTGCTTTTACTTTATATCCCAATGTGGGTCATGGGCAGCTTAGGTGGTACAGTGGATAAATGCTGGGTTAGGAGTCAGACGATTCAAGTTCAAATCAGACATCAAACACTTACTAGCTATGTGATCCTGGACAAGTCACTTCATCCAATTTGCCACAGTCTCCTCATCTCTAAAATGGATTGGAGAAGGAAATGACAAATCACTTTAGTATCTTTGCCAAGAAAACTCCAAATTTTCAAAGTTTCAAAGAGTTTGATACAAGCTAGATAAACAATCCGAATACAGGAAGCAATAGTTAGTCTGTGCTGTATGAGAGTAAAGGAAGATGCATGTTGAGTCGAATCAATGAATTGTTTAGGTATAATTGAAAGTAAATGTGTTTGGATGTTGAATACCTTATTCAGGCCAGTGTGGTCCACCAATGCACTGGATCCCTTTTGATATGTTGTTCTATGAATATATTTTTCATTGGTTAAAGTGTTGATGTTCTATCATAAAAATTGTACATTTCTTGAAACAACAACTATGCCTTTTTCTTTCACATCTTCCATAGTATATAACCTGAATTCTTAGTGTATACTAAAATTTGTATTTTATTGCATGTATTTTGTATTTATATAAAAATGTATTATGTATATTTATTATTACATACATTATTAATTATATATTTTATATATAGATATATTCCCCTGGTCGTATGTAAGCTCTTTGAGAGAGGAACTACTGAATCTGTGTCTTTATATTTTTATATTGCCAATGCTTAGCATAGTATCTTATAAAAAGAAGTCATTTAAATGGGTGTCTAATTTTTGGGCTGAATAAATGTTGACTGTTAAATCTAGTTCAGCTTCCAAAATTGTCGATCTAGGAGAAATATTTAATTCACAATAGTCTATATCCATTGTATACCTATAATTTATTTCCAGATCCAATCACTGAGACAGAGCTGGAGGATACCAAAGATGTCATTTAATCCAATTCATTAATCTCACAAATGAAGAAAACAAGGGCTAGAGAGTTTAAATGACTTGTCCTATGTCACACACCTTGTTAATGGCAGAGTTGAGACTCAATAACAAGCAACTTGTGTTGTCTATATACAATGGGTTATTAAGAATCTTATGGAATATGAGATTTTTTTAGACATTTAAGCCAAAAATCATTAGGTTCTTCCTGAATCACTGCAAGAGGGAGCTAAAGAATCCATAATTAAGCTATTTCCCACACATAAACAAAAATATTTGACTAAAAGGTAAAAGAATAAAAAAAGGATGTGCTTTGAAATAAATAATAACTAGCATTTATATAGTGTTTTAAGACTTATATTTACAAAGATTATCTCATCTTATCCCCCAAACAATTCTGAGAAGTAGAAGTATGATTAGTCACTGAAGGGACACTTCAATACCTTTAAAAGACAAATTAATGATGATATTTAATGGATTGTTCATAAACTCTAATGATCACATTTGTAATTTATTGACATTTTTATCTAGGTATTACTAAAGATACATCATTCTCACTCTAACTAGGTTCTAGAATATTACCAAAAGCCTCATGCTAGAATTGGTACAAAAAACTGTCAGATATAGATAGCTAAAAAGAGAGGAGGGCCTTCATATAATAAGCTTGAATATTGCTCCCATATTTAACTATTATTGACATATTTTTTTAAACCCGAAGAAGCTCTCCAGTGTGGTTTATATATGTGAAATGCCTATCTGTATTTTATATATACATATTGAGTATATATGTATGTATGTATATATGTATGTATGTATATATATGTGTGTGTATGTACATATATACATATATATGTATATATATATATGCTGTGAATTTGTGTAGGTAGTCATGAATCACATTTAATGAAAAATTAATAGAAACTTCTATATAAATTCCTGAGAAAATCAAAAATTTTTTGAACTGGTGTTAGAAGAATTCACGTTGATGAGGCCATAAATTTACTCAAGTAGCAAATAATTTACCTAATTTTAATTAGAACTGAATTTTCAGATAAAAAATAATATTGTATATAAAAAGAATCTGTTTCAAATTTATACTTGTTTTGGACAATGTCTTAAAAATTAAATAGTATCACTTATTTTATAGATATGAGTAGGCCAAAGTATTTTAATTTAAAAGTATATATTTGGACAAAAAAATTATATTTTAATTTAATAAGTCTAATTTTAATTTGACTTGTAGGGAATTCTACAAGATTATTTTAATTGACTAAATATTCCACCTGTCAGTATAGATTTTCTTTCACTAACATCTGACTCATTATGGCATAGAAATGACCCTGGATTCTCAAAGGTCAGGTTGGTAGAACACAGATACTGACAGGGTGTACTTACACCAGTCTAGAATATAGACCCATTGACAGACAGTATTTATCTTCTCACAATCAGTTTGGCCAGTTTGTGGAGGCTCATCACCAGACTGACTTTAAGATAATGGAATTTTTCAGTCACAGATTTAAAAAAAAAATCAGTATTTGTGATTGGTTTATACATATTCTTGAAACATTGAAGTAAATAACTAACAGAATCCCTGTTTAAAACTTATCTAAGGAAAAATTTAAATGTACCAATAATAGCATTTTAAATTTATAAGAAGATAAAAATAATTCAAAAGATTTTTTTAAAGAATTCTACTAAATGGCATGGTGATAATCTATAGTTGTTTTTGAATTATTTTATTCAGTTCAATTTATCAGATATTTATTAAGCAGGTACCTTGTGCAAAATTCTATACTTGCTACTAGTGTAGATACAAAATTTAAATATGGCATATTCTCTGCCCTCATGGAGCTTACAATGTAGCAAAGTGAAAGAATACATACATAAACAACTGCAGTACACAATAATATATGCATTAGACAAGTGCAAAATGAAGTCCCATATGAAGTCCAAAAGAAAAATCTTTGTTGAATCAAAAAAGGGATGGCACTTGAGTTACATTTTGAAGAATGAGGATTCAGCAGTCTGAAGACAAGGTGAAAAAAAATGATAATGAGAGCAAATAGAAAGAGCAAATCAAAAGGGTTAGTTTAAAATATATAAATATATATGTTGTGAATTTGGGTTGGTAGTCATGAACCACATTTAATGAAAAATTAATAGGAACTATATAAATTTCTGAGAAAATCACCTTTTCTGATGCTCAATGTTTATTTTGTTTTCCATTCTTTTTTGTCCCTTAATTTGAATTTTCTTCATTTTACAAAAAATCCCATTTGTAAATCTGGACAAAAAGACAAAAATATGAAATAGTTCAAATTAAGTTTTATTGTAGATAACCTTTTTAAAATGTTTTACTTATTTAAAAGAAAATTACAAAATATAGTAATTTATTTTAAAGTTATAATAAATGGTGAAGATAATTGATGATATTTTTCACAGTAAATATCCCAATCTTATTTTATTTTTTAAATGTCTCAAGAGAATATATATATTATATAAATAGAATATATATCATATACATACACAATATAAACCAGTATGATATTCCCCCATATCTAGAACAATAATCAAAAATGAAAAATAAAATTTATGATACATTCAGATAAGGTTTAATAAAAAAGTAAAATAAGAAAAAATCATATAAAGGTAAGTTAATACCAGAATATTATCCCCAAGAATTAATAACTTTTCTATATATTTGGTTTCTTTTGAAATAGACATACAAACATAAGGATGTAGATGTTGTCTCCAACCTTCTTGAATCCAAAATAAATGTTGGAAAACCAACAAGGTATCACAAATATACAAAATTTCTAATTAAGATGAAAGTGATTCCTAAAATCATGGTTTATTTGTGAAAGCTCCATGTGGCATTACAACGAGATAAAACAGGAGAAAGATGGAAACAGTTAAACAATTAGTTGCTACTCTTTTCTTTTGTCTTTCTAAATTGTGGGCTGTCCTGATTACTAGAAAAGAGCCAGCATAATTTTTCTATAATTCAAAACGTCTTGTTAAGAATGTACAAATAAAAAAGCCTAAGGGTTCAGATATTAAATATCATCACTTCTACAAATTTCCAGATCACAGCACCTTCATCTTTTATATAGTATGATTTAACACCATATTGCCATTACTCCTGAACCCCCTATGCTTTTCCTTTCAATCAGTTCTATAAACACATAATTCTCCAGAGGTTAATTCACCACTTACCTTCTTTAGTTTCCATCTTCTCCTATTTTGGAATATGGACTGCAGAACTGAGTGCCCCCTAGAAATTCAATTTCAATTGTAGGTCCATCAAAACCACATTGTACTTTATATAAAGCTAATGTAAATAGACTGAGCTTAAATTTAGTGTGCATCCTTTAAACATAATCTGAAAGAGGGGATCGAGAAAGTCCATTATAGGCATCTAAGAGTCAGGTGAATTACTATTTAAAATAGATTGCTGATGTTAATCAAAGATATCTGTTTTAAAATTTATCCTAGTCAAGACAAACAGGAAGTAAGAATACAACTTCATTGGGTTGAGAAAGGAAAAGATCCTTTATTATCATTGTCCCAAATAACAAAAATCACTTGAAAATAGTTAATTTTTATTCCTAAAATAATAAATGAACCAAAACATTGCATCATCTTTCCCAAATTTTATCAATTTTGTGATGTTTTCCATTATTTTAAAGTAGATTTTGATTCTTTTTCAACTCCCAAGAGACTCTCTTTTCACTTTTAGATCACTTATCATGTATAGTACAATTCACAATGAAAAGAGACTCTTGGTGGAGCTGCATTTTGCTGCAATAAATTATGAGGTTGCTGTTATATTTAAATAGTCAAATTCTGGTATGTATCTGGAACTTTGCAGGAATGCATTACACAAATCTTCCTTTTGTGCTTATTCACCATTTTTAATTCTATTCTTTCCAAATTCAGCTGTATACTAAAATCCCTCAATAAAATCATATAATCTATTACCTGCCTCAACTTTTTCTTCTGTGGGACAAGAATCAGATAAAAAAAAAAACTTTAAAACATTTTTATATACTATACATATATCAGATAGGTGTAAAGAGACCAAACAAAAATTGATCCTAAAATAAAAGAACTGAAACCAGAATGTAGGAGATCTAAGAGTCATCAGCTGCATGCTTGGGTTCGTTCTTCCATTATTCTCATCTCCCTTCATCTCCTTCATCCTATTCCTTCAATCTTCCCCATTCTCATAGGTTGTTTCCTGGGTCCCTAAACCATTTCTCCAATTATTATTCACACCACTCAGTATATGCCAAGCCTAACTTCTGCCATCTTAAAATATTTGACTTTGAAAAGGTTTTTTAAAAAAAGGTAGATAACACTGACTACCCTAAAGAGAAGAGACCAGGTAGAAGAAGGCTGAGGGGCATGGTACACATGACAACCATGGTACATGCCATGGCTCAGTAATTTGCACAACAGATTGATACCCTGTGAAATTTAATCTGTGCTCTGCCACTCAGGGATTTTTGGAAAGTTCTTAACCTCAGTTAGCTTGCTCAGTTTCCTCATTTGCACAAGGGCATACTGAAAGTAGAATGGTTGATCTAAAATATTAGACACTAGAAACTGAATGATTAATTTCTTTTCTGGTGGCTGTCAGTTGAAACTGCTTGGTGGGAAATGTGTACTTGGCAAGGACATTCTGAGGGATAAACAGTGGTTATACAGCACTTTAGAAATATAAATAACAATCATAAAAAAATGTTGCCGTGCACATGATCTCTGCCAAGGAACACTGTAATTTACACTTTTACCCTGGGCATAATTGTTATTTTATCCTTTTCTCTGTTCACACCCATCTGTTCCTCCCTTGGGCCTGTGAGCCACAAGAGTTTTCACAAAAATAATCTTTAAAACATATATTTACCCTCTCATTGACCCCTTAAACTAGCTCTTTATTACTCCAGGGCATTTTAAATTGTTCTAAATTTGTTTTGGAGGTTATGGGTGTATTCTCCCCTCAGTAGGCATTCATAACCCCCATTAACTTCTCTGGGTTTCAGACATACATATCAAAGTGGGACCCGATCCTCACATGTTTAAATCATGATTAAAAACTATTTTCAAAAAAGGAAGACTAAAGCTGTAACCTGAAAAAATGGAAGTGAAAATGCAAACTATCTTGCATGTAAATGAAGAAGTTACTTTTTCTAAGTGTCCAAAATGGCATTTCCATTGAAATGTGACCTCTGGCACCATTTCCAATTCATTTTTATACTAATTATTGACTCTAAATTGATACAGATTATGAAATGAAATGTGTGTAACATAACTTCTCAAAAATGGTCCTTAACCATGTGCCAAAAAGTGTTGCTATAGGAAAATATTTCTTATTATCACTTCATTAGCCCACCTGTGGGCAGAATTTGATCTTACCTATTTATTGTCAGATTTTAAAATGTCTATGTCATATACACTTGTGAAATTTGCATAAATAAGCCTGCATGCAGATATGCCTATGGAAATGAGGTGATGGTGTATTGCAACTGTCCAATTTTTCCTTATAAACACTGATCTGTGTAGTGAATGAACATTACTAGGAGGCAAATACAAATTTTACATACATATATTTGGTAGCCCTTTGAAATTTTTGCTTTGAAATACAGATATATCATACATGCAAATAAATATACTAATTCATTCATGCATTTTAATGATATGAAGTCAATTCTAAACCCCACAGCAGAAAGTATAATATTAAAATTCATTTCTTTGTACAAATAAATTTTGTGCATTTCTCAGCAAGAAAGAGAGATATAGGTGATTTTAAGATATTTTACAAACTGAATAGATCTTTCTTTAAATAGAATAGTTACTGATTAAATTAATTGCAATAATTTGTCTAGGTCACTAAAATACCAATTGGTAATTTATTTAACAAAAATTAACTAGATTAAATCTTTTGGCCTCAAAGAGTCTATGACTGCCCAACTAACTTTGTAATATAGGTAATGTAGGTAGAAGAATTTATTCTATTTGATACCCAGAATTTCTTTACAACATGGATTTGAAGTGTAAAGCAAGTAGAAACCAATCACATTATAATTTTTTCACTAAAGAATAATGCTTTATTTGAAAAGATAACACATCCTTCCATTGCCAAGTTGATTAGGTTGGAACTAAAACTGGATTTTGAAAATGCAGAATAAGGGGATCAGTTCTTTACACTTTCAGGATACTTCCATTTAATTATATAATGGTAGTCTTTGACCCCAGTGGTGGAAGGACTACAGATATCCTCCAAAATAATTTAGAGTGTGTAAGTGAAACACTTATATGTAAATACAGTTCTCTGCTGAGCTTGATCAAGGCATAAAGGGAGTTCTCTTAACAACATCAGCATTAATTACAGAACAGAGCCTACCATGGCGCCCTGGTCAGTTAACTGGGATTCTAAGCCTGCTTCAGGTTTCCTAGAGAAGTCTATATGCTGTACTATATTAGATCTAAAAGGCAGTTAGTGAATTAACTTGAGTCATGGAAGATTTGGAAAATGTGTTCAGGTGAACACTTTTTCAAAAAGCCCTTTTTAAAATTTCTATAAATACTTTTATATAAAAAATTCTAACATTGCACTTTCAGAGTTTTGCTATGTCTGATAGGAAAGCAAATCTTCCTTTGGGAGATATCTGCCTTCCTCTACCATTGCTTCTCATCAAGTAAAAGAAATGTATCTGTCTTGTGAATAACTTTTGGTTATGTCACAGTATGACATGTGCCTGAAATAGTCCTGCCCCCATATGAGATAAAAAAAGGCAACCATCCCACAAATAAGCCCATGAACAATTAAAAGGCCAAAACATCTCAATCCCAGTAGTAGGGAAGGGAAATGTTACCTTGGCTCCTCACTGATTAAAATACCAGAAACAAAGATTCCAAAACCCAAAACAGAGATTGAAGGATAAAGAACATAGTGCACCAGAAAGAAGTATGAAAAACAGAAATGGTTCAATTAGACTGTTGTCTTTATCCATGGATATACGTTAGAGGTTGACACAAGCTCAGGACATAGACTCCTAGGAAATTGCTTTGGCACATGTTAGGGAACCAAAGGCAAATGTCACCTTTACCAGAACTGATCATCTATCAAACATGTAACTTTGAGGGCATCACTAAATAAAAATAAATTCAAAACAATGTAAAAGTCTAAATTAGTATATATTCTGCTTTTGTCTTGTTAAGTGGAATTAAGCATCTCACTCCAATGAATATCTTGAAGGTGGGATGGACACACCTGATTCATAATGATGCTTACCCATTACTCACGTTGTCAGCTAAATTCCTGTTACCTTCAAAAAATAGCCCTCTATTGAGTATCTTTTCCTGGAACAAACCATAGTATTATAAATTTAGAGCAAGATAGTCATCTATTCCAATATCCTCATTTTATAGATGAGGAAACAGAGGCTATGGGAAGCTTAGTGATCAATCTAAGATCACAAAAGTGGTAAATGACAAAGTCAGGATATGAAGTTCTTATTCCAAACCAAGTGCTTGATCCATTATGCCACTGTGCACTAAAATATTATGCTATTTTAACAATCATCATAAGTCAAAATAAAGAGTAAATTTAAAAAATAAAGGAGGTCCATGTAGATCACGAAAAGTAAAATTGAGAAAAATGAATTTATAATCTATATATCATGCTTTCATGTGATAAACATTAAATTTATGAGAGATTCAAAGAGAAATAAGAATTGAGTCCAACTCTTAAAAATTGTATAATAAAGTAAATGTGTATACAAATTATTATATTATACAAATTTAGAATGTGAGAAGGTCATAAAATTCCATGAACTCCACAAGGGAGAAAACATTTCAGTAAGAGGGATTACAGAAAGGCTTCTTGGAAGAGAGAACATTTAATTTGTATTTTGAAGGATGAATAAGACTTAAAAAAAGCTGAAACCATAGATTAGGAGCTGGAAAAGACCTCAGAGGTGATATAGTCTAACCTTTTCATTGTGTACGTGAGGCCCAGGAAAATAAAATTTCTTGATGGATCACATAGGTGGTAAGCATCAGGAATGGGTTTTGAACCCATAGCATCTGAGCCAGCATGTTGAAAATACCATACCACACTGTATTCCATAATAGGATAGCTAAGGATAGTATGGGAATGTGACATGAACATGGTATCTTGAATACTGATATTCTTTATGGACATGATGGTTCCAAAGCTGAGGCAAGAGCTTTCAGCCACTCCCTCATTTATCTCAACTTTGCCTCTCCTGATCTATGCGGATCTTTTATTTTTTAAACTTTAGTCTTTATTTTGTCTTATGATTGTTGAAACAGGGTAATATTTTAGTGCAATGTGGCATAATGGATCAATCACTTGATTTGGAGTGATAATGATTCAAATCCCAGCTTCACCACTTAATACGTTTGTGATCTTAGATTTAGCCTTAGAAAAGGCTAAACTTTTCATAGCCTGTTTCCTCATCTATAAACTGAGAGTATTGTATTAGAGAAAACTTCTGGAAAAAAAATTCAAGAAGACAGTGGAGCTATGTTTACCACATGCACTGTGAGCTGAACAGTTACTGTCTTTCTGCTAAACTAAAGAGTTAGATGAATTACAAGGAGATTCAATTTTAACTCCCCTAGAATTATAGGACATTTGCATCCTTTTTTGGGGATACAGAGAATGTTTTATATTTCTTTATTTTTCTATGTCTCCTCCCCATCTTAATTAAATGGATTGCTATGGAATTAATATATTTCTGGTATGCCTTGCATTAGAATAACATGCTTAAAGGAGAGCTCAGAATGTGGGTTGAAGAGTAACTTATAAAAACTAAAAACACTAACTCTAATAAGATATGATATAGGTAGTATCTACGATGAAATCCAGCCTGGCCTTTACTCCAATTCAAATTCAGTTTCTATATTTTTCCCTCTTGAAAAAGAAAACATTAATAGGGAAAGTACAAATGCTCCCTAAACCAAAAACTTTTAACTTTCAATTTTAAAAGTTAAAATATTTTCTACATTGCAATTCCTAATATGATGGCATCATGGTTGGAAGGAGTAATGATATAGTATAGGTATTCAGAATAACATTATTTGCATAATTATAAATAAAATTATAAAAATATTTTCAAATATAATCTAATTAATGATAAGATTATAAAAATATTTTCAAATATAATCTAATTAATGATAATCAGTTATGGGAAGTTGATGGATATTTCACAGAAGGAATAGATTGTTGAATACCTTAGCATTGAGTTTCATTTGTTGACTTTTTAGAGCTAAAGAGGTTATTGGAGACCATATAGTTCACCTCTTTATTTAACAAATGAAGAACTTAATTATCTGTATTTTGGATAGGAAGGCAGGATTTCCATGAAACCCTTTTTCATACACACATACACACACATACATAAATCTATATCTCTTTCTACATATACATCTAACAATAAATAAGCAGACAGATAAATATCTCAAAACTAGTAATTGTATTTTGGGGTTACTTTCTAACAATAATACATTCTTTAAAAGATTCTACAACAAGTTTCAGAATAAAAATAATGTAATAACATCTTTTTCAATTCTAAAACATTAATTCTTTCAGTATTGATACTATTTTCTGAGACTCAGTTGCTTATCTGCAAAGTGGCAATAATCCTTATTTTATTTGCTTCATAGGGTTATTATGAAGCTTAATTGAGATCATGTACGTAAAAATGCTCCAAAAGTAAATGTAAATATTTTTATCAGTTGGTTCGTTATTGTCATGACATCACTACGTTAGAGTCAAGTTGTAGTGTATCTGACTGTGGCTGATCAGATGAATACTAGTTCAGAATGCTCTGCCACGGATTGGACACAAATGGTTTCTATCAGCATTTGGGCGGCTTCTCTAATTTTGTACATCTCATGTTTTCTTTCGGGCTAATTCAATTCTACTTTTCTCATAAAATACAGCACCTTCTCTGATGAGGGCACCCCATGCTGGGTGGTCGTGTGCCAGTGCCTCCAATTTCATACAATTAACTCTAAAGTTCTTTAAAAATACTTTGAGAATGTCCTTGTATCCCTCTTTCTGACCACTTGTTCTTGTGAACACTTGTTCTGTGTGAATTCTCCATAAAATAAATTTTTTTGGCAAGCGTACATTTAACATTTGAACAATGTGGCCATTCCGATGGAGTTGTGCTCTCTGCAGTAAAGTTGGAATGCTTGGCAGTTTAATTTGAGAAAGGATCTTAGTGTTTGGTATCTTATCCTGGTAGCTGATCTTCAGAATTTTCCTAAAACAATTCCAATAGAAGTAATTCATTCTATTATTAGTATTATGGTTTGTATTAGCTGCCAAACTTCCTGGCAAAAACAAGATTATGTTTTGAAATCAAAAAAATCTCAGCTGTTGAGATTATACTGCTAACCTCTTTATAGTGGCCAGAAACTGGAAACTGAGTGAATGACCATCAATTGGAGAATGGCTGAATAAATGGTGTTATATGAATATTATGGAATATTATTGTTCGGTAAGAAAATGACCAACAGGATGATTTCAGAAAGGCCTGGAGAGACTTACATGAACTGATGCTGAGTGAAATGACCAGGACCAGGAGATCCTATATAATCTATATAATTACTATATAATTAGTACTATATACTAATATATAGTATTATTACATAATACTATATAATGATCAATTCTGATGGACGTGGCCCTCTTCAACAATATGATGAATCAAATCAGTTCCAATAGAGCAGTAATGAATTGAACCAGCTATACTCAGAGAAAGAACTCTGGGAGATGACTATGAACCACTACATAGAATTCCTAATCCTTTTTGATTTCCTTCACAGGCTAATTGTACAATATTTCAGAGTCCAGTTCTTTTTGTACAGCAAAATAACTATATGGACATGTACAATATATTGTATTTAACTTATACTTTAACATATTTTACATGTATTGGTCAACCTGCCATTTGGGGGAGGGGGGAGGGGAAGGAGGGGAAAAATTGGAACAAAAGGTTTTGCAATTATCAATGCTGAAAAATTACCCATGCATATATTTTGTAAACAAAAAGCTATAATAAAAAAAGAGATTATACTACTAAAATAAAATTGATTAACATTTGAGGGATTTTATATAAATTCTCTGTGTGGATATAGAAGCTGATCTTTACACAGTCAAAATTAAATAGAGAGTTTAGCAATCACCTAGACCATTGAGAGAATAATAAGAATAATAGATAGCATTTACGTAGTGCTTAAGATTTGAAAAGCACTTTTAAAGTAGTAAATTCTTTTGTTCTTTACATCTCTGTGAAGAAGGTTCTATTATTATCCCTTTCCACAGATGAGTAAATTGAGGCACAGAAAGATTAAGTGATTTGCCCAGTAACACAGAATTAGTGTTTGAATTGGGATGTAAACTCCAAGTTCTACAGATCTAGCCATTACACTACATAGCCAAGGCTGCCTGCATTGATCAGACTTGTGATAGTCCACTTTATTTTGCTTCTTTGGGTAGAATCCAAAACTTCAAATTATGATTTACAAATCTAAATTGATGGTTTTCTTTTTACAATCTACAAAGCAACAAATCCCACTGTGGTGGACTCCATTCACTCTGAATAATTAGCTAACATTTCAGTAATACAAATGATCTAAATATAACGGAAATAATAGAATCAAGGTGTTTTTCATCAAAGGATGGTTCTTCATGACATTTGATATAGGGTTTAGGGGCAGAAGAGTCTTTACAGATAATCTAGAATAGCTTTCTAACCCTCCTTGTCATTAACTTCTTTGTGTACTATAGTGATTTGTTGTGTACATTTATAATTGAAGGAAATGCCAAATTTCAGTGAGAGAGATTATTAAAAATGAAGATTTTTTTCCCATTGACGTTCACAAAAATCTTCTCTATGGACATCCGAGTAGGAACCTATGTATAGTTAAGAACCCCTAATTTAGAACAATAGCTTCATTTTTCCAGCTCATAAATGGGATTGTGACTCATCCAAGGTCTCAGAGGAATATGTATCCAAATCTTTTGCACTATATCATGGGGAAAGAACTAATAATATCTATTTTATTAGCTATTTTTCTCTTAAGTTTTTTTTCTTATGTCATTGTTATGTTTAGTAGGACATATTTAGACCAAAGAAGGAAAAGGCACGTTGCTCCAGTTTTCTTTGCCCTATATGGTATCACAAAGAATGGGACACGACTGAACAACAGCAATAAGACCTATTCCTGTATTCAAATCTATGTAACATCTATGTTATAACAAGGTTATATTTTATTTTAGTCTCAAGTGCATTATTATTTATTCTTTATACTTGTCCTTATACTTTTCATTCATGTTATTTTTTATTTTTATTTTTGTTCATTCATGTAATTTTTTATGTGTTTTATTGTCATGCTAGATTTACATTATATATTCTAGGAAGAAAGGGATCATATATTACTTAGCTTCTGTCTTCTCCAATGCCTAACGCACTACTTTGAACATATGTGATACGTAATATGTTTATTAATATGAAATTATGACTCTGAGCATTTTATAGTTAGAACTCAAAAACACATTACCTATCATCCATTCCAAACCTTTCATTTTATAGATGAGCAAACAGTCCCAAAGAGGTCATAACTTGACAAGAGTCAGAGGGATACGAGGTGACTAGCGATCCAGGAAGCAAGCCAGATTCTCTGATTCTAACTCTATTTTTTTTCTACTATATATTTTTTTGTTTTTCTACTAGATAATATAGCTTCATGAGTTCTGAAAACAAGGGGTCAAAATAGTTCAGTATCATAAAAGAAACAAAAAATTGAAACATTTCACAATCATAGAAAATTAATTTAGTCCAGCTCTCTTTTCATAAATGAGAATGAGGAAACTGAGTGGCTAGACTAAAGTTACTTAGATCAAATATAATCATTGACTAGAGTCAGTTCTGCTACTGCTTCTACATCATGGTCTTTTCTATTAAGAAGGCTTAAAATGAATAAAAGTAGAG
Source organism: Antechinus flavipes (assembly GCF_016432865.1). Classification (NCBI taxonomy): domain Eukaryota; kingdom Metazoa; phylum Chordata; class Mammalia; order Dasyuromorphia; family Dasyuridae; genus Antechinus; species Antechinus flavipes. The sequence goes on from NC_067398.1 coordinate 176,249,343, forward strand.
ATATCAAAAAAAAACCTTTTAACTATGGCTTAATTATCAAATGGAGACACAGAAAACTAGAAAAATGACTTTGATTAGTTTGTATACTACATAGAATTTTATTTACTCTCAATTCTTGATATAAAAAAGCCTATAACTAAAGGAAATTCACTTTTTCATTCACAAACCAAATATTTACTAAACACCTATTCTGCATAAGGCACTATTAGGCACTGTATTTAGTAGTCTTATTGTTATGAAAAACTTCAAAGTCTCAAAAGATCAATATACATTTAAGTTATAGTTCTTTCTCTTCAAAAATTAGCAAGCCAAATAATTAGTATTATGTAAATACGTAATAATACCTTTATTTTATTAGAAATATTCTGTTATTTAGTTTACTAAATAATCATTGCCTATTATTATCTTGTCTTTTTTTCTGAACACTGTTGTAAACAACATAAATTTTTTTAAACCTCAAAGACAATTAGTGAAAGTTATTACATATTAATTAATCTTTGAAAGATCAGACTTATCTAAAGACCAGAGGATATGCATAATTTATGTAACCTCAAGCAATCATAGGCAGACAAGATTATACCTCATGTTTCAGTGTATTTTCTGCTGCCATGAAGATGCATTTGAAGAATTTAATAGTATATTTTAATATGAATTTTTTGACTGAACATAATCTTACTGTTCAAAAATGACCTTTATAAAATCTGTCCTAAAAGCAGCAAGATTTCCACAGATAAATAATGTTAATCAATAGAAAAGGAGCAAGTAATTCATTAACATTTCTTAGGGGACATTGGGTTATATATTAAATAAATCCTTTGCAATCTTATTTTACTTTTTCATTATAATAACCAAGGAAATATTGCAGTAGGACAGAGGTCTTACAATTATACCTTCAGTTATCAATAATTTCTGTCTATTATGTGGGGACGCATAAAAGGTCAGAAGTTTAGACATTATTTCTGGATCCCTTGACTAACTACCCCTTATAAAGGAATTGGTGTTTACTGTGTTTCTCAAAGTCATGACATCCCCAGGTTTACACATTCTCTGATTCTTTTGGCTTTGGGCAATTGGAATTTTTGCTAGACCAGAGACTGTCAACATAGTCAGTTGGACATACATCACTTTGGATTTCTTGCCTTTCAGCAGTTTTACCTTAGATTGGCAGAAGGGACCTCATGCTGGTCTAATTCCAGGAATAATTCCAAATAGTCATTTCTGTCATTTTTCTCTAGAAGATAAGTCACTAGCCATCTTCTCCTCTGAAATGCACAATTTTAAATGGTGTTAGAAAAAGTTGTTTATTGTAAAAAAGAAAATTTTTCATTTTTGAAGTCCCAAGAAACTTTATAGGGAAATCTTTCTTTTTTTTTCCATTCCTTGCATATAATATTCCATGACAGAAACATGCATGTCAGTCAAGCATTAACTAGTTGGTTTCATTCTTACATACCATAGTGTAGACAAAGAGCTTTTTAATGGTTTTTTAAAATGTGACTTGGAGTAGAGACTACTTAAAAGGACACTTAGACTAAATTCTCATCTTTCTTGGTGCCTTTGCTGAGCTGTCACATACCCCTATTCTGAGTATGGAGTACCGTTAAAATAAATAGGTAATTTAAAAGCAAAAGGCTTTGTGTAGTGGCGCAGAAGAAGCTGTGAATTATTCTTTTAATAGGAAGAAAAAAATGAAATAATAATGCTTTGACCTTACTCCAAGATGTCATACCCAGAAGGAACTGGGAAATGAAATATTTCAGTTTTTATGTGGATAAAACTTTGATTTCAAAATTTAGGATCCTGACTGTGTAAACAAGGTTGGTCTAATTGACCAAGCCTTCTAAATGTTCACTTAGATTAAACATATTTTAACCCAGTTATGACTTTGAGGGACATGAAACTAAAAATGGGAGAACTACTGGGTTTCACATTCTTTCTCTCAGAATGCAAAGTACGTTGAGAAAACACTGTGTTAAGACAAGTCATTGTTTCTCTAGTTACCCAGTGATAAGAGTTAGAACTAGTCAATGAATGCACATTTACTGTCTACTATATGCTGAGCTCTGTGCTAGTTACTAGCACAAACAAAAGGAAACAGTCCCCAACTTTAAGGAATTTGCATTGTACTGGCAAAAACAATATTATACATAAAAGATTGGGATTGAGATTGGATCCATCATTTTAATAGCAAAAGGAACATCAATGCTGGTTAGTTCCTTCTCTGAAATCTATAGTTTTAATGAGTTGCCTAAGAAGACTAAAAGATTAAATAATTTATCAGAGGACGCAGTCCCTCTTGCCTCCAAGATTAGCTCTCTATGCACTACATCATATCTTATGTAATATAAATATATACAAATTAAATACAAGAATTTTTTGAAGAGCAGGAGGAAGACACTAACATCTGGAAGGATCAGAAGAAAAGCTTCATCTAGGCAAATCATGCTTGCTCTGAGGTTAGAAAGAAGCTGGAGATTTTAAGAGATATAAGTGACATGAGCAATGCATTTCTGGTAAAGGCATAGAAATAGAACATAGCCAGAAGTTATGTGAAGAACAGTAAGATAGCCAGTCTGGCTGAATCATAAAGTATATACAGGGGAGTGATGGGCAGTAAGCCTGGAAAGGTAGTTGGAAACAAGTTTTGAAAGATTTTATATGTCAAACAGAGAAAATGTGGCAAAAAGACAAATCACAGATTAGCTAGGAAAATGCCACAGTTTTTTCATGGCATTCCCTGTATAAGTATTTCACAAGGGAGTCCATTTGGATGTCATACTCTTACAATGTTAAATCCAACATATCAAGGAACCAAATAAACTTCCTGATAAAGTTGTCTAAGTAACTTCATTCATTTTCTCATTCTTTATCCAAAATCTGTCCTTATGAATGGGCACTAATTTTAAAAAGACTCTTAATTTGCCATTCTTGTGCAGAATTTTGAAGCAAGTTTCTCTGATGAAGGCCTCATTTCTCACATGTATAAGGAACCAAGTCAAATTAAATTTTTTTTAAAAAAAGCCATTACCCAATTGATAAATGATCAAAAGAGATAAATAGTTTTCAAATGAACTAATAAAGCTATTTATAACCATATGAAAAATGTTCTAGCACATTATTGATTGAAAAAATATAAATTAAAACAATTTTGAGGTACTATCTCATACCTATTAGATTGGGTAATGGGCCCAAAAAGGAAAATGACAAGTGTTTGAGAGAATGTGGGAAAATGAGACACTAATGCATTGTTGGTGAAACTGTGAACTGATTAAACCATTCTGTAGAGCAGTTTGGAAAAATGCTATTCATTTCTAGAGAAAGAACTGATTGTGTCTGAATACAGATTGAAGTATACTTTTTTTACTTTATTTTTCTTGAGGGTTCTTTGAGGGAGGGGAGATGAAATCTATGTTTTCTTTCACAACATGACTTTTATGGAAATGGTTTGCATAACTGTACATGTGCCTTCTTGATGGAGAGATAGTAAAGGAAGAAGGGAGAGAATCTGGAACTCAAAGTTTTAAAAACAAATGTTAAAAATTGTTTTTCAAGTTAATATGAAATAAAATATTAAATAAATGGAGGAAAAACAAAATGACTAAAGTGATTGCACATAATCATGTCTTTTTTTCATTTTTAATATATTTTATTTTTCCCCAATTACATGTTAAAACAATTTTTAGACATTTAAAAAAAAAGTTTTGAGTTTCAAATTTTATTCCTCCCTTCCTTTTCCTTTTTCTTTTCCTGAGATAGTAAGCAATCAGATATAGGTTATACAAATTATATGTCTTTTTTGGATTTTGGATTTAAGTGACAGAGGACTGTAAAAGGTCACCTGCCTCACTTTCCCCTCCAGAACCACCTGGATCCAGTAGCAAGATACAGATTAAGATGACTGGAGGTGACCCTGTATGTAATGAGAAACCAAGCTCTAAAAAAATATTTGTTGAATGACTGAATCACTTCCACATATGCAGAGTGAAATATGCAAAATAATAACAATGTGAGGTTTTTCTGTGCTTTCTTTTAAGTTCTAGTCACAAATCTGCTACTGGCCATTTTCTTTACCTCACTTAAAATTTTAACTCATATTTTTGTCCCATTCCCAATAGTTTTCCCCTCCTAATCTCCCCACAATTTTCTTAAGCATTTAAAGTCAAGTCTAATTTTTCTTTTTTCATTCTCTATTTCCTCCATCCTGAAACAATAGCCAATCAGTCATCAAAGTCCATCATTTTATCCTTTGGAGTACTTCTTAAATCCATCCTCCTTCTACTTTCACCTCACATTTGGATAATTGCAATAAACAACTAACTGGCCACCTGTTCCAATTCTTCCCCAATCCATTCTGCAAACTATTGTCAGATTAATTTTCTAAAAGCACTCCTTTCATCCTGTCCTCCTTCTGCTCCAAAACCTTCAGTGATTAATTCCACATTAATTACAAGATAAAGTCAAAACTCCTTAGGCTAGTATAGAAACGTCACTTTAGGCTGACCTCTAACTTACTTTTCCAAATTTATCTCTCATTATTCCCCAACATCAGTCTTATGCTCCACACATATGACTATTTTGTTCACTGTACCCTCTCCCTAACATATCATGAACAATCCTGCTTCTTTGTCTTTGGTAATTGCTTTTTACTTATTTGAAATGTGTTTCTTATCCTGGTTCTGCCAATCGCTGGCTCTATGACATTTCTGTGGACTTTGTTCTGAGAGAGTTGGACTAAATATTTAAAGTCATTTAGCTCTAAATCTGTGGTCCCATTATCTCCTTCATTTACACAAATTCCATCAGTTCTCACTCAACTTTTCTCCCCATCACCTTCTCTTATTCCTTCTCATTGTCTGAACAAAGTATTTAATAGTTAATTGTATACTATCATGTGATATGATATAACTTTTCATGTCTCTATGTTCTATTTCTCCATCTCAATTGAAAGCTCTTTAGGAACAGGGATAATAAATACATGATGCCAAAAATACTAAATGCTCAGTATATACTTGTTGAATGAACAAATGAGAAAATGACTGAATGACTCAATCTGATACCAGTCATGCTCATGTGAAGAAATGTAACACCATTTCTCAGAAAGATCAAAATCAAAAGAAAGTCTGTAGATAACTGACTTAAATACAGAATTAAATGCAAAGAAAGTTTTTTCTTTTGCAAAAAGATGATAAGGCATTATTATTTTTTAGAAATCCAGGTGCTATGTGCTGATATATACAAAACAATATAAAATAATAATATAAAAATTAATTTAAAACTATATTAAGATAATAACATAGGATGATATATATTAATATAGCAATATAAGGTGATATAATAATATATTAATACAATGATAAATATAATCATTGATATAATACATACAATGAAATAATATAATGAAATATTATATTGTTATAATGATATATTGTTTCTTTCTCAGAACCTGTTTTTACAAGTCAAGAAAATGCCATTTGTATAAGCACTATCAATTTATTTCCATATATACTTTACATATGAAATTTGAGTGAAACAGCATGAGTTCGAGTTAAGAAATTACCAACAAAGTCTTATTTTAGTGATATGGCCAGTGATTATAATTGATGACAGTTTTAGTATTGTAGTAATGAGAACAAGTAAGGTTTCTACCATTTCCCGCTCCTATTTTTGTCATTGGAAGAGATTTGGGTTGTGCCATTTTCTCTTCCTATTAGTCTTTGTCATAAGAATATGGAATCTGAATGTTAATGCCTAATAGGACTTGAGAAAGACCAAGATTTTGTAGCTCTTAGTCTTCAGTGTATAGTAGTATTGACATCTAAGGAAAAGAATTATTCAAAAGATTTCAACCAATTTTACTTTAAAATCATCTGCTCTTACTTAGAATAAGGGTGAGGAAGGGAGAAATACAGTTATCTCCTATAACTTAACTGTAAGTTTCCATGATGAAATTTGAAACTTGGAAATTTTTCAAATACTTTTGAATTTCTTTTAGTTTTTCGTATAACCTGGATACAAAGTGGATCAAATTAATATTCCTCCAATTGCAATGCACAAATCTAAAAATGTACAATAGAATTTGCTATCTTTGCAATTCTAGCACAGTCTTTTAAATATTGAAATAGAGGAATCAGACTGAGAAGATAAAAAAGAATCAAAAATGGAATCAAGAGAAATCTGGGTCTGAATCTTGTCTTTCATACTTACTACCTCATAATTATGGACATTTGACTTGACTTTTCCAAACCTCAGATTCATCACCTACCAATGGACATAATTAAACACGCAGTACCTATTTTACAGAGGAGATGTGAGGATCAATGAAAAAAATCAATTAAAATGTAAAATTATACAAAGAATTCTTATAAATTACACACAGAGAGATAAAAATGTACAGATGTATATCTATATTCCTCTTACCAGTATCTATATATACACATTTTAAAATCTAAAACACTGAATAAATGTAATCTATAATTACAGTAATTATAAGTTAGTTAAATGAGAGAGTAGAAGGAACAGTTCTTACATTCTTTCCTTTCTGGTCTGCTTTTCATATACCTCTCTGTCAAAAGATAAAGTAATTGAGGCAGAGACAGATTTACCTCTTAAGCAGTCAACATAAGTTGTTTTGGGAGTTTTTGGAGAACCTCACTTTCTAAGAGAATATCTTTCTATTTGGATTTTGTGCAGAACATCATTCACGAACTTCAGGTAATTCATGAACATCTTGAGTTATATTTATAATTAAAACATTATTGAGCAAAGTTATTTCTATGTTTCCATTTATCAGGAGGTCTTATATTACTTTGCCAAATAAAGAAGAGATACCTTGTCAGAGGAAACACTTTAAGACTATGTTTTTCTCTAAGTGTCAGATCCTTTAAAAAGAAATCAACAAAGTACCAGAACATCAGGACATTGTATTTTTGACATCTCTTGGTTATTGGTATAAAAGTGAAAATTGGTCTCACAGAAAATTATTTATGAAATGCTGCCAGTTCCTTTGATTCTTCATAAGTATTCTCAAAATACATAGAAACAATTCTTAGAAAGATTTTATAGTGATAAAAATAAGCATAGGAGTTGTCTTCTTTTAGAATTTTCCCTCTTTGAGATACTTGAAAGAATGGGCAAACCCAAGATGGGAAGGATTCATTTACCCAAAATATCCTGCACCTAGGAGAATAGACTTCTAAAGGAAATTATAGCGCTCAAGATTCTGGGATTTGGGGAGAACAATGTTGAAAAGAGGAATGGAAAATTACAATAATCCATCTACAACTTGAAAGGGATTTTCAGCAGTGAAAGATATACCCAAACAAAGATCTTGCAAGATCCTTCAAGCACTGATGGTTTAATGACTGCTTCTCCCCTGAAGTTTATACATCAGATTCTAAACACTTTATTCTCCCATGACTTCTCAAGGTCTCTCTGTAATTCCTTTGAGGATAAGAAGGGTCAGACTGTTGGCTAAAGTCACCAAGCCTCAAGTCCAATGAGGGGGATTTTGAGAGACCTCTATCTAGAACCAGAAAGCATTCATTTATGGCAATCTATTAGATTTGGAAATACTAAATTCAAATGCTCCCAGATTTACCTTGGTGTGAACCAAACACAAGCTAGGAAGAGTATTTTTGAACCTTCAAGATTTCAAAAATGTATATAGTTTAGTCCAATAATTCTTCCTCATTTAAACTCTTAAAGGCTATTTCCATTGCCTCATACTACACAGTACAGTGACTTAGAGAATAAATATGGTGATTCCACTGACATTGATGATAAGAAATCTTTAGAAAAACTTGAACTTCTTTCACTCTTTTGTCTACCTTCTTTTTCTATCTATGGATGTTTTTTGGATGATTTGGCTTGGGGTTACCAATTAAGATGAAGATGTGAATGATACTAGATCTCTCAACAAATAACCCAGTAAAGTTTGAAAAATAGTACCAGATAGAACAAAGATCAAAGATAAATATAAGTAAATTCCTCTACCCAATCTAAAGATGCACAATAAATAGATAAGATGCTTGAAGACACTTAGAATAGGAACATATTGGCAGTTGGTGGGGAAAGAAAAGAGGAAGGCAGCCAACATAACATCTAGGAAATAGGGCCTGAAAGACTTAGAGCTGGTCTCCAAAAATTCACTGTAAAGAAAGAAATAATAGGAAAGGACATCACATTTGGGTCCTGAAGCAAGGGCTGCTATCAGAGTCACCACAGAAGACAAGACCAATTCAGTACCCTGGTAGCCTACATACTACTAGCAGTATTTCAGGAAGCCCGACATCAGCTAAATTTCCAACATCTCATTGAGCTACAGTGGATGTATGATAGTGGAGAAGGAAGTAGAGACCAAGTGAAGGTCAGAGCCCTCATTTGCCTGTTAAAGACATGGAGACAGAAGCCAAGATTTGCAGCACAGGGCTAGACCCAGCCATTCCATCCAAAACCACAGTAACAACAGCCTCCTTTAGGAAAGGTAGCATAGTCAGTCTCCAAAACAAAGAACACAGTAAGGAATTGAGGTCATATATGTGTTTTAACAGAAGAAAACCTCAAATATGGTGAAGAAGTACAATGGAATAAGTAAAGCCCAAGAAATAAAACCAGAAGAGAATAAATGAATATTAAGAACAAGTGAAACCCAAGAAAAAAAGAAAATTTGACCAAAATGACTTACTAAGTTAAAAAAAATTAAATGAGTTTTAAAATGAAATTAAAGATCTGTAGGAAATATTTGTTGTTCAGTTATTTCCAGTTATGTCTTACTCTTTATGACTTCTTTGATGTTTTCTTGGCAAAAGATACTGGAGTGGTTTGTCCTTTCCTTCTTCAGCTCATTTTACAGATAAGAAATGGGACAAACAAGGTTAAGTTCCTTGCCCAGAGTCAAGTGTCTGAGGTCTGATTTGAACTTGGGAAGATGAAGCATTCTATTCATTCACCACTTAGCTGCCTAAAGGAAATTTAGAAAGGTCAATAAAAATATTACTCAAGTAATGAACTTCCTAAAAAAGCAGAAAGGAGTAAACAAAACTCAGTGATGCCATGGGAGACAATAAAGACAATTAGAACAAAGTCAAAAACAGAAAATTTAGAACTATTTCACTTACCTACTCTCAAAAAATAACTGCCCTAGAAAAACAGGTACAATATAAAAAATTCAATCTAAAATCACTTGACTTTGTGAAATCTATGGCAAAACAAAAAAACTTGGATATCATATTTCAAGAAATCATAAAATAAAACGACATAGGGCAAAGAAAAAATATAAAGAATCCATTACTCATAAGTTATGTGATGATAGATACTCTAAAAATAAAAACACCCGGATGTGCTATAGCCAAAACTGAGAACTTCCAGAAAAAAGAATAAAATACTACAAGAATCCAGAAAGAAAACATTCAAATACTATGCTGCAACTACTATTGGAATATAACATTTCAAAAATCAAATAAAAGACTTAAAAATAAGAATAACATGCTGAAGAACTGAATATAATGCTATAAGGGGGAAAAAAGAAGTTTTTAATAAAATAGGAAACTGTCAAACATTCCTGCTGAAAAAATTAGATAAGGTTATATACTTGAAATGCAAACACAAAAGTCAAAAAAAAGACTTATAGAGGTATAGACTTACACAAAATAAAAAAGAGTAAATGAGGAAAACCAAAGGAATTATGTGTATAGTAACATTATTGTTTTAAGAACAATTAGCTAATTAACTAATTGGCCCCAATTTAATTAAATTAATTAGAATGGACCTATGAAGAATCTACATCCAGAGAAGAACTGATAAATAGAAGTATTTATAAAATGATTACACACACACACACACACACACACACACACACATATACACATTAACACACATACACCTACATATTTGTGTTTAATGATAGCCATCTCTTGGGTGGGGTGGATAAGAAAAAAGAAAAATATATATGAAAACTTTTATTTAAAAGGAATAGCAAGTTGTACATATTAGATTTGCACTTTCATGCACAATCATCTTTTTATTCTACTATAGTATGGAAATGCTTCTTTTATTATATAAATCAAAAAATAAATACAATTTTTTTAAAGTTACATGAAAAAACTAAATGTATTTGACCAATTGGAAGAGTCCAAATGATAATGAAGTGCTATGATTCTAACAGGATAAGAGGCAAATGTCCTTACAGAAGTCTTTAAGGGTCTTTAAAGTCTGGGATCTGTTTTGTTATTTTTAAAGAAAAAAAAGAAAGGAAAGAGATAAGCAGATGTAGATATGAGGGGAAAGAGACAGAGACAGAAGAGAAGCAGAGACAGAGGCAGAGAGAAAAAAAGACAGAGACAGAGAGACCGATTCAGGAAATCATATGTAGAAGAAAAAAAAGAAGGTGATTCACATTTTAGGTGGTAGGAAGAATTTCATGGGATGATTAAAAAAACTTGATTCCATTCCTGTGGTCCCATTTATTAACTCATTTTGTCTTGCTTATTTTACTCCTCAAGCAACTCCCATAGCACAGGTAGATGGTGAAGTGGATAGAGTATCTGTAAATAAGAGATTCATTTTCCTGAGTTCAAATCTGGTCTTAGAAACACACTACTGATTCTGGGCAAATCACTTAACACTATTTATCTAAGTCTCCACATATGTAAAATGAGATGAAAAAATAAATGGCATACCATTTCAGTATTTTTTGCTGAGAAAACTCCAAATGGGGCCACAAAGAGGTAGACATGATTGAAATGGTGGAACATCAACTGCCACATGTAGTGCCTTAGAATTTGCATACTTGAATCATTTCATGCTTTATTTCTTAACTGTCAGTTTTGGGGGCTTATTTGTTTTTTTCCCTCATAATCCTTCATTGGTGAAGTAGTGGAAAAGATTCAAAAGAAGTTTTATCCACATAAAATTTGTTTCATTGCCATATACCTTCAGAAAGTACATTAGTTCATGATTCTCTTTAGTTTCTTCTTTTAACCATATATCTATTCTCTTAGTTAAAATAGCCCAACATAAACTGTAAGGCAATACAATTAGTATATGAAATTATTCTTTTAGGATTTCCCTAAATAGTATTGAAAGACCATCTATATATTAAAATCTTTCATAAAATATTTTTATTTTTATTGCCATAACAATAGCAAGGCAAATTGTTTTATTTTATGATAATTCTGAGAGTCAAAATTAAAAGTCTAAAAACTTTTAAGAAACAGTTACCAAAATATATTATTGTATATTTGTATGATAGAATTTTTTCTTCTCTCCACCTCTCCCAAAATAAGAGAAAATGCTTTCCCGACATTTTAAGCATTTCTAATATATGACCAACCCACAATTTTTTTTTGCCTTATTGGTTCAAATCAACCCCACTTTTTCAGAGTACAAAAAATGGAAAAATTTGGAACAATAAGTAACTTTGAAAAAAGGAGGGCAAATCTTATCTAAGTAATAGCTTCCCTGAAAAGTAGAATAGATTAGGTAGAAATCAAGGACTATGAAAAAAAATCAACAAATAAATTTGAATAAATAAAAAATAGAAGATGGTATAAGATACCTGATATCAAAAAAGATCAAGTGTAGATAATTTAAGAATCATATTCCCTTAAACCTATGATATATGTTTTTTTTAAATTCTTGGTATTGTGTTTTAAGAAATATAAAATGAAAAATGCCCAGATCTATTGAACCAGAGAGCAGAGTGAAGACAGGAGACTATGTATCATCTTTTGAAAAGAACTCTAGAAACAAAAGTCCCAAAAATGTCCCAAACAAAATCAAGAATTTCCTTGTCTTCAAGAGTCCAGAAAGCAGCATTTCAAAAACCAAGGAATGATAGTCAGTTTGCCACCAGGCTTAAAAACCAGAAGAGATCTTAGGATATAGTACTCCAAAAGGCAAAAGAAAAAAAGATTTCCAACTGAGAATAACTTAGCCTGAAAAGCTGAATATCCTAGAGGGAGGGAACTGGATTTTAATGGAATAGAGAATTTTCAAACATTTCTGGTGAAAACATCAGTACTAATCTTTTGATATATATATAAGAAACAAGAGAAAAATAGAAAGGTAAAATTTATAGCAATTATATGGGGTAGCATGATGATATTGTACTAATATTCTAAAGGAGAGAAGAAATATATATCTCTTCAGAGTCTTAATGATTTCAAAGAGTATTTGAGGGAGTTAACAACAACAGAGGTCCTAAGGGCATGAAATGGTTCTATCCTAAGAGTTTTAAAAGAGGGGAAAAAAACAGTGCATAAAATGAATACACTAGAATAGAAGGGAGGAGAAAAAGATGTAGAAATTGCTGGTTTTCATAATTAGGGTACATAAAGAAAGTATATTAGAAAGATAGAAGAAGGGGTGTAGGAATGAGCATCAGATGAATCCTACTCTTATTTGAAATGGCTGTCACAAACCCAAATATTTTGGTGCTATTTACATCAAATTCAACATGGGAAAAAAGTGGGGATAGGAAGAAGGTAGTTAATAGGAAGGATGATATTGGGGAGGAAATAGCTAAAAACTTCCTGATCCTGGAGAGGGATTAAAAGGGGAGGAAAAAGAAAGGTAAAGAAAATGTCAAGTGGAGACTGGTTGAACAAATGATGTACATGATTGTAATGTAATGCTATTATGCTATTAATAATGGGGCAAAGAAATAAAAGGGGGAAGGAATAAGATAAGGGGGTTATAAAGGGCATGTAGATTAATGAGAATGGGATAAAGAGGGAACAGCAAATGTATTTGGAAGGCTATATAAGGCTTCTAAATTCACATAGAAACAAAAGGGCAAGGGAAAATGGTAAGGGGAGAGGATAAGGGAGGGATGGTAGATGAGGGTAGGTTAAGTAGTAGGAGAGCAAAGTGGTGGATAGAAGTAAAGCAAAGGAGTCAGGAGGGATTAGAAATAAATGTCGGGAGTACTTATCATGTAAAAAAAAAGCAGGGTTCATAATCACGATCTCAAAGTTAAAGTTAAAATAGATTTAATTAAAACAGAAAAATAAGTAAATATACCATATGTCAACCATATTGGTTAATAATGTTTTAGATTATTTAGAAAAAACTAGATAGTATAAATTAGAATATTGCTGTGGTGTAAGAAATGACCAGTTGGTAGAATTAGAAAAATCTGGAAAGATTTGGATTTATGAAGGAAGATGTTATTCACCTTCAGAGAAACAGAGTCAAACAACATAATATGGGCTTATATAGATGCATATGAATATATAGGTGTATATTTATATGTGTGTGATTACAGATTTCTTGTATTTAAGTTTAAAATAATCAATTAATTAATTTGAAGAAAAGGAATAATTGTGGGAGCAATTTGAGAAAGACTTGTGTGAACTGATGCAGAATTAGGATAATGATTTCTATAATAACAATATTATTATAACGACAAGCTTGAAAGACTTAAAAATTCTGATCAAAACAATGACTAATTACAATTCCGGAAGATTAATATTGAAGCCATCTTTTGAACTCAGGGTTGAGGCTGAAACATTTTTTTGGACATGACTAATATGGAAATTTATTTTGTTAGACTATGCATAATTGTTCCAAAGGTTTTAATTTTCTTGTTCTTTATTAAAAAGTGAGCAATGATTGAATTAATTGTGGTATCTGAGTGTAATGGAATATTATTATTCTATAAATAATAATAAATGAGATGTTTTCAAATAAACTTGGATGGTACAAAATAATATATATTGAAGTAGCAAAGTGAGGAAAATAATTTCTACAAGAACAACAACATTGTAAAGAAAAAAATCTTCAAAAGACTTAAAAGCTTTGATCAATGCAATGACCACTCCTGTCCCCTCTAGAGACAGAGGATCTGTGATGAAGCATATTAATGACTTCTTGACAGGGAAGTGATATACTCAAAATACATCCAAAAAACATATTTGGATGTAGTTACTTCATGGATTTGTTTTGCTTTATGATATTTATTCATTATATTTCTTTTTATTTTTCTTGATATTTTATTAGGCAGAGATGGGTGGGAAAGAGTGTGTGTTCAGCATTAGTGATGACCCAAAAAAGAATTATTGAATTATTTTTTAAAGAAGGAATTTCAGAAGTAAGTACAGAAAAACAGGACAGTTTTGAAAGTAATATGTACATTATTATATACTTTTTAAAAAGAAAGTAATATGAAAAACACTTTCAACTTCACATGATTCCTATTATATAGTCTGCTATATAGTTGAAAATGTTTTTCTTTTTTGATGTCTAAGTTCAAAATGTCTTTTAAAATTAAATAATTAACATGAATTGCTAGGACTGACCTTCAAGATCTCCTTCTAGCTCTAAATTCTATAATCCTAAATGATACAAAACTGTAGAATAATTCAGAAGCAATGACTCCAAATCACATTTATCAAGTACCTCCTATATGGAGATTCCACACTACACACTGACAAAGTGAAAAATTACCTAATCCTTTTTCTTAAGGAGTTTAGAAGTTATGTGGTGAACTTGTCAAAAACCTTCATTGTTAGTTCAAGAGTCTTTTCCCATAAATGCAAGTTCTTATGTTTGGAAAAATTGACTCCATATCTGCTTCTTCATTTTTGGATTACTATTAGAAGCAATCTGGGTTAATCTGTATAATATGGCCTGGAGAAAAGTGGACAGCTAGAAGGCAAATGAAAAAAGACAGTAGTACCTTTACAAACCCCCAAAAGATTCATTGGAAATGATCAAATAAGAAATAGTTTGCCCAAAGGAGGAAAGTAGTAAACAGTATGGACTCACCATGAGCTGGCATTGAAGTGGAACATATAGACTTGTTTGAGTAATCCTCTTGCAATCTAAGTAGACCTTTTGAGAAGAGAGAATTGTGTATCCTGGAGGTAAAACAACAACAACAACAACAACAACAACAACAACAAAAGTTTTCCAAAATTTAGAAGCATTCTAGCTCTGGAAATGAAGAAGTTATCCTCTTTGAACTCATAGTATAATTACTCCATGGTCCAAAGGCCCCAAAATGACATGTTCCCTTCGTAAGAGAAGCAATAAAGTAGGGAGCTGTAGTATAAGAGAAAATAATGAAGGAACCAAGTTAGGAGAAAGAAAAGTGGCAGAATACCTACATAATGAGAGTTACCATTGAAAAGGCAATGGTTCATGGAACTCCTGTGTGCAAGAATGAAGCCCAAGTTTTTTCTCTTAGTTGAGAGTCTCACACAGGATAATGCTAGTCACTTTTTTTTTGCTCACTATCACATCAAATATGAATCCTTGCCTGGCACTTTCCTGTATAAATTAAACTGTTCTGAGATTTAATGCCTCAGTTGATAAGATAGAGCTGGTAACTACAGTTGAGGAGTATCAGAAGCTTAAATCTCCTGGTTCTTCCTAGATGATGACAAATAAGCTACATTATTAGGATTAGTGAGTTTGGAGTCACCAAAGATATATCAGAGAATGAGGTTTTCCAGATACCTGGTGGGGGTGGGGAAATAGCAAAGATAATGAAATGAGTATTTTTGGACAAAGTATTTCTGAGTCCTTTGTTCTAGGAGGAAATCCCTGGTACAATAGTTAGTCCAAAAAAAAAAAAAAAAAACATAAGGAACTAATGAAACTGGTTGGTGAGTAGATTAGAGTATAAAAATAATCAAAACTTGAATCAGTCTTTTCCCAGTAGAAGAACAAATATGAACTGTGACATAACCAGCACAAAATTTCCCTTTTGGTAAGAAGTCAAAACTCTGCCATGTTGTGGTGTCAAATTAGGAGCCAAAAAAAAGTAACATAAACAATGGAGACAATATAGCAATATGATTATAATTTATAGCAATATGATTATAATTCTGAGGCAAATGGCCTTATATCTAATCTTTTAGCTCAGTGACTCCTCTGTCTTTCCTAGTCCATTTCTTCCTTTCTTATTTGCTAACTCTAGATAAAGAAGGAAGAGTGTACATAGTAGAAAGAACTCTAGACTTGGAGATCTGGGTTTAATTTCCAGGTCTGTCACTAATTACTATTAGTCTTAGTTTGCTTATCTATAAAATAAGTATCTTATCAGCTTTAACAATCCATAGGTCTGTAAATTTTATTTGAGTATGTTTCTTGTTTCTGAAAAACTCTTCCTTCCTTCCCAGTGAATAAGATATTGGGGGAATTGAAATGCTAGCATGTCATATCAATTACAAAGCTCTTTATATTTCATAGCTGAATGGCACCAAGGAAGACATATAACCATATATACAAACTGCTGCTCAGAATGGTTTCCTCCAGTCAAAGTGAAAATATACACACAGACACACAGACTCTATCTATAGAATAGTTATCCACATTAATTTACCAATAGTTTACCATTTGTAAAGAAACCAGTTTGGTATGAACTTAAGCAGGAATTGCTCATGAGTTACTCAAGGGCATTTGACATTTTCTCAGATGGCTCCTCAATTCCTGGTTGTAGGATACAAATTTAGGCAGTAACCAGAGAATAGCAATTTGTTCTTTAAAAGTTCAGAGATCATCAGCTAGATGGTGGATAGAGAACCAGCCCTTAATCCTGGAAAACCTGAGTTCAAATCTTCCCAGCTATGTGACTTTGGCAAGTCATTTAACCCCAACTGCCTCAGCAAAAAAAAAAAAAAAGTTCAGGACCTGAGGTTCAGGGGTGAGGGACAGAATCTCTATGAGATAGCCAGTTGGCCAAATATGTGCATTAGTTTGCCTGTAGCAAGTCCTTAGGCTTTAAATACCTCATCACTGAGTATATTCTGTTCTAATTCCTGTCCACTACAGTAATAAACTCTTTTAAAGACAAGGACCATGTTTTTTATGTCCTTTCGTAGAACCTAACACAATGTCTTTTACAGAGTATGTAACCTGTATTTTTATTGATTGATTGAATCCTATGGCTGATTTCAGTTCTCAGACCTGTCCCTACCAAGATATGTTATTTAATTGGTCTTTTGAAATTCTGGGTCTCTTTCACAGTATATACCATTTTGTTGGCCAAACAATGCTGGCAAGATACTACAAGGAAATTTTCTTTTGAAAAGATTCAATGGAAAAGGAATATAGGTTTCTTTTATATGTAAGGTGAAGAAGGTTAAAAAGTATAAATAAATTGAATGTCAGTAACATTTAAACACATGCTAAAAAAGGTCTCTTGGCTTTTAAAGTTCAGTAACCACTAAATTTAGCTAAATTCATGAAATCAGACAATTCCTAAGCTAAAAGAAAAGATCTGAGCAAGATGAAATGTTCAGGGGCCATTTTGACCATACTACTGTGATAAAGGCCAGGCATTTGCACCAATAAATCTGCTTTGGATATGAATCAAAAGCAGAGGTTGTAGTTGATAGATCAGAGGTGAAAACACAATAATGAGCTCTTACTTTAATCACTTGTTACACAAATTGAAGTCTGTGTTTCTTTAAGCAAAGTATTATCATTTGACAAATGGTACATCATTTGAAGTTTAAGTTCTAAACTCTTTTTAAGGGAATAAAACATTATAAGGAGAAATACATAACCACTGCTGGGGTTTGCAGAAAAAAAGGAAATAAAGAAGAACTAAAGGACCCTATTTTTAATATCTTTGAAAAAAGCTTTTACCTCTGGAACAGTTCCTCAGAATTTACAGGTTGAAAAATTGGCCCATTAGAACTTGGTTTTGCAGCTAACTATTTCATTACTCCTTGGAATGACCTGATGAACTTACTGACCCCTTAAGGGTTCTTCCAACTCTGCAAGTCTATGATGTCTTTTCCAAAATAAATCCTTGATGTACCACAAAGAGCAGTTTGAAATGGCTGAGAATATTTTAAATTATACACATATATCTATATCATTCAGAATCTTTTGTTCTTAGCTAAAATGTTTCCATTCTCTGCTATGCAATTAAATTCTGTGTTTAGGAAATAAATTAGTAAATATATATATATATATATATATATATATATATATATATATATATATATATTTACCGAGAGAAAGAGAGAGAGAGAGAGAGAGAGAGAGAGAGAGAGAGAGAGAGAGAGAGAGAGAGAGCGCTATACCTGTAATCTCTGAACATGGGAATGGGAGACAGAGCCTTTTCATATTAAATGATAATAACATATTTATAAAGCAGTCATGTGCTAAATGCTTTATAATTATTATCTGATTGATCTTCACAACAACCCTGGAAGGTAGGTGTTATTCTCCTCATTTTATAAATGAGGAAATTGAGGTAAACAGAAGTTACATGATTTGCCTGTGGTCACATTGCTAGTAACTGTCTGAGGTGACTGCAGACCCATTGCTTTATACACTACACTGTCTAGCTGTGCTTTGATATTTCTTCTTTGGGCAAGCTTGTTAATTGTAACTTTTTAAAATTCTGAATTAACACCCCCACCCAAAAGAGCATTTTCCTACACATAGCAGAAAACAAAATAAGGATTAAATTTGAAATTGCAGATTTCACATAACTTATTTTTATAAAATATATGATAAATTCTACTTACTGAATGTTACTTACAAAAATGTTCTGCCTGTCTGTGCTTTTTAATGAACTTCCTTATATTCTCTTCTGTGCATTTTTATAATATAATGGGCTTTAAAAAAAAACATGATTATTACCTTAACTTTTCTTTCAATTAAAAACCAAGAGAAAAAGATTAGAAAAAATCTCATCAAAAGCAAGTGAAGTCAAGCAAAATGAAACCACATTAGTGGTCCTATTCAAGAATATTTTCTCTCTGTATTTTGTATCAGTTACCAAATCTCCATCATGGAGTAACATGCTTCAATTTGAATGTCTGGAGATATGGGTCTTTGTTACTTTGGTGAGAGTTATTAAGTCTTTCAAAAGTAATCTTCTTCACAATTTTATTCTTATATTAAGTGTTCTGGTTCTGCTTACTTCACCCTACATCAGTTCATATTACCCATGATCTTATAAAATTGTCTCCTTTGTCCTTATGGCCCAATAACATTCCCTTATGCTCAGATACCACAATTTATTCAGATATTCTTCAACTGTCTAAGAGGCAAACTAAGGCACTCTTTTAGGTTTCAATTCTTTAACTTTCTTTTTTTGTCCTCTTTTTAATTCTACCTTCAGAATTAGGAAGCTTGATTTCATTTCAACTTCCAAGTATTTTGTTCCCTTTAACTCTATAGCTCTCATATGTTTCCCTGTTAAACTTACAGTATTTCAACACCAAATAATGCTTATCTGTTCAACTTCTTTTATCCATTTCAAATGAGTGAAATTCACTTGACACCCATTTTTTCTAAGCTTTCCTCCGTATTTGTATACTCTTCCACCTCAATTATGAGAAATCATGTTTCTCTGTGAGGTGGTATGGCAGATATAGAACTAAAAACATAAGTCTAAAACATCCAGATATTTTTCAGACAAATTGATATTTAACCATGTCTCTTTGACTTTGTATTTATGAAGTTGATTTTTTGGATCTCATTATAAAATTTTACATTTAACCCTATTGAATTTATTAGATGAATAAAAACCTTTTTGAATCTTGATTTAGTAATTCAATTAGTTTTAGCTATTCCTTCCAGATTTCTTTCATTTAAAATTACATATGATAAAGTGATAAAGTGATAAAACTGAGATTCATCTAATAATCTGCTGAAGCCTATTTTCCTTCCATTCTATAATTATAATTAAGAGTTTTTCTACTTTGTTTCTTCTAATTCCACAAGCATGAATTATTAAACATTATTAAAATAATTAATAATTAAAAAAATTAAAAAAAAATTAAAATAATTCTATCTTTATAAATCAGATAATTCCTTAAAATTGACATTCTTCCAGTTTAATATAGTGAATTTTAAAAATCATTCCTCATATATATATATACACATACACATATGTATGCATATAAAGATATGACATTTATTAAAATAAATTTGAGCAAAAAAAATGAAGGAACCACTACAATTATCCAAATGCCTAGTTAAAATTCATCAAGCAAATTGTCAAGGTTTGGGTCAAGTTATTCCAGGTAAAAACAAAAACAAAAACTGTAATATGTTAGGAAAGAATTTGTGTTTCTGTAGTCCACCCATTGGAACAATGCAGACATAGCTTAACTATGTCAATCATATGGTGATATAACTCATGGAAAGTTACAGTGAAAATAACTTTTCCTCTCTGCAGTAGCCCAGTTGTTGCAATGCATAGAGAACTGGGCTGAGTTGGCAATAATAGCCTAGGTCTGCTGATTCAGTATATTTTTCTCATAACTTACCTACTTCCTCACAGGTACCTTGCAGTATCTTCAGACAAATTTGTTCATTAGAATTTTTCTTCTATCATAACTTCTACTCTTGCCTTTAAGGCTTCTCTTGAGTTGAACTATATGCTTGGAGTACTCTTTTCATCATATATTTCTTATTTCAAAGACTCCAAAAGAGAAAAAAATGCTTCTTATCCTTTTTTTTTTTCCTCCTACTCCACAAAACCTTAAAAGGCCTTTTTTAAAAGGAAAATTTCTTCTCTGCCTCCAATTCCATCACTCTAAATCTATATGCCCTAACTTTATCAACTTGCAGTTGAATAAAATGTAGTCAATCTCATGTATTTGTGTATTTATGAAATGTTTATTGTTAATCATTTTAATAGCTTTTTAATTTTTATCAGCCTGACTAATATTAAGGGATTTGTTATCCTGTGCAAACCTTAATTATTCCCTAATAAAGAGCAAGTCCAGGTATAGGAACATACTGAAGAGAATTTGACTCATAAACTGGAAACCTGATTTACTCTAATCCAATATTCATCACCAGATCCTACATATTTCCAGTCTGTACACATGAAATGTTGGGGAATGCTTAATGCCAGATCTTTCTTTATTAACTAATGAATGAAAGAACCGAATATTATACAATCTGAAATTACTTCTACAAAAGAAACCAGAAAATAAATAAAAAGTGCAGGTAAAGGAAAGGATGGCTGACATATTCTCCTGGGAGAAGTATAATTAAAAGTCAACATATTTGGTTTCTTGTTAATGAACAACAATCTTAAAGATAGCAAGTAACATAATACCATGGTGCACTTAGTCACCTTGCTTGTAGTTCTCATCATGAGTAAATAGAAATATCACCGTAAAAAATTGGAAATCATTTGCCCCATATCTCTTGCAGAAGATGAAAAAGCACAGGGATTCAATGATGAACTTGATAAGATTTTCCAATCTAAGTCAATGAAGACATTGATACTCAGTGACTTCAATGCAAAGCTAGGCACAGAGCACCCCCTCCCCCCAAAAAATATGTTGAATAAAGAAGGAATAAAGATAGAGGACAAGAAGGAGGGAAAGAAGGAGGGGAAAAGATAGGAAGGTAGGAAGGGAAGGAAAAGAAGAAGGGAGGGAGGAAGAGAGGGAGAAAGTAGAATCACTGAAACATTTTTAAAAGACAGAAAATTAGCAGGAATTTCAGAAGGGGACACAAACAAGCAGGATACTTTTGTTAGTGTCATGTTAGATTTACCATATGTTTTTTTAAAAAGTGATAGAAATAGACATGAATAGATGGAAATAGATAAAAACAGACACAAGTAAAAATAGACATTTTCAACGAAAATATAGTTTAGGTTCAAAAAATAAAAAAAAGCAAAAGAACTGAAATATCAAGGGTATAGTGGAAAAGTATTGCACTTGGTCATAGAACTGCAGTTCAAATCCTGCCAATTTATTACCTTTTCAAATAGGAAAATCACAACTTTGTGGGGATTTGATTTCATCTCTGAAAAGAGAAGCTTGAATTACATGTCCTCTAATTTCCAACTATAGATTTACATTCCTAGAAATCATCTAGTCCAACCATATCATTTAGAGATAAGGCAATCATATCATTTAGAAATAAGGTAATTGATGCCCACAAAAGTAATTGTGTCACCCAAGATCTCATAGCTAGCTTATAGCAGAACCATGATTAGAGTCAGAAAACTTATCATGCAAATTTTTGTTGAATTGAATTAAATGTAACATTTTCTAAACTATGATCATAGTAACATAGGAAGTGTCTTATCTAGCTTCACAGTTCCCTAAGTGGAGAGTAAATGTTGAATGAATAAATCAATGAATTTATAAATGAATCAAGAGAATCATAGTGAAGAAGGTATAAAAGTCTACATTTGTGCATCTAAATTTGCATATAATATGTTTGGGAGTAAAGGAGATATTTGTGTGTATATATATACATATATATATATGTATATATATACACAAACAGCACAATGTAGCTGTTTGAAAAAGTCATGAGAAAAAAGTGAGCAAGAGGAAATAATACATATGATGTTTGCAATTAGTTGTAAGTATAGGACTGATTCATGAGATATTTCAGTAACTATCTTAGATCTGAATATAAGTTTATGTCAGGAAAATTTGGACCATGAAGATGATCTGATAATAAACAAGGCAATAGTCCTGTGTGGAGAAAGCTTTACACAGTATTCATACTATTAATATCTTAAAACTTAAGGATTTTAGAACGTGCCATACAGATATTTAAACAATATTTTGGTGTTCACAAAAAAGGCTTTGCACAATACCTTGCAACAGAGTAGATACTTAATAAACATTTATTCAGTTGAATTAAATTATTTTTAAAATTCACCAAATAAAGATCTGTGACATCTTCAATTGTACTATTTGCGGCTATTTCTAATTATATCACATTCTCAATGTATAAATCCAGTAGCTATTTAATAAATAAGAGAGGATCATTGAATAATGGATCTTGAACAGGAAAGTAATTGCAGATGCTATCAAAACCAACTTGTTCATTTTACAAAAGAGGAAATTGGGACTCACAGTGGTTAAGGGATTTGTCTGAAATCACACAGGTAGTAAGCATTAGGGAAATGGTGAAAAGGGAGAATGAGAGATTGAGGTGAAATAAAGAAAGGTGAAAAAGGAGTAAAACAAAACTAAACTAAACTGAACTAAAAAATCACTTCCGATATGCAAAGATATCTGAACACACACACACTCATACACACAAACACACACACATACACATATACACGCATATATATTTACACATTCTGGGAACCCTCCTGAGAAAAAGGATAGGATTTAATGATTATGATCATTCTATACAATGGCTTAAGTTTGTACTTATATAATAGTAAAATACTTATATTTGAAAGCACAAAACCAGGATAATATAATCATGCCTATTCTTCAAAGCTTAACTCAAAAGGCCACTTCTTTCATTAAGCGTTTCCTGATACCCTCTGGAACATAAACTCCCTTCCTCCTCTGAAACCCTATCATACTTTATTTAGTACCTATCATGTTTTATTTATGTGACTCTATTTCTCACTCTAGTTTTTGTGGATGTATCTTATCTCCCTTATTCCCATATATATTGTATGCAAATTTAGATGTGCAAATTTAGAGACTTTTACCTCAAGTATTCACATGGACCATTTGTGCTCTACCTGGGGTAGAATATTCCAAACTTTTATCAGCCATAGTTGGATGTAATGTAACTTGGCATTATGATGTCATTTTGGTCCTTTTTTGAGAACAAAAGACAAGCATCAATATATTGTAAGTTATCTAAACGCTGACTGTGCCATATTTTGCTTTCTATCTCCTACAAAATCTAGTCACAGTACCTTTCACAGAGAAGGTGCCCAAAAATGTATATGGAAAAATGAATTAATAGGTCTATAAACCTCTATGATCTCAGTTTCCTCATCTGTAAAATGAAAGAATGAGATTACATGATTTCTAACTTCCCTTACA
Source organism: Antechinus flavipes (assembly GCF_016432865.1). Taxonomy (NCBI): domain Eukaryota; kingdom Metazoa; phylum Chordata; class Mammalia; order Dasyuromorphia; family Dasyuridae; genus Antechinus; species Antechinus flavipes. The sequence goes on from NC_067398.1 coordinate 176,273,096, forward strand.
GCCCTAAGATTCTATGCGTCTTTGCATTATATATATATATATATATATATATATATATATATATATATATATATATATATATATACACACACATATATATCAATAAAAATTTAAAAGCTAGGCTTGGTTGGGATAAACAAGAACTGACTGTAATGTACATTTAAGTCTTTTGTAGATAGAGTCAGTGAAAGAATAGAAACTGAAACTGAAATGCAAATAATAAGTATTCTTACACTTCAGAAGAAAACTAGAAAGGCCTAGTTTCAAGGTCAGTTAGTCACCCAGTTGGTGACAGAGAAAAGTCATCCAAGGTTCACCAGTATAATGCTTCTCTTATAAACCCATCATGGTTTTACATTATAGGTTTCAACTAGTATCTTCCTTTATCGGGAATATAAAGGATTTTGTTTTGTTTTTAAAGGGAGGGAGGAAAAAGAGAAATTGGTTTTATTTTAAAGGTTTTGTTCAAAAAGGCAACTACTACAATGCAAAGAAGAGTGGATTTAAAATCAGAAGACTGAATCCAAATTCTGATTCTGCAACTTCATACAATATGACTTTGGACAAGGGCCAATTTCTTTCCTTGAAAATGGGAGTGGAGTGGATAATAGTCAAAGATGACCTGTGAAGTCATTGCCAGTTCTAAATCTAAAGATATTTTTGAGATTTTTATTTTTTCCTTATATCCAAAAATAAAGCCATAATAATAAATCTAAGTGAAATACTTTTTAATAAGCAATAATGAATATTTGTTCATGTAAGTTAGAAGCCAGATAACCTGATAGATATATGGTAAATCTTTCCCATTAATATACTTTTATCCTAAATGTAACTCCGGCCAGTATAGCAAACAAAATTATTCTACAAAAGTTTTGTTGGAGATAGTAAGAAGAAATTGAGGATTTTGCTTTCATTTTTTTTTTGTTCTTGGATATTAGATTGCATTTACAATATTGTTGACAGAGTACTATCTCCATGGACAAAGTTTACTCAATCAGTGGACAGAAATTTAGGTGACTTCAGTACTAGTTCCAGGTCTACTATTAATTAATTGTGTGAGTCTACATAAGCCATTTAATTGCAATGAATATCATTTAAAATGAAGCAATAAATCTAAGGTATTTGTAGGGCTCCTTAAATCTTTAAAAGAGAGTTTTATGATTAAGCTATGTAAAGCTAATGTAGGTCTCATGGTGTAATGGATCAAAAAAAAAAAAACTATGATCAAACCTAAGAAAAATTGAGCTCAAATTTTATCCCTGATGCACACTGACTTAGTAACCCTTTAAGACATTAAAACTCTAAGGGCACCAATACAGCAATAATTTTATAATTATAATTTCCCAAAAAATTGTGGACGGGCTTTGAGGAAAGGAGTTTACTCACCTGAAAGTTTCCTATACCATGGAAACCACAAGCTGGGGTTTTATTCCTAGAGCCAATCTTATTTTTCATTTCAATGTTACCTCTGCAAATTCAACTTTAAAAATCTTGCTTCAGCAACAGATTAGTTCAAGTATTTATTTGACATTTTTAAATAAATGATAGGACATAGAAATAAAAATCTTCCAAACAATAAGACCCCAGAAAATAGTTAATTTTTTGCATATAAATACTGTTGATTGTCAAGAAAAACCTGGCTGTTTGTTTTTGGAAAGGTGGTTGGAGTCAGAGGAGAAGACAGACAGACACACAGGCAGAGTGGGGATTCTTGTCAGAAATACATTTATCACATAGAGTATCATTACTCAGTGCAGTAGTAGAAGGAAGGAAGAAAAATTGCACTTGTTAAGTACCTACTATGGGCTGAGTATTGTGATAAGTACTTTACAAATATTTCATTTGACTTTTACAACAATCTTGGGAATTAGATGCTGCTATTAACCCAGTTTTATAGTTGAAGAAAATGAAAGACAAAATTTAGTGACTTTCCCAGAATTAACTGAGGCCACATTTGAATTAAAGGCTTTCTGACTCCAGGGTCAGCATTCTATTCACTATGCAACCTAGTTGGGGACTGGAATACAGGGGACAGAGAGATTAGTAACCCAAAGGAAGTGGTCTTCTATCACTTTATGGGAATAGAAAAAAAAGATTCAGATAACCTCACATTAAATGAAGGATATTTTACTCTATATTTCTTTGCTCATTGTGGTTAAGTTTAAGCATTCTATGGAGAAAAAAATGAATCATTATTAATAACAAAAATCATGACAGAGTAGAAATAGTCCAAACTACTGATAGTAAATTGCAGATAAATCAGGTAAAGGATTTCCCAATATGCAGTCAGAATTTGTAATCAATAGCCAGAAAGTTCTTTAAATATGTAAGAGTATATTGTGAAAGTGGCAGAGCATGGTTTGTTGGGTCTAAGAAATGGGAGAGTGGGATGGAGGGAACCTAGTGCTTTTTAATAAGAGTAACACATAGGTGTCATACCTACTAAAATAGTGTTTTTTAGAGAAAGTAATTCACATTGGGACTTTTTCTTTTTTAACTGTTTCTCTATATTATAGAGTATAGAGTAGAGTCTTCTGAATGGAAGAGAAGTAAGGATTGATTGGAGAATGATATTAACATAAGTGGTAGTATTTATAAAACCAATACTACTTTATAAAACTTAATTTTATGCTTCAATTTTTATAGGAGGACAATTGGGGACACTGATGTAAGCAAAACAATTTGCTACAGAATAAACCTGGAATATTGCTCATTTAAACTGTGACCATGAGTTAACTGAGGCATTGATCATTTATGTTATGAAAAATATGCAAATATCCTAAGAACAATCTGTTTTTTTCCAAAAAGGAATTTCTTAATCTCTTCTAGATAGTGAATTTTAATACCCTAATTTTGAAGGTGAGGGATCTGAAATTACATGATCAAAATCACATAGAATCTCATCATTCTCAATCTAAGGGGCTTTTGCCACAGTTTTTTGCCACAGTTTGCCATCCCAGCCCTCTTTTCTTAAGACTGGATGCACAACTTTTACAGTGACAAATATTAAAACCAAGAAGAGGTTATAGGATCTGATTCAGTGAACAGCATTTCATAACTGAGATCTCTGGGCTCCATTAAAGAAAAACCATGTGTTCCTTACAGTCTCAGCAAAAGAAATGTCTACCATTGGAAAAGGACAAGAGGGAACAAAAAGTAGTTTCCTCTCATCTCATCCTAGATATGGGTTTGGTGGGCTTCAAAACTTCCTATCTTAAGTAGAATGATAAAAAGAAAATACAAAATTCTGTCTGTTATGCTGGGTTAAGTGAAAGAAATGCTAAAAATCAACAGGTTGGGTTGTAAATGACTCTGTTAGCTTACATTTCAGGATGATCATTACTGTCCTTTTCCATTTGGTAGACTTTATTTTTTTTCCTAGTATACAACACAAATTGCATTTCTCTATCACTAATATATAAGCCTGTATTTTCTTGTCAAGAGAATTTTGTGTATCATCATCAATAATTTCAAAGTAATATAGAGATCAGGTTTTGTTTTCCAACTCATTCTTTAGTTTTCTGCTAAACACAAAATAGGGAAAAGTGAGATTTCAAGTCAATTGGATAGATATTCATTAAGTACTTCACCAAGTACAAAGTACTGTGCTAGGTCCAAAAGATACAATAAATAAAAATGAGTCAGTCTCCAACCTCAAGAAGCTTACATTCTGCCAGACTAAGTAGGTTTATATTTTATCAAGCCAACTCTTCTATAGTCTTAACTCCTCTCTACTTGAGAGGGATTCTCATGCTTCTAAATGAAATGTGTGACAAGAGTTGAATGAATTTATTTTAAGGTTTTAGTGACATAATTATGGAATTTTGTTGATTTAGTCTTCAGATCATTCCTATTAAGCAGAAGACTATTTTAAGATACTGTTGAAAAAGTAGGTCCTAATTTGCTGGGTAAGCATGAGCTGCTACTTGGATTAAACTCAACATTTCTCAATAGCTGGATGTGTGGAATGGTAGCTGGAAAAGGAATTGTGACCAAAGAAAAGAAATTATTCAGTCTGTTCTTTGAGGCTAATAGGCGATGTTGGAATTATGCCAGTCAGTAAGTAGTCCAAAAAAGGGTCCTGATACTTCTCATGATGGGTGGTAATACCACATAAAAGAGGGGTCCTAGTTCAAACAGCTGAATTCCAACACTAGAAGCAAGCAGAGTTTATGCAAATATGTGCCAAAGGTAGCAAACCTCTGTACTCAATTTCATTTGCCCTTTTCAGAAATGTTTCTATCCTTAGGAAAGAGAATTTGAACAAATGAGTAAGTAGAAACCACCTAGCTGACTAGAAGGACAGATAAAAAGGACAATAAGAATAAAGCTTCTCACTAGTCCTGTTTTTCACGAGTTAGACTTTATTATTTCAAACAAATAAATACCTTTGAGCTGTTTGGTAAAGAATCCTATTGCTCCTGCTTAAAATTTTTTTAATTAATGCATCATTCTAGAAAGGCCCCTGACACTCAAAAAGTTTTTCCACATGTTGTTTTAGACAATTTGAATTTCTCCAAAAAATTAAGTTGAAAAAGAGGTAAAATTTAACATTAAGGCATATATAAATTGTTTCCATTATTACTATGGAAACCAGAATGAGAAAATTGGATTTTATTCTTTTAAAAGTTTTTTTAAAGCACTTAATATTGTTGTGGCTACTTAGAAGTGCAGGAATAGACAGAGTAAATCTCCATGAAGATTTAGACTATGTTATGTAATTATTAGAATACTGACAGACATTATTTTGGTGAATTTTGTTTGGAGTTTTTGGATGTTGCTTGTAAATCAATCAACAAATATTTATTGAGTGCCATCTAACCACTTTGTTTAAAATCAAGTTTAATTTCAATCAGATTTTATAGTCACTGGAAACAAAAGTATGGTGACGGTAGAAAAGTCATTTAAATCCACCTTAGATATGAGGATTTATTTCATGTTTGTGTGTGTACATATATAGATATAGCTATATTTGTATATTTATAGCTATGTAGATATTATGTATATTATAGATTGCTTTATGAGGTAGTTTGATCTGACTTTCATAAAGATGTTTTCTTTTTTTAAGGAAGAAAATTCTCTTTTGATTATCTTACAATTCATTATACAACATCTTCTTATAAATATATAGAATTAGATATTTAAGGGTGGGTTTGAAACCCAAACCACAAATTTTAACTTACATATTTTAACTGATATCTCAACTAGGTGAGAACAAATCTCTATCAATCAAACACTTTACACTAAAAATGAAAAGCCTTTGAAAGCCATTGTTTGAAGTGAAATGATACCAAGCAGAAAGTCTGTTCCAGTTCTTTGAGGGATATCATCATACTTTCTGATATCAACAGATAGATATTGAGTTAGCTGTTATCAGGAAGTAACAAGCAGTGTTCCAGCATACTCCTAAGGAAAAATTACCAGGAGATAAAAGGAGAAAAGAAGGGTGTGTGTGGAGTGAGAAAGAGAGGTTTGACTGTAGCCTGAATATAGCTTTATTCCCTTCCTTCCCACCCCCCAAACTCATATTCAAACATTGGAGGACTTTGCAAGCTTTAATGGGTTTTGAGAATCTTGATGTACCATTTACTCATCAGGATCCAAGCAATATCCCTTCCTGCCTATCTCTTCCCAGCAATAGATACATCAGGAGCCAGAATCTCTTACAACCTTTCAGAGGAACTTGAAAAATAGTTGTAGCTTTACTCTGGGATGGAAGACTTATCTGTCAGAATAGAACTTGCTATAAGAATCCTCAAAGCACGTATGGGCTTAATTTAAACTATCTTTGGTTAATTGATTGAGATGTATTCTCATTTAATAGAATAGTCACAGCTAAAATGTATGGATTAGCTTTCAATCTCACCGTTAAATATCTATATTTGTCTATATGTGTAAAATATTAATTGCTAGTTGATATATTAACATATGTCTACAAGTTTATATTATTTCTATTTTTACATACATATATGTATCTATATTTGTTATTGAATCATTTCAATTATATTTGATGCTTTGTGAACTCATTTGGGGTTTTTTTGACAGAGATACTGAAGTGCTTTGCCATTTCCTTATGAGAAAACTGAGACCAACAGGGTTAAGTAACTTACTTAGAGTCACACAGTTAGCAACTGAGGCAGGATTTGAATTATGAAGATGTGTCTTTCTGACTCCAAGCCCAGTGCTCTATCTACTCTTTATATACATACACTTAAACTTTACTTATATGAGTACACAGTCTAGATTCCATGGGCTCTACTCCATCAAAATAAAAATGAAAGAAATAGTTTATAATGAAAGAACATACTTGGAGAGAGATAAAAAGAAATCAAAAGGTACACGAGTGCATGATGAAAGTTGCATTTTCAATGGAGAAAATATATATGGCATAGATTGGCTCTCTTTGAGCAAGATAATTCAAAGAAATCTGTGGTAATCATTTGTATAACTCAAAGATCCTATTTTTATTTGAATTATCCAGGTAATTTAATCACCTGTAAGGGCTAAATCAGAAGAGTAGGTCATCTTTGTGTTGTCAGATCTGTCATGGAACCTTACATCATGTGGCTAATTGACCAGTCAGGCAAATAGAGAATGGTGCAAAGGAACATCTCAAGTTGAAGAGGTGAGTTTTGGTGCATAACCACTGTTAAAGTGAACTCCAGGCAGCATGAATGTCAAAATAGTATCTAATAGGAAAAAGTAATGTCCATAGTCTGATGACTTCATAGCCAAAATGGAGTCTTCAGTTTTAATTTTCAGTGGAATTTGGTGAACAAATGACTAGATACCCACCAAACCTTGGTACTAATGAAAAATACATTGCATTCTGAGAAAATCAATATATAGTTTGCCTGAGGGTTTCCCAAAGGAAACATTCAGTTATTGAGGTTTAAAATACGTTAGCCCCAGAATAATAAAATTCTTGAATTGCCAGCGTTTGCAAGAACAGCAAAGGGGTTAAAGACATTTTATATTTTATCAAAGCTCTAAAACTGCTGTGCAGAGTTTTTATGCATTTCATATTTTCTTCTTGCTACTTCTTCATGCAGAAGCTCCCATCAATTCCTTAGAGCATTACTGCACTGTTTAGACCTTCTTAATTTGCTCTTCAAGTAAAACATGCTTATTCCCACTTCTATGTAGCCACCACAGGTTCACATTGTCACTGAAGATTGGGCTGGGGGAGTTGGGAACATGCATTGAAAAATGGAAAATTCTCATGGCTCCACAGCATCATATTGAGTCCCCAAACTATTATTTATTTCATTTGAAAAATGAGTGCTTCATTAGTGAAGATACATCACTTAAAGCATCTTCAACAGACTGTAATTTTTATGTTAGGGTTCTTTTACTTTAAAATGATGTGAGAAAAAATGGGGATCCTATCATTTAAAAAGAGAGAAATAAAAATTTAAAGAAACAGATTACAAAGGTAAAAGATAGGTCTCTACAGCACAGAAATGAAGTATAAAAAAACCCTGAATTCAAATCTGACTTCAGATGTTTATAACTGTGTAATGCTGGGCAAGTTACTTAATCTCTATTTGCTTAAGTTTCCTTATCTATAAAATGAGGATAATAACAACAAATGTCTTCCAGGATTTTTGTGAAGAAAAAAATGAGATAACATTTGCAAAATGCTTTGCAAACCTTAAGATGCTACACAAATATTAGTTATTATTAATGTTAACAAATTCTCTTATATATTTGAATTAAATAAAAAAGTAAATTATAATTCAAATAATTTCTTAATTTGGACTTCTGCCCGCCAAAATTTATTAGTTTACTTTTTATTGGGTCAACCTGACCTGGCAATCCTGCAGAAGATAAGCACCATCATCTTACGTAACTAAATATGTTCTATGTAATAAAACTCTGAGAAGACAAGAAGATGACTTAGAATATTATCACTTGGAAGAGGAAAAAGATCTTTTTACAGAAAAAATTATGCAAATAACATTGCCTTAGTAGAATGAATATTCTTTTGGCAAAGATTTTTAGTTGGCCACTTATTTTTAACCTAAATGAATTTCTAAAAATACATTTAGTCACATCTATATGAAAACACACTTAAAATTAATACCCAGTACTTCATTTTGGCTTTCGTTCAAAAGCAATGTGATCTTCATAAGGTGTTTAATTGTTATTGTTGTTTTTCTTCCTTCATTTATGAAGAAAACCAATGTTGGAGTAAAGGTATAATGTGTTCAACTGTGGCTGATATTCCATTACTGAGTTCAGAAGGCGCTACCATGGATTGGTCACAAGTAGTCCATTAGGTCATTTAGAATGTAAGTGACTCTGGATTTGCATAGTTCATGTTTCCTTTGTACCTCTATGATTCTGCTTTGTTCATGGAGCACAGCACCTTCCTTGATTCAGGCATGTCATGCTTGATGGTCCTATCCTAGTGTTTCTCATGTCTCACATCCAATATTAAAGTTCGTTCAGAGAGATCCTGAGAATATCCTTATACTGCTTCTTCTGCCCACCATGTTGGGAGATACATAATATGTACATATTACATGTATATGTATATATAAATATGTGTACACATATACACATATATATGTTTGTGGATGTCTATATGTGTATATACAATACACATATGATGTTTTAAGACAGCCTTGAACTCTACTATAGCCTAACATCTTTCTAGATATCTATAGTATTACAGGATTATTTTCAGAGAAATTATAGAGAATAACTCTATCGAGACCAAATTCCCAGCAAACTTTACCACAAATTAGTTGAGATATTCTGAATCTCAGAATGTGCAGTATCCTGAAATTCAGGGAAATTCCATGAGAATGTCAATCACCCATTGGTAAATTCCACTAATAAATTTTCTACAGAAATTATGAAAATTAAGCTCTCTAGTAGAGTAACCATATGTTGCAACTTTGTAGTATGGTTCTGATTTTAACAAAAGTGTACTTTTAATGAAGCTTTATAAAAGATAAATATATATACATGCATATCATATATGTCTGATATAGTATACACACACAAATGCAGAGAAATTCTCTGTCAAAAAGCATGTTCCTGGGACTGGTCTCTCAGTGGCCAGTTCCTTGCTACATAAATAAAAATGATAATGTTATTCACAATAGCATGTGATTCTAAATCTTATAATATAAAATAGACACTACAACAATCTTATTAAAGGCTTACAAATATTGTCCTGTTTTAGATAAACATAGATAATTATGTCAACCCACATGGAATTAATAAATATTCATATTTTTAAACATTGTCAACAATCACTTAGAACATTGTTATCTATTTCTTTAGTGTGTAAAACTAGAGTTAATCATTTTATTGGGATTTCTGAAACTGCAAGCTAGAAACAAAATATGTATACATGATGACCTCAACAAGATACAATCAATCACCTGATAAGACCCAGCTTCATCAGCTCTTTCTTGAGCATCATGATGGGGTTAAGTAATTTTTCCTTCTTTTGCTTTGAGAATAAAAAGCATATTTGTCAAACATTTTTAAATTATTCTTAATAAATGTTTTCCCTTATCAGACAAATGATTGTCTTGTTTTTTAGATATTGGAAACTAGTCGACGATTAACCAGAATACTTGACTATTTGGACAACTACCCAGATTAGCAGAGCAGCCATTGTATCTCAAGTTAATTTTTATCAGAATTAAAAACAAGCTAAGAATTATTTTTACAATGTATGAACACATTCTAATTTGGAGGGGTAGTATCTATAGAGCCTAAAGAACATGGGTTTTTTTTTTCCTATTTCTAAGAAAAATTCATTTAAATACAACTACAATGTAGTTCAAAAGTGGCCCATTTATAGTGGGTTTCAGTACTCTTTTCCCACTTCCTCAGTTGCTACTTGCTTTGGTACAACAGTTACATTACTTAATAGGACTTATAATTAAAGTGGCACTGATAAAAATTATTTTAATAGGCAGAATCCTTTACTGTGTCATCAGTTTTCTTTTACAATTTCAACACATTTAAAAATAGAGAAATAACCTGTGTCAGGATGATTTGGGTTCAAGTAGCCACTGACATGTATTATGGGCAAATCACAAATTCTCAGTGTTCCCAGGCAACTTTCTAAAACAACAAATTGCAGAGGAGGTGCTTGATCTACATGGTAGAAGAATTTTCCTTATTTGGGGGTACTTGAACCAATAACACCACAGGTCTAAACCAAAAATAAAATAAAATAAAATGTCATTAAAAATTAATTTTTCCTGAAAAAAAAAGCTTTAAAAATGCCATCCAATATCCAGTGGGCTCTATTTCATATTTCATTCATATAATTCCTCATGAACTTCTAGAAACAAATAGAAATGTACATTATTTTCAGAGGCACAACTTTTATTCATAATGGTTTTATTTTCTTTCCTTGGTACATCTGATATTTCAAAATCAATGAATAATAGGATTTCTTTTATGGAGAAACAAGTGTCTCATAAAACCCATCAATTTAATTTTGTAACCATCTTATTTTCAGAAAATCTTGAAATTCTAGACACTGTTTTGAATTTTAAAATATAATACCCAAGAAAGATATTAATTCCTGAATGCCCAAAGCCATGTCTCTCAAAGATGAACCTATTTGTCTTTGACCATGTTCATCTCTACAAGACAAGTAAGAAGGTTGTTTGGGGAGTTAATACTTTTCCCCCTCAGGTTTTAATTTTTCTGCACTCTAAATTATTTTCTTTTTAGATATCCTATAGATGTTAAATTCAGGTATTTTTGCTATTGAGTTGTTTTTCAATCACGTCGAACTGTTTGTGACCCCGCTTGGGATTTTCTTGGCATAGATATTAGAGTGTCTTGCCATTTCTTTCTCCAGTTCTTTTTACAGATGAAGAAACTGAGGCAAACAGAGTTAACTGATTTTCCCAGGGTCACACAGATAGTATCTCAGACAAGATCTAAACTCAGGAAGGTGAGTCTTCTTGACTCCAGGTCTAGCACTCTATCCAGTGAGTCACCTAATTACCCAGAATTTAAACACAGACACAAGCAAACATTTACATTCACTAATCATTATTGTGACAGTGTTTTGGGCATGGTTTTCACATATTTTCTAATTATCAAATATGACATAATAACAAAATGTCTTTCTATAAAATTTTGAAATAAGCATTTGAAGTTAATTCTCAAAAAGTTTAAATGTTATATTATTTTTAAAATATTACACTTACTACAAGCCAAAAATAATAAATTATACCAGGAAAGAAATATTAAAATTCTCAGGCAGACAAAACTGAGAGAGAAAAAAACATTTCCATCCAAAAATGCACTCACTGAAGTCAGGGGCTCTCTTACTTATTTACTACTGAAGTCCCTGGTCAGAACACTGAATTCAGAATAACTCTGTGGGTGAAGTTCTCAGTCTACTTATTTAAGAAAAAATAATGGCAGATTTCTTCTGATCTTGCAGTGCCTTATCATTTTTGCCCCAGCAACATTTTTCTAGTCTCTAAAATACTCAGTGGAATACAGAATAAGGTTAAAGGCAACATTTTGTCTTTGAGGCCTTCCTTAGGCAGGAGAAGAAATAGAAAAATGTTAGTTTTTTAGATCGTGGCCTGAAGAAGGCCTAACAGCCAAAACATCACCTTTAACTTGGTTTCTGTTTCTCAGTAGTTTGTTAGCAACTACTCCTTTCTTCTTTAGTAGAAAAACTGATATGGCATATATACTATCCCTATTTTCAACACTCTAGCTCTTAGAGGGACTCATTAGAAAATCTCATAACATTACTAACCCTCCTTTTCTCTCTCTCTTGATATAGCAGAAAAATGAATCCTTAGTCAAACTGTAATGGAGACAACCCAATTTGCTACTTTATAACTGTCTGAAATTTAAAGCTTACCTTTAGGATGTATATATTTTCAAACCTTTAACTAACTAAAAAAGAGCACCCTTTTCCCCCTTAAACTAAAAGACTTAATCATTATGATGTAGGCGCTCATTAATCCAAGGTGTAGCAGTACATTAACCCTGGGACTGTCACAAAGGGCACTGCCAAATTACGGTTGGTATAGAGTTCAGACTTTATCATCTTAACACTGACTCTCTGTTTCCTATTACCCACAGTCCAAAATAAGAATGAATATGAGGTTCAAAACTCAGACACAAGAGAATGTAGTGAATATACAGAAACAATGATTCCAGATTTATAGACCTTTATATATTTTCTTCTTTTGTTCTGTCTATATCTATACTTATGAGGCAGGTTGAAAATAGTTTAAGTGAAAAATAATTTAATAGCTCAGGGGTCTTTCAGATACAAAATATCAAATGCAAGTCCTGAATGAATCTACTTACTCTATTCTATTTGTGTTTGGGGGAACTATTCTCTCCACAATAAACAAAAAAATTCAACCACATTAACAGTTTTATCAGTTTGACCATTCGTTGCTTTGCTCTAGGTTCCCATGCCTTCTATTTGACAGATGAATAGAATATAGTTATGAGAGTAATATAAGTAGAACATAAACTGATCATACATGTATGGTATATTATATATACACAAACACATGTATTACATTTGTATATATACATGAGTATTGTGTGTATATGTGTGTGTGTACATATAAATAAGTTAGGAGACCAAATTTAAGTACAGTAACTAAATAGATGATAGATAGATATAGTTATTATACTTAAACTTGGTCTCCAAATCTTTCCCCTAGATACCACAATATCCTCAGAGTCCAGGAGAGCAAGATCATCATATCAAACACTTTCAATGTGTAGAAAGCTGTGTTCTACGGCCAAAAACTTATTCATTCAATCTTAACTTTTTTTGTAACCATCAAAAGATTTTTAACCAAGATATCCAGTATCATGTTCCTATAAGGATATATCTGTTATCTCACATCACATCCAAAAATGACCGCGTTGAAAATGAAAACATTTATACCAATCCTTCATTCACTTAACAAGTATTTACTGATCAGTGCTCTTGTACACAATTAAATGATAGAGCATGGCAATGAATTAATGTCCAAACAGTAACATTTTGTTTAGATCAAACAAAATAGCATATATAATGCACAATATTTTGCAAACCTTAAAGCGCTATACAAGGGCTAGGTGGTAGTAGTAGTAGTAGTAGTAGTAGTAGTAGTAGTAGTAGTAGTAGTAGTAGATATATGTGCACAGTACTTCCTAACTTAAAAAAAGAAATATATATGTAATATATCCATACATATCTTATTCCTCCAATCTCATAGCTTTTGATACTTCAAAAATATAAATATAAATCATGAATAATATTCATAAATATGTGTTCGTGATCCTAAATAAATCTGAAAAACAAATCTATACCATATCCTTTCTTAATTCTTGTTGCAATGGATAGAATGCTAGAATTCGAATTATTAAACTTTTCAAAATTTGCCTTTGTTTCTTATTATCTCTATGATCCTGGCCAAATCCTTTAACCTCCTTGAGATCCAGCTTACTTAATTGTAAAATTAAGAGATTAAAGTAGATAGTCTCTGAGGTGCCTTACAATTCAAAATCCTGGATGCTATGATCTGTAAGATTGAAAAATGTTCTCTATAACCCAGCTTCTTAAACAGTAGGCCATGACCCCATATGGGATCTCATAAATAAATGTAGGGAACATGAAATTATCATTATTTTCAGTAAATGTTTGATATGTATAACTATTATATACCTATATACCTGTGGTCACAGAAAAATTTCTTGGGTAAAAAGGGTAAAAGTGGAAAAAAGTTTAAAAAGCCCAATTCTATCATAGCTATTTCACAGAATTTGTTGTAAGACTTCAATGAGGTAACATATGTACTATGCTTTACAAACTCTAAAGTATTATAAATAAGAGTTATTATGATCATGTTATTAATATATTTTCAAATCAATTTGTTTTATACTGTTAATGAATATAATTTTAAATAAAATATTTTCTTCCACATCTCTTAAAACAGAAAACAATACAATAGAAATGTTTTGGTATTTAATCTTTTTAAAGAAGTCTTTTAAGTCTTATTTAATCTTCTTTTTATCATGTATATGAAAAGAAAACTAGGAAAAACTTGCTCATTTTGATTTTAATTTGCCATTATCTCTTTTTGAATTTGCAACTGTTAGAAAGAAAATGAAATTATTTATCAATTATTAATACCAAATATCATCCATATTGTGTGTATCAGCTGAGGGCAAAAGGAAGGGAAAGGCCTTTATTTTGAAAAAGGAAATATGATGATCTATAATATAATTTGCATAGAATAGCAAGTTAAAGAAAATGAAAATAACAGACTTCCAGATAGATGGCAGCCTGAATGGGAAGCAAACCACGCAGCTCCTTAATATCCATTCCAGCAGAATTTTGAATTTTACACAAGACTAAATGTCAAGAAATTCCATGAGAAAGTATAGTTAAGGGCCTCCTTTCAAACCAGAACTTCACAAAAAATCAGCTAGAACTGAAGGGCAAAAGGAAAGTAGGCCATAGTCAGTATCAGCTTACAGCAGATTCAACACAATCATGTGTTGCTGCAAAGTTCCAGGGCTGGACAAAGTCAGAGCAAAGAAATCCTCAGGATAGGCAACCTGAAAAATCCTAAAAAGTTATGGCAAAACACAAAACTAAGATAGAGACAAGTCAGGTAAGGGATTCTGAGGTCCTTAATTAATATTCAGCCTGAGACACCAAAGAGGGTCCTAAAAATCCAGTGCTTTAAATCTCAATAATCCAGGGAGGCAAACTCCAGGAAGAAGTCAGAATAAGATCCCTAGGGATCAGGAACAAGACCAAGGAGGACTGACCACTTCGGTCACAAATGCAGGAAAGAACAGGGTTCAATCCTGTCACAAAGACCTAAATAAGAAATGTATAAGGAAATATAGTGAAAGATATGAGTAATTCTAGAAGACAGCAGCATCAAATACTATTGCAAAGATTCTTCTTTTGGAAAAGTGGAAAATTTGGAAAAAATTATTATTAAAAATAACAATAATGACTGTAAATATGAAGATTCCCCTAAAAGAAGTAACCATTTCTTAATATAAACTCTAAGCAGAAAAAAAGAAAATAAACATGGATTTTCCAAAGGACTATTTAACACCTAGGAGAAATAAAGTAATAAATAAAAAAGTAGAAAAAAAATTTGAGGAAAAAATTGGAAGGAGAAGAAATAGAAGAGAAAGTGATAAACCTCAACCATGAAATAGATGCCTGAAAATAGGATCAATTAAAGAGAAATTAATGACTCCATGAAACAGCAAGAAATATTAGAACAAAATCAAGATACTGAGAAAAACATATGAAAACATAAACTACATGGTATTTTAAACACAACTGACAAAAAAAAAGTCAAGGAGAGATGAGAATCAATGAACTCCTTGAAAACTATCATTTAAAAAAATTTAAAAATCTGGGCAGTATTGTGATTTCACAACATGAATAGTTACAAATTAAAAGTGCCCAGATCTATTAGAATCTTAGAGCAAAATGAATGTAGAAAAACCCATAATTATCTTCCTAGAGAAATCCTAAAAATGAAAGTCTCAAGGACATTTTAACTAAAATTCAGAACTCCTATGTTCAAGATCTTTGCGAAGAAATTTCCCTATGAAGAATCTCTCATTTAAGAAAAAAATGCAAGGATCTAGAAAGTGGTATATAACAAACAAAAGTTATATAAGATTTGGTAGTTTCTATTTTAAATGAGAGGAGAACATGAAATATGATATTCACTAAAGCAAAAGAAATAGTCTTATAATAAAAAATAACTTACCTTTAAAATTATATGTAAAATACTACAAAGGAAAACAGGGGTCATTAATATAATGGAGACTTTTAAAACATTTTCAATGAAAAGATAAAAGCTGAATAGGAACTTTGAAATACAAGTGCAAGAATCAAGAGAAACCAGAAAATTATTTTTCTGTTAAGCTATTAGAAAGTATGGTGATATAGCACTAAATTCTAGTAAGAGAAGAAGAAGCTGTTGTACATTTAGAACCTTTATGTCTTCCAAGGGCATTAAGTTAAATAAAAAACAACCTTCCTGGAATCAGGGTCTATTCTGAGAGTTGGAAGATGAAAGACAAGGGAAGGTGAATTTTTTCCTTAGCTTGGCAGAGCAAGAAGAGGATTTTATAAACACAGAGGAAGGCATGGGAAGAATCTGCATCAGGTGAACCTCATTCTTATCTGAAAAAATAATTTGGTTTAGAAATACATGGCAACAGGCTGAGGAAGGGGAGTAGGGCAGGAAGTTTTAGTAGATTAAAGGTAGGGGAAAGAAAAACAAAGAACCAAAATTAAAGTTTGTCTTAGATAATTGATATATGATCAAACAAATTGTGTTACTTGAATGTAAGGGAATATTAGTATGCTATAAGAAGCAATAAAAAATTATTTCAGAGAATTCTGGAAGGTATGAAGTAAAACCAAATGAAGTGAGTAAAATAAGAATTCATTTGAAGATAGTAACATTCAAAGAAAAATAACTTTGAAAAACTTAAGAACTCTGATTAATGAAATGACTAACCACAATACCCATGGACTTTTTGCCATAACAAAGTGCCTATTTCTGGAGAAGTGATAGTTCCAAGTTGCAAAAAAAGACACATTTTTGACATGGCTCTAAAGTGGATTCATTTTGCTTGACTATATTTTGTTATTCTTGTTGTTATTGTTGTTACAGGGTTTTTCTTTCTCAGTTTTTAGGAGGTAGAAGTTAAAAATAATTATGTCAAAAAATAAAGGGAAGCCTTAAAATAAGCAGAAGAGAACAGAAGGAAGTTCAGGAGGAAGAACAAACAGGATTATTTTGAAAGTGATATATGGTATATATTTTTGAAAAGCAAATATGAAATGAACATTTATATTTTCATACAGAATTCTGCTTTTGTGTTCTCTGTAATGCTTTTTTTTTAGTATTTAAATTCAAAATGAAAAAAAAAATAAAAGAATCATTCACCAAAACTAATGTCTTTCTGTATCTACATAGCACAAAATGAAACTGAGATTAAAACTGTTTGTTGAATGCTTCCATCATTCCATCCCTGGTCTTTTAAGCCTAAACAGATAATTAGGTTCAAATTTCCACTTGGGAGTTTAAATTATCTGGATTGTCTGTCTTTGATTATCAAAAAGGTTGAGTCTACAGGATCCTATTGGCTAGGAAATCACTTTAATTCTAGTGAACCACAAAACCATTTATCTAGTTCCAGGTCAAATTATTTGATTATATAAATGAATAATGATAAATCAAAGCACTCATTTTTTTTTTTTTACAATCTGACTTATTTTTACACATCACTAGGTATACACAATGATAATAAACTAGTGCAATAGTACTTCCTCCTCTTGATTTGGCTCACTGTCCACAGACTTACTATGTACAGTTCTACAAAGTACAGAGTTTGACCAAATAATCATCACTGTGGATGTAGTATAATTGATAAAATATGGTCAATTTTGGGAAATTAAAGCAAAGTACCCTGATCTCATGGCAAAAGTAGAAAAGCACTGTGAGAATTTTTCTAGCATGTCTAAGAATCAAGCAGTTTGATATTTTGACAGAAACTGGACAGATAATATGTTGGCATCAATTGAATGATTATCTGTACCTTTATTACAGTAGTTAAATTACCATATAAAAACTTTTGTAAAGTTAACAAATCTTTCTATCCACTCTGGCAAAACTGGAAAAAGTGCTCATCAGTTTCATTGTGAACATATTGCATAAATATAAAATGATCAGTGAAAATAAACCAGAAATCTCTGAAAAGCTACTTTGGTAGAATTATTGTAATTAAATTTGAAAGTTAATGCTTCCTTTCACTAAAACAACCTAATTATGGTTACACTTTGTATCTTTTGGGTTGCCTCTGCTATTTATTAATATAATTTTTCATCACATTTCTCTCTTGTGATCTAAAAGCAAACTATCAACAGATATTGAATATATTATTTAATCTTATAATTCATTAACATATCTTGGTAAGAAACAGTCAAGGTTCTTTTTAGAACAGTGCTTTATTAGTATGAAACTTGGGATATTACCAATTTAAATATTATTCCAGATAGAATCAATTTAGATAGAAGACTAATTTATGATATTCTTGCATGTATTAGAAAATGTATCACTTATCAATGTAAATCAGTTTTGACTTTTCCCTCTGAATTTATAAGATCCTCTACCCAACCCTTCAATTTTTTTTATTTTTGTTGAAGGCATCATAAACCTTCCAGTGTCTCTGGTTCATAATTTCACCATAATCATCAAATCCTCACTCTCTTGTATGACATATATACAGTCAACTGCCAACTCTTGTGATTCTAATCTGCACAAAATCTCTCCATCTGCCCCCTTCTCACTAAACTAGATTCTCCTTAATTCAAATACTCATCACTTCTCACTGGGACTATTGCAGTAGCTTGTTGAGAAGTCTCCCTGCCTCCAATCTCTTACTATTACAGCCAGGACACTCTTTACACTGATATCAAAGTGATTTTTACTAAATGAAGATCTAATCTGGTTACTCCTCTATTTAATAAACTTCAGTGACTCCCTATTTAACCTTTAGGATAAAAGATATAGCTTTGTAAAGCCCTTTACAACCTAGCCTTTAACTTTACTCCTTCTCTCTCATTTTGTGATCCAAATAAAATGACTTACTCCATTCTTCATAACTAAACACCCCATCATCCAGAGCTGGAATGCTTCCTCCTCACTTCTACCTCAAAGAATCCTCTTCTTTCAAGATACAGCTGAAGCACAATCTTTCACAAGAAGTCTTTCCTAATATCCCAACAATTAGTGATTTCCTTCCTAACTGCTTCTTATCACTACTTTGTATTTATTCTCTTTATATTTTTTCAGTATTTAACATAAACTAATTTTAAGTAAAGATTGTTTCATTCATTGTATTTATATGATATATATGTATATATATATGTACATATATATGTATATATAATATAAGGACACAATATCCTTAACTTATTAAGTACTTAACAGGTATTTGTTGATAAGTTTGTTGATTCTTATCAACACTAAAAATTACTGTATACTCATGTTAAAAATATACACCCTTGACAGCTATGCTTTGTGCAACTCATTTTAAACTCATTTTTAAAACCAAAATTTTAAACACTCCACAAGTCTAAAATTATAACACAAAATGGAAAAATATTTAGATGCAAGCAAAAATTACAATGGTATTTTTAAATAAGGCAAATATTTAGATATGAACATTTGCAGGGCAATATTTATAACAACATTTCAACTTGGAATACAGTTCTAATGATAATTTAAACATTAAAATTTGGGCTTTCATGCCAGTAAATTGTATACACTTAGATATGGACAAGTCCACCTCTATATTTATCAATAATTTCTGTCAGGCCCCATGGTTAGAGAATCATCATCAAATGTTATATTTACTTGCTACCCAGTAATCTTACTAACTAAACAGTGCAAAGACTTATTCTTCCTGGCTCATGAGTATGACCATATAAATGGCAGATTATACTAGTGAAACAAGTGGACAATATATTTTAACAAATTTTATCTGTAATATGTACAACTTCTAGCTTGACTTTTATTCCAATCCCCTTCCTCTTTCCCCCCTGAATCTAACCATGCATTTACGCATTCATTAATGTATTCAACAAAAATCTCCCACCATTTTAAAAGCTGCTAATATAGGATGATGACATAGATGATAAAAAAAAAAATTTGTGAGTTTTGTGTGTTTACATTACCTCTGCTCCCATGAAATCTTTCAAATCCTAACAGATACTGTCTTCAAAATATGATAGAAGTGGGGCAGCTAAGTGGTGCAGTGGATAGAGCACCAACCCTGAAGTCAGGAGGCTCTCTCCTCTGACCTCAGATACTTAACACTTCCTAGCTGTGTGACCCTGGGCAAGTCACTTAACCCCAATTGTCTCAGCAAAAAAAAAAAAAAAAGAAAGAAATAAAAATAAAAGTATGATAGAATTGAGAATAACTGTCTTCTGAGAGAAACTATTTTTCCTCCTTATATTTAACAACTAATTATTGAATTATGCTCAAGGTGTTTCTCTTTTCTATTTCTTTATCCAGAAATAAACCAATGTGGGAAATTTTGGATATTCAGGAAAACTAAGAACGAATTTAAAAAAAAAACACCTAAGGTTAAGTGAATGGCAGGATTTCTGTTCATCATGTTTATTCAGACAGTTCTGGGAAAATGTGAATTCTTCCTTTTTTTCAGAGTGAAGTGGAAATTGATGTCACTTTGACCAAGAGTTGTTCTGTGTCACATACTTCAAGATCCTCATTGAAATAAGCCCATCTCTCATTATAAGATTCATTTTCTTAGTTGTTAAGCAACTAATCTTACTCTGACTAATCAGAGTTTGATTGTCACTATCAGGAACACCCACTCTTCCAAGGGCATGTAAACTGTGAACCTACCACCATGAATTGTTTTTGTTTCAAGAAAGATAGACAAATAATTATTCCTTTTATTAATAAAATTCTAGCATTATTAATAAAATTATTAATTACTCTAAAACTTTGTTTTTTGAACTTTTTAAACTTTGTTCTTCTAGAACAAAGAAAATAACAGATTTTTCTGAAACCTACAGTTGTACTCTTTTATCTCATTAATGTTACATAATTTAAACTAGGTTTTACATAAAAATAAAAAACCAATGTATAATTTAATCTCAAATTATGAAAATAAGAATTAATAAATTTGTGTCAAATGTAAAACAATGTTATTAAGACAAATGTGATCATATTTTGGACATCATTTCCATAGGCAAGTCTCAATAGTTTTAAATTTTAGATTTCAGAATTTTGTTTATATCCCCATTATTACCTTATTGATAACTGTCTAGAAAGTACCAATAGGACAATTATTTATTTCTTGTTATTTCTATTTCTTCACATTATTCTGTGGATCCATTATGAATTGCCTCAAAAGACAACTTTTTATTTGATGCTCTAATTCTGCAAATTGAATTTTAGTCAGGTATTGAAATGCCATGGAAACACCAGAATTAGAGACAGAAAAGACATATCTGTCAATCCCTATAACTGACATTGGTTATGCTATTGAACAATTAATTCATTGTATTTAAGATGAAACAAGACTTCAGCAAAAAAGTTTCTACTAAAGCCTCACAAATATTCAATTTCCATTTTCTTTAGGGATATTTTCATCATCACACCTCCCTCTTCTACTTCTATTTTATTTAGCCAATGTGTATGAAAATATTACAAATAGAATAACTTGACACAAATGCAAGGTACTACTACTGTTATCTAATAATAGTAAAAATGGCATCATTATTATTCAATATCATATTCAATAATATAATTATGTAGTAATATTACTAATATTATTGCTATTTAATCCTTTTTTTTAAGATAGATGAAATCTTGCCTTCAGTGAAATGTCATCTTTGTCCATGAAAGTAAAATGAATGCTTGTATGAGTGCTTACATCCTCAGAATGCAGATAAGAAAATAGACATGAAGCACTTTCTTACCATTTTGAACCATCATTAATAGAAACAAACATCCTGTTGATACTCTGACCTTGTTTTGAAGGGCCTCTGGCACTATAGGAAAGACCAAAGTTGATCAAATAAAAGCATTTATTATCAATTTGACAGGCAGTAAATTTACAGTGATGTGGTTTTGTGAATAATTTTTAAAAAGATTTTCATGAAGTTTAGTGTAAATTATTTTACAAATAATAGCTCTTTACTAATAAGAATCTTAATTATCTCCAAATTCTCAATAATTTCTGAAATCATCCACAATCCCCTCCAACTAAGTGCATTTTACCCTCTTTTTCTTTCATCCTCTCTCAGAATTTCTTCTGTCCCACTTTCACTTCATGTCTGAAATTGTCCCAGAACATAGAAAACCACATAATTCTTAGAAAGGATTCTGACATTATGTATATACTTATATCACATACTCATAATCAGAAGAATTAAATATTTCCTTCAGAAGAGTTCCAAAAGTGGTATTTTTTGAGACATTTGTGTCTCCACAGTCATTTAGGCTAGTTTTATTAAAATAAAATAACTTTCACAGGTGACAAGTATTAAGGTTCTATTTCTTCCTTCTGGCTGCTCCAGAATGATTTCCCAAAATTCTTTGTACTTTCTCCATTGTTGCCATTGTTGTCAAAATCTGTTTTTTTTTCTAATCGTGTTCTCTAATATGATTTTCATTCATAAAATCTACCTATTAGACATTTGCAATAGACTACTTCATTATAACTTCACATTTGAAATAAATAAAGCTGATATTATGGTCTATAGTCCAAAAGCATCTCTTCCACCCATCTCCCCTTTCTTTTCTAGTTCCCTAGGCTAAAAATTATGAAATCATCATTTTGCCTTTAAAATTTTTCATATGCATTTTCTCCCCTTCATTGCTAAAGTTATCACCTAAATTCAGTCCCTCATCACTTAATGCCTCACAAGATTTAGTGATTGGTCTTCTCTCTCTCTTTCTTAACTTGGAAGTCTACTCTCCTTCAACCTGTCCTCCATATTGATACCAGAATTGCCTCTCTTAAACACAGCTTGCATGTCATCAGTACTCTGTTCGTTGTAGAGTGACTCTCTATTCCCTTTCAAATGTATCTCTTCTTTCCAAGTCCCAAATCTCTTAGTAATCAGTTCTCACTTGGGAGCCAGCATGGTACAATGGAAAACATGTCATATTTAAAAGATCTAAATTTCAATCACAGCTCTACCACTTACTTCTTGTACAACACTGGGCAAGTAATTTACTCTTTCTACACCTCAGTTTCCTCCTCAGTAAAATGAAATTTTAAAGCTAGGTAGTATCTAAGGTGTCTTCCAGCCCTATGATTTTATTAGTCAGTTTGAACATGACCTTTTTTCCTTCTCCCAGGCTGCCCTTCTCACTATGCCAAGAAAATCTGTCCCATTTCTATCTCCATTCACTGGTTTTGTTTCCCTTGATCTAAAATGGTCCTTCTACTTCCTTTTACCTGTTTAAATCCATTCCCTTCTTCAAGATACTATTATTAAGTAATTTATCCTTTAAAGTCCTGCTGATATTGCAATTCTCTGGATTCCTAAAAACATTTACATTATCTGATATCTTCACAGCATTTACATTTTGTTTTATATCTCTCATTAATTATTTTACATGCATTAGTCTGGATTTACTAACTACATTTTAAATTTCTTCAAAGCAGGAGTCATGTCTTATCCTTATTCTGACTCTCTCACAACATTTAGTAAAAGGGCTGAGCACATAGGAAGTGTTCAATAAACACTTGTTTAAGTTGATTGATTCCCTATTAGCCAAGAGCTCTCCCAGGGTTTCCTCAATATATAGTTCCTGCTTTTAACACAGCATAGGCAGTCGAGTACAATATGGTATCACAAATAAATTGACTTGTATAAAAGGGGTTCTCCATTTCCATCTAAATCTTGAGTATGGTCTGGATGGATGAATTTAATCTAAATAGTTCCAAGTTTTGTTTCAGTTTGTAGATTGTTGCCAAAAGTATTGATGATCCAGATTCTCCTCAGTGCTTATCAGCCCATATTTGTAAAATTAGGTATACATCAACTATTTGGGAGGAAAAGGAGGAGGAAGAGGAGGAGGAAGTGGAGAAGGAGGAGGAGGAGGAAGAAAAGGAGGAAGAGAAGCAGGAGAAGCTATAATTTAAATAGTACTTTGAAAACCTCTAAGGAAGATCCTTAAAGTTTGCAAAGTGCTTTGCAAATATTGTTACATTTTATTCTCACAACAAATCTGGATAGCAGGTGCAAATAAAGAAACTGAAACAGACAGAAATTAACTGACTTGCCCTATATCTAGAAAATATGGGAGGTTAGATTAGATCGTGGGTCTTAACTCCAGCTGCAGGGATCTATCCATTGTGCCACCTAGCATTTAAATGTTAGAACTCTGACAATAAGAATTCATAGAGCTTCCAAGATAGTTAGAATTCTCTAAACCAAGCAATAAGTATTTATCCAGCAACTACTGTATGCCAGATACTAATGTTTGCCCTAGTGGTCTGAGAGTTAGTACAGTTATTAAAGAGCCTAATGTATTATTAGATACAATTCATTCCATCCTAAAATATTGCAACATACAAAAATCTATTTAGGCTACTGAGTTTCAAAAGAAAATTCAATGATGCAATTTTCTGTTCAATTGTTTATTGAACCATACTCTTATATCTAATGAGCTTCTGGGTCTTACCAGTGTTAGCTTCTGAACATTTCTCTAATCCATAGCTATACATGGTTTATATGACCATCATCTTCATGTAGGACCTCATCATGTCTCTCTTGCATCTTTGGTATAACCTTCTAATTGGATTCTCAGTTCCCAGTCTCCCTTTCTCCAATTTATCCTTTACATTGTTGCTAAAATAATCTTCTTAAAGCATTGAGATGACTATGTTATGATGCTTAAGACTTTTTAGTGGCTCCCTATTGCCTCTAGGACAAACTAGATAGTCCTCAACTGACATTTAAAGTTCATCATTATCTTGTTCTAGCATTGCTAGATTCGTTTCATCTTCCTTTTAACGTGTTCTTCATTTCAGTCAAAATAGCCTATTCACCATTCCTTAATCTAGCATTCCATCTTCCTAAATCTTTGCAACATACTTAAAATGCATTCTCTCCTTACTGCCACCCTAAGATTTTTTAGTTTCCTCTAAGCTCTAATTCAAATGCCACCTTCTACAGGAAGCCTTTCAAGATTCCCTTGCTCTTTCCCTCCTCAAATTATCTTGTCTCTTATGTATGTTAATTTTGCATCCTTCCATCCTCTCTTTTCCCCAGGCAGAATGTAAACACCTTAAAAGCTGATTTTTGTTCGATCATTACATCCCTAATATCTATCACTATTTCCCCTATAAAGGAGGATCTTATTACATGCTTGTTGAATGCAGTTGAAATTTATCATTCCTTAAAACACATATCTTCACCTTCTACTTACAGAGTGAATCATTTAGGTCCATTGTACCACTTGGAGTTACCAGCATTATTTTACAGGTAAGGATTATCTTAGACAGAAGGAGAAATGACTTGCCTTTATTGTTTCTATAATTAGCTGAAAATGTAAGCATTTTTCTTTATTTAGAAGTATTGTGTTATCCCAGATTAGATAGACTAATCAAAGTGAAATAAAATACATCCATATTAACTAAAATGCAAAAACATATCACCATGTCCTGTTTCATCTGTTTGGTCAGAGATTATAATTGTTATTTAGGCTGGGGTTCAATCCCTTTGAGGGCCAGTTAGGACTTTATTCTATGGCTACTGCATGAATGTCTTACTCTGGCCAGTCACCTAAAACAAACAAACAAACAAAACAAAAAATATGCTTTTTTGTCACAGAAAGGAAAAGGGGAAAAAAAAGTAAGGTGTAAATCTGCACAAAAGTATCTTCATTACTGGAAAAATAAAAGCCTTAGCATATGCCCTATTAATGGTCTATTGGTGCCATAATTTTCTCATGCAAAGGACAATATAAATATACATGCTCACTCAAATATAAATGGCCAGAGAATCCATTGCAAGTTTAGTGATTTGTGCTCTGATAAATACAGGAAATGGTAGGAAATTTATATAAAAGTTCACTCATGAGTTAAATTTTTATCCCTATTTATATATGTCAATTTATTATATATATACTTGGGAAATTTAATTATAAATTAAGATTGGTACAGTATTCCAAATAGACTTTAAAACCTTTTAAAACTTATTTTCAATCGATAATACATATGCACGTGTTTAATTGTCTTGTATTTTGTCTCAATTCCTCCAAACCCACAAATAAATGTATGCATTTTGGCAAACCAAATATTCTAATCAAATTTATATATTTGAATTTTATAGTAAAGGGGTATAAATGGACCGTTTCAATTTTGTATGTAGATTATTATATTCTAAAATATGTTTGTGATTACCTGTTTTCTTTGGCCTATTGTTTAATCATATAAATGAAATGGATATGAATTTTGTAGAATAGTTTCTAGCTTTTGTCTTAATTATGAATTAGGTCAGAAAATAATTAGATTTATAAATGAAGCATATTTTAAACTACAGTGAGATCTTCATCTATTGTGTTGAGAAATGTATCTTTTTATACATAGAGATGTGTACAGATCCTACATGCACATATATGTACCTAGGTACTAACATACTCAAAAATGACTGAAAAATATGTTCACATTGCTAAAGTCATTTAAATTCTCTTTTTTCCAGAAAAATTTTTGTTTATGAAATGTATAGAGACCAGAAGAGAATTGGTTAAAAATTACAAGTAAAGTATTTTGAAGAGACATATTTTAGAAATGAGATAAATAAGCATTTTAAAATATATATATCATTTTCATTAAAAATGGAATGCATAAATAATGCTTTTTAGAGTCTATGAGTAATGTTTGAAATAAGACACATATCTTTCAAACGCTGCATTTACTAGTCACCACTTGTCATTAAATGTAACTGTGTATTCAAGAGCTTTCTAATAATAGCCTTTAATTAAACCAAGGACCGTTAGAGGGTTTCCGTTGCCCTTTGAAGTTCTTAATTATTACTTGCATCCAGCCTTTTATGGCACACTTAAGGTTAAATTAAATAATTAAAATATACCTTGAAGAGAAATATCAAGACTTTTGCATGTTTTAATTAAATCTCTGAATTTCTCAGTTTTAAAATAATAACATGTTTTTATTTTTTCATTGGTGGAGTAGTAGAATGCTCGATATATTAAACAAAAAATTGGTAGCTTTTTATGGGAATAATCGCTAAGCAGATGCATGTAAATGAGCTATTTTCTATGCATGGCTTCCAAAAGTGCTAATTAAATAGTTGGCATTCCAGGCTATGCTCGCTCATTGTTTAGTGACACACAAATCCAGCGATGTGTGCCAGCAGACATTTTAAGTTGAATGTTTTCTCCTCTACGGCCTTTGTCATGAAATGGTGGCACCATGATGAGAACACTGGTGTAAGCAAAACATTGAAATATGCTTTAATAATGTTTTAACCATGTCGTGACACCAGTCTAGTTTTCTAATGAATTTTTAATTTCTTTTTTCTTATAAGGATGGTATGAGTTATTGCTGATGCATTTTAAATCATATACATGAGTCATTTTCTCCCTGAATTTGCATAAAATGGCAAAATGCTAATGCACCAAACAGGGCTTACTATATATGGTACAGCAAATATTCCCTTACAGATTTTATGCAATCAATCTCCTGTATTTCATTAGCAGCTAGATAAGGTGTGGCCAGTCTGCAGAATAAAAAAGAAATGAGTATAGCACAGGGAACTTAGAATTCTTTAGATGATTTCTACACTCTGATTAGAGCAGATTTTGCAAGTAGAATTGACACAGGTAAGACACATACACACACAGTTGCCTTGAAAGGTATAGTCAAACAGGATTTTTGAATTCAGTCTTATACTGTTAGACACACTGAATATGCAGTATTGAATTATTGTGATTTTTTTAAACATCTAAACTGAATGTTGGCTAACTATAATTTACATTTAGCACCATCTGTTTGGTACAGCTTTAATCTTTCCATACAATTATAAAGATTGCAATTTTCCATTGTACTCATAAAATAGCAAGAGAAAGGGAGATCTCATTTTGTGATTTGTTAGAGGGATACATTTTTTAAAATTAAGTTTTCCTCTATTCATATTTTTTAAAAAATATTTCTATATAAACTCATCTACCACCAGAGTGGCATTAAAGCCTCAAAAAATGGCCATCTTTGAGATAGTATTATTGAACTGATCTAGAGCTTTACAATTGAGGGATAATTTTTTTTCTTTTTGTACACTTCTCTTTCCAAACCTCTTGCTGATCCCCACCCAATAATTTTTGCCATCTGGAACATTTTTGAACCTGATGCAAAAAAGGGGGTGCTTTTTAAAAATAAATGTATGCTTCGCCCTACAGTTATTTTGAATTAGTCTTGATAAATAATTAAGGAATGCATAATATATTATTTAGATGCCATGGTCTTAAGAATTTGAGTGGTATTTCAACTACAATTATAGTCATTTATTTATCAGTAAAAAATTTACATAATCACACTTCAAAATCCAGTGGACTGGAGAGATATCAGAAAGACATCCATGAATGTGGTAATGACTCTGAGCATTAAATTAAGTTAATAATGTAGTGATGCACAAGATATTCTAATATCTAGTAATCCAGTATGTGGTCATTTAAAAATGATAGAAGCATAAATATATTTTTCTCTTAGCTACAGTTTATGTAGAATGTAACTTTTAACTACAAAATGGAATTTGAAAAGTCAGTATTAACATAGACATCATTTTAACAGAACACTCTAAAATGAAATTTCACATAAAGTGTGCTAATTTTCACACTTCCAATTGGTAAAGAAATAGTTTTGGCACAGTGATGATGATTAGTATCTAAATATCTGACATATACATACATATATATATATCTGAAATGACAATGTAGATCTTAAGGCTGAAGTATAGAAAAATGACAGAAACCCAAGTCCTCTATCATGTCAGTGAGCACTGAATGCAAATGGAGGGATTCCTTATTGAAGAGATGACTTGCTTTCTGTTAGCTCAGTCATGCTGTGGATCCTCCCTTAGTAGCTAGTCCATCTGAGACAAATCGGCTAGAAATATATGCAGGATTTGCCCTATGCTATTTGAATCATTGGAATCCCAGGTCATATCTGCAAACTCAGACTTCAGACTCTAATTGAGCATTAGTCTTCAGGGTAAAGAACTGAGCCACTCAGCAGTTTCTAACTTTATTTTGAGACATTTGTGAAAATCTATATTCATGCTCAGGAAGTGTGTTAAGCCCATTTTGTAAGACAAGGTAATTAAATCCTGCATAATTATTTTCCTCCAAAATATTTTACTAATAATACTGACACTTTCTAATCTCCATAGATATATTTCACATAGTGATAAGAAAATATATTTTTAGTTATTTATGAAACAAGAAAGATGAATATATGTCAAATTATTCTCAAAAATAAGTAATCTATTCCCCAAAATTTACTATTTGTGAGCTATCTTAGGAACTTTATAATTTAGGTTTCTCCAACTGCTCAACTTCTTCAACTTTTTTTCTATTGAACTTTATATTCTTCACATCTGAATCTAGCAGCACTTTCATTGGTCCATCATGTCCTTTGAGCATGAATTTTAAAAAATCAACTAGACATATTGGATGCCTATCGTATGTGAAGCATAAACAATATGAGGGGTGCTTTCTACAATAGGACATGTCTAAGAACCACTATTTCAATTCATAACATAGATTAAAGCATAGTAGGTTTTTTATTTTTATAGAATTTACAAATACATTTTGAACTTTTACTTAACTAAAGAAAAAGAAACAGCCTCATTCTAGCTTTACTTTGGCTGATTTCTACCAGCATGTAAGTCTGAGGTACTGATTTGTAATTGCTTAAAACCTTTTACTCTGTCTTTATGAAAGCAATATTTCCACAAAAAGCATACTCAAAGCAAGGTTAACCTTGTTTTCCACCAAACTAGGCCTGGTATTCTTATCAAAGCCATATTCAATAAGTTTATTCATTGATAATATTATATACCTTCTGTGTTAAACTTTTAAGAAACTTCATTTTCTAGTGCTATTCATTTCTGATGAAATCTTACTTTCTGCAGCATTCCCTTAAACCTCTCATTCCCTCACCCCCTTAAAAACAAAGATTTTCATTCTTCAACCCATGAGATGCTGAGAGTAATTTTTGTGTCTGACTTGAAGGAATTCCTTCGATCTAACTCTGGATCGATCATAGAAATATTTACTTCCAATAGGCAAAGTATCGGTATCAATCCTTATTGCTTTCCATTTACTTACTGCCCAATCATCTGGGGAAACAGAAATGTACCTTTTACTGAGTTTTAAAGGTTTCAAAAGAAAATAGCAAAAAGAGAGATTGCAATTAAATACTCTTTTGCCTATGTCAGTGAGTAGTTGAGCAGGAAACAGTAATGAAGACAGGACCTTAGTCAGTTACCTAGAGACAGAATGAAACGAACATTACGCTCTGTTATGTGTGTGTTTTAATGATGTACCCAACACTTGCAAAACATTTTGCTAAAACTATTTCTAATCTGTCCTGTCAGAAAGTTCACTGAAACTCGGATCCATCCCTCTTAAAACTGTAATCAATTTGAAATTTGCCATCGGAGTAAGTGTAATTTACCATTTGTGTCTAGGTTTACCTGTTAAATATCGGATAACTACTTTGGGGAAAGGAAATAACGACTGGCTACTTTGGGAACTAGTGGCAAAAAGCGACTATTGTTAACAAGGCACTAAAGCACTACCCACCCGACCTTAGTGTTGACTTCAAACATAATTTTGTATAAACAATAAACCTTTCTCTCCATTCTCTTACAAGCGGAATTAAGCTCATCACTTGTGGCATATATCTATAAATTAAGAAGTTTGGCGCGAGGTGTTGTTTGCTGGCCCCTAATGCTCTTGCAAAGGACAGTAACGTTCACCTTCGGCTTTAAAGTTACAGAAGTAACACAATTAATAGACATATTTACCTGAAACTCACTATAAATAAATGACTACCTTTCCCCCTCCCTCCCCTTTTCCAAGAGCAAGTGTCAAGCTGCCTGCGATCTTCCTCTTTCCTCCTTAATTCACGCGGGACGGACGAAGAGAAGGGAGCTCGTGCGCCAGACGAGGTGGATTTAGCTCCCAGTTAAAGAGTTAAGATGGTATCATTAGCTGCGCACAGCGTGATTTCTCTCTAATCCTCTCTGGAACTTACAACAAGTTTAAATGTCCATGCATGATGTTATTAACTGGCTTTAGTAAGTGCTTAAGACCCAGTTTTTTTTTTTTTTTAAGTAATCTTTGAATAAGTTTTTCTTAAAAAATACATACTGTACCCACCAAACAAGGAGATTAATATTTATAGTAAATCTGATGATGGAAAGATGAGCAATGAGCTTTTGTGTGAGTGGGGGAGAAGAGGAAGAAGAAAGAGTTGCTGTATTACGGACCTAACACTAAATGGCCCAGTATGGATGCATGTACAGAGCCTGCTTGTAAGAAAGTTACACGGTGTTCTCTTTCTATTAGTAATAGCTTGCAGCAAATCATATTTGCCAAATCTTCATCAATGCAATTTATATTTTACTGCTTAAAGGAGACTGGTAAAGAAATAGAAAAAATAAGATACAAGAAGGAACTCTTAATCACACCTTCTCTGTTACCCGGAGGAAGGGGCCCTGTGGCTAATTGGATCGGGGAGATGCCAACGAGCAAAGCTTGCTTTCTATCCCGTGCCTCTAAGCTAAAAGATTTTCCAGAGTGAATAAAAAACAGTGTGACATCAAGATAAATCAATAACCACAACTCAATTACTCTGCAATCTGATAGCTGAGGGAGAGAGGAAAGGGTCAAAAACTCCTTCAAGGTGTGTGTGTGTGTGTGTGTGTGTGTGTGTGTGTGTGTGTGTGTGTGCGCGCGCGCGCGTGCTTGAGTGAGTGTGTGGGGGTGGGGGTAGAGGAGGAAGAAGAGAAAAAAAAAAGAGAGGAAGATAGAAAAGTGATCATCAGAGCATTTCCACTTTACAATACAAAGAGGAGATCGAAACTGATCAACGGTGAGCTCAGTTGCGCAGAGAAGCTAAGCAGTCAGCAAATGCAGGGCGGGGGAGGGGAAACTGCGGAAACTTGGACGCGCCCGAACTTGGGAGGAGGAGGAGACCACAACTTCCTAAGCTGAAGCTCGCTCCCGCGAAGGGAGACGAGCGCGCGAACCGCTAACTGGGAAGGGAGCGCGCCGGCGCACAAGCTCGCGAAGCTCTGGCAGTCCGTCTCCGGGGAAACACCAATCAGAGGCGCTCACTAAGGCGAGGGGAGAGTCGCTACTGCTGCAATAGAAGGCAGGCTAGGGACTGTCACATAGCGGTGTTGTGCTGCCCAGCGGCGGGCGGGCTGCCTCTGCTGTTGCAGTCTACTGTATCCTCAATCCACCTCCCATGACACGCACCTTGCAATCCTGCTGCTAAGCCCATCTATTTTTAGAACTCAATAATATACTGTTCTGTTGCTCAGCTAAATTATCTAGCCACCAAACCTAGAGATGCTTCTTTTAAACAAATATGTCTTCGAACTAGTTATCTTCCCCAAAGAGTCAATACCTGTATACAGATTTTAAAGAGCCCTCACTATTGGCCTGACAATGCCAAAAAAAAAAAAATTACACTACCTAACATTACCCTGTACCAAGGGCACGCCGTCAGCAGTCATTATTATCAATAATAACAGAACCAAGATACTTTTCATTTCAATTCTCTATCTTTGGCTATTAATTTCACAAGAAAGTCAAATAGTACCCAAGAGGAAGAAAAAAATATTCTAAAGACTAAAGTCTCTTTTAAAAGATGATATGAATCTCCCTGGCTTCTGTTGTTTAACTTATGCTGGCAAGGACTGATGAACAGAAAAGTAGGCTAACAAAGCCACCTGTTAAAATCTCAGACACTGAAGAAACCACAGTGCTAGTCCAATCACAGTAATGCTTCTTTAATGCGGTTAATCGAAGTGAATTCTCACTTTTGAAACTTTCGACGGAACATTTGTTTAAAATATTACATTTTCTTCTTTGCGCTCGGTTCATCATTCTGTTGAATTAACCTGAATGGTGGTTAGTCTCAAAGTTTAATCTGAAGGTAATATAGAATTTTAGTGTGTTTTAGTTATTGGTTAAATGGAAAAGGGAGAAGCAGAGGAAATTTTCCAGTTAATTTTCCCTAAGTCATAATGCTGGTCTAAATAGCACAAAGCCTTGGAAAATTGTAACCATCATAAGACCCTTATTTATTGAGTTTTTAAAGGTCATTGTTCTTAAAAAGTAAATATTTCCTGTAATGTTCATTAGTTATATTTAGTCTGCAAAGACAATAAGCATCCATTTACTGACTATTTCAATGGTTTCTTTTTACAAAACATAATCAGACTACACACACACAAAATAGAATTTCACTTTCATCTCTTTTTTTTTGAAAGCACCAAAGCACTAATAATAGCATATAAAATATATAAGCACTGTTAAAAACAATGAAAGAGAAACATTTTGAGAAATAAGCCATTGCAAATATAAATAATGCATTTGTCTCATTACAATGCATACTAATGGTAAGCTCAAAAGGGGATTGATGCCCTGGCGAATATACCCATTCACAAACCTTGAAACAGTACTCTCACTATTATAGGATTTCCTTTTTTTGTTGTTGTTGTTTTTGTTTTTGTTTTGATTTTTTTAAATCTAGGTTCTGTTAAAGCTATTTTTTAAATCATTCTATCTTTGAGTTCCTTTTCTTTGCTAATGTTGTGGTTAGTTAAAGAGGATTAATAAAAATCTTGCTCATGCTCTATCTTTGTGTTTACTTTTTACAGGTATCATTTTAAGAGTCTATTTCTAAGTATTTCCTGAAAAGATGCTGAATGTCAAAACCTGCAGTTAACATTCCTGTTTAGAAATATACAAAATAACATGTTTGACGTTGGCAACTCAGATGTATTATTCAGCAAAACAGCAATTACTCATTGTTTTGCAAGTACATGTTAAGAACTATGCGACACTTGGTGACAATAAGAAGATTGCAAAGTCAATTATATTTAAAACAGACATCCTAATAAAACATATATAATCAACTCCTTGTAATCTTTTTGAACTACTTCCTTTCCTTCTTCTAAACTGTTTGCTGCCAAATGGTTTGTGTGAATGTTGAAACTTCAAGTTAAAAATTGATTTGCAAAGATAACAGTAAAAATAGTAAGTGAAAAAGTTAATTCAAAAGGGGAAGTATTTCTAAGGGCATGGGGATCCACATCAGGAGGCTCTGAACAGTGACTTGCATATCTTTGGGGATGTATGTCTGCTCTGTCCCTTTGCAATGTCAATCATAATGCTAAACTTTGGAAGAGCAGCATTTGTCAAAATACAAACTAGAACCTGAGCTGGCAGCACATTGATACACACTACCAGTTCCATGCTGAACTTTAGCAATAGGGACCATACAACAGCAACTATTTATTTGAAGGGGTAGGAAGGGCAAGGGGGGAGTGGAATAGAGTAAAGTATTTTTGTTTTGTTTTAATTACATAAAAAGCATCTTTATAGCATGAGTTTCTCTGTAATAGATTCCACCTCTCAACCCAACCCACAAACTGAATTCAAGTTACTATCCATCAGAAAATTAAAATGTTTATCTTACTAAAATAACTTCTAAGTAAATTCATTATTTTTGACTTTTTTTTTTTTTTGGCATTTCCTGCATTGTACCCCTTCGCAATGATATTAGTTCTAGTGTGGGAAAATATTATAATTGAGATCTGGTAAGTTATTTGCAGACTTCAAGTTTTTCTTTACACTGTGCTGACATTTAGTACAGCCCTGGTGAGGAAAACAATACTGCCATTCATTGCTCTAGACGTAGATTTCAATCGACTTAAGCGGGCACAATGAAACTTGGTCATTCACTGGTTACCCATATTGTGTTCTCAAATTTTCTCTCAGCAAAAGTATAATGACTCAGTATTGTATGGTTGCATAGACAAGGGCTCAGAACAAGAGACACTAGTTTTGTCTGACGGTGTGAGAAAGTCGTGAAGGGATCTTTTCTTCCAGATGGTGTTAAATTCAGCTGCCTTTTTAACATTGGCCTTGCACAGCAATCTGCTGCTCCCCTTTCACAAAGAATAAGCCTTGGTTCCCACTAGTTAACATGCATACTCACGCAACCTGCAACTTCACTCCAACTGTTTGACAATGCAGTGGTATGCTAAATAAACTTGATCCGGTTTCTGCCAATGTTAAAACTAGCTTTCAAAGAACTACTTAACTGATATTTACACTTCTGTTGACTTA